>NW_015090990.1:20079073-20197666 GCF_001431845.1 Calidris pugnax
ACAGGGGAAAAAAAACAGGGGGAAAAATACAGGGGAAAAAAAACGGGGAAAAAAATTCACCCAGGAAAATCGCCTCTTGTTGGCTTCTCCTTTTAACCAAGGAGGGGAAGCGCTCTTAAAGGTTATTATCTATTAGATATCTATAGATCTGTTAAAGATTATTATCTATTACTTGGATATTGGGAAGAAATTCTTTCCTGTGAGGGTGGTGAGACACTGGAACAGGTTGCCCAGAGAAGCTGTGAATGCCCCATCCCTGGAGGGGTTCAAGGCCAGGCTGGATGGGGCCTTGAGCAACCTGGTCTGGTGGGAGGTGTCCCTGCCCAGGGCAGGGGGGTTGGAACTCCATGATCGTTGAGGTCCCTTCCAACTCAAACCATTCTGTGATTAAAGGAGGGGGTTCCCATATAAAAGCCCATGGTTATGGAAATGGCACGTTCGATGGAGCCCTTTGGCAAAACACGGACTGGCCCCAGCTGGGCACGGGGGAGAGCCCAGGAAACCCATGGGAAAGGCCAGGGAGGAGGCCTGGGCAGCCTGCCCCCTGCCCTGTCCTGTCCTGTCCAGCAGCACCAAATCACCCCCAAGGACAGAAGATCAGTAACTGTACCCCAGCTTTTTAAGAAACACCCCCATCCTAGAAGAAAGCTTCCTGAATGAAGGAGCTGAGCAAACTAAAGTAATAATTTAAATTTTTCTAAGATAAAAGCGGTGCTAAAAATGAAAAAAAAATATTCCTCAAGAGAGGCCATGGACAGACATCTCAGGGAAAGGGTTCCTCCTGCCTGCGGGGAGCCTTGACATCAAAGCCAGCTCGGGCATGGGTCACCTCCAGGAGGGAGCCCTGTGGCTCACACCTGGCTGGGGCTGGCCAGCAGGGCCCCAGGACGTGGCAGAGGTCTCCTGGTGGCAGTGGTGACCAGCTCAGTGCTTCGGGACGCGAGGCTCACGCTGGGCCCCGGTCCAAAGGCAGGGGGTCTCCTGCCCTTTGGTGGAAGCAGCACTGGCTTTAAACGCTGGTGCTGAGCTGTGGTGAAGTCTTCCTATGGATTTAGGCAACAGTTTTATCGTCAGGTAGGGTTCTAACATATTTCCAGTTAGCCATCAGCCAGCTGAGGCATCTATTGCAACATTATCAAAGCCAATCAAAACACCATACTGGTAATATTAGTAGAGAAAAATGCTATTATAAATGTAGCTGCTGGGTCACAGAATCACATGGGGTTAGAAGGGACCTCTGGGATCATATAGTCCAACGCCCCTATCAAAGAACATCCACCCAGAGCAGGTTGCACAGGAACGTGTCCAGGCAGGTTTTGAATGTCTCCAGGAGGTGGAGACTCCACCACCTCTCTGGGCAGCTTGTTCCAGAGCTCTGCCACCCTCACAGGAAAGAAGTTCCTCCTCATGCTTAGATGGAACTTCCCATGCTCAGGTTTGTGCCCACTACCTCTTGCCCTGTCACTGGGCAGGCACTGAAGAAAGACTGGCCCCATCACCACACCGCCCTCAGAGACTGCAGGGAGGGTTTCTGGGGTTATCAGGCTGGGGGTGTGAAGCCCAGCCCTCCCAGCAGCAGCAGTTCCCAGGGAGACAACCTCAGGTACAGACACCAGCTCCCGTTCCTCACACCTGCCATTTTTTAAGCGCTGAGTTTCCCAGGCAGCAGTGGACGCAAGCGTTTGCAGGAGCAGGTTTGAGGAGCTTGACCCAAAGCCTATTAAAGCTGGAGGCACTATATCCTTTGATCTCAGGGAGCTTTGACTGGGGACCCGCTGACCTGGGTGGATTTTGGTCTGATGTTTTATTACTGAGTTCTCCTCTGGGTGGGTGGGTGGGTGAGCAAATCAAATCAAATCACAGCCCTGAGAAATAAAAGAAGACAGAGTAGTGGAAAGGCACGGTTCCCTTGCATTAACGCAGCAGTATTTTTACAACAGTGATTTTTAAACTATATACAGTTTTTAAATAAAAATTTCATAACTAAATTATGACTATCTTTACAAACACTACGCAGCACTTCGGTGTAAAGCAGGGGACACACACACACACACAAATGGAGTTAAGGAGAGGGAGGTACGTGTGATGAGAATTTCAAACCGGTATTTATTTGTGGGTGCCAAAATATATTTAATGTTTTATTAGCTGTGGAGTATGCGAGACAGCTTATTATGTTTGGCTCAAGCAAAGCAGCCAGTCTTTTTAACCGCGGAGCATCCGTTTGAAATGACTAGCACCAGGCACAGACCAGGCAGCCTATGAAATATTTAGCTCCTAAAGCATTTCAACATGGGAGGCTGGGGCCAGACACAGGTGCTGTGGGGTTGAGAACCCCAGTGCCCAAATCTGAGGTACCCAGTCACCCAGAGAGCAGGGCCACGGGTCCCCAGGGTCCCCAGGAGCCAGGGTGCAGGAGCCCCTGCTGCGCACAGACTGGTCTGGGAGGACACTGGCACCAAAGCCTTTCCTGGGACTCGGTTTCCCAAAAAGTGCTGCCTCTTACACCCCTCTCCCCAATTTGAGTGGCTGAAAGCACTGTCCTGTAGGGGTAAGGAAGGCATTCTCCCTTCAGGAGAAATCGTTTTGAACCAAGTTTGACCTTTTGGTTGTCAAAAGATCTGATATTTATTATTAGCTATTTATATTAATTTATTTACTTATTAGATTCTGCTAGATCTTCCTATAAAATACTCAGAATTCTCCAAATGCCTGACATTCCCTGCTCTGCACACACCTGACAACCGCTTGGGTGTCCCCAGAGGGATACAAACGTTTCCTGACAATAAGGTGCACGCAGCATAAATAGGCTGGCAAAGGGAGGAAAATGCTGCAAACTGACCCAAAGAAGTCACCGAATGGTGCTACTATTGGCATTGCTGGCAGGGTGACCGGCTACTGGGCTAGGTGATGGCTATGGCTGTGCTGAAGTTTCAGAGGGACTTCAGTAAAAAAGTGCTAACCTACTGCTTTTGGTGCATAATTTGTCACTTGCCAACCTCTGTAGCAGACGTGGCAAGCTTTTAACGAGTTTCTCCAATGGTGGCATTCCAAAAGGAGTACAAAACTCCCTGGAGGAGTACTGGATCCAACCAGAGATCCAACCACCAGCTCAGTCCCTGGTCACCACTTGCTGGCTGAACCAATTCACACTTACTCCATTTCTCAATTAGTTGGGGGTTGTTTTTTTTTGTTTTGCGTTTTTTTGTTTGTTTTTTGTTTGGGGTTGGTTGGTTTGTTGTTTGTTTTTTTTGCTTTGGTGTTGTTTTTTGTTTTTTTTTTTAACATAGGGCTTTATGGAGGCACAGGTTTCCAATTCAGTAGAAGAGTTAAAGAAGGGAAGTTAGGACAAGTATTCTTTGCCCCAGTAGCTCCTCCCCCCCCCCAGCATGCCCACAGTCACGTGATACTTTCCAAAATCTATTTATACGTGCAGTAATCCACTCACTGGACGGGTTGGAAAATGTTATGCAGGCTGAAAAGCATCAATATAGAGTATGAAGAGCTAAAAAAACCCCAAAGTTTTCTCATCGACTAAAATCTCTGAATAATCCAAAAGCCTCTAAGTTTTACCCAATGTGCTCTGACGGCCTTGCCATAAGGTACTTTGGTAGAGTTTCACAATCCAAACCATGATGCAAAGTAGGTCTGCTTCAGTGCAATAACTAGCTTTATAGGTTAAGTCACTGCCTTTAAAAGAAATGCTCTATTTTAAAAAACTTTGTTGATGGGAAAGCTGTTCCCTCCCTCAGCTACCGATTTTTCCTGGTTTTTTTACGATTCTTGTTTCATTACGCATTGCTCTCATATTCTGTGCACAACTGAGATTTACCAAAGCCTTTTCTTAGAGCTCGTATTTTCTTAAAGTATTTCCGTCACGTCTGCAACCGCGTTGATTAAAAGTAAGGACAAGTATGATTAGAGAATGCCCGAGCACAGGCCGCAGAAATCACTCAGGGCTGCCCTAGTTTTCAACTCTGTTACTACAAAACTACATGACAGTGGTGATTGCACATTTGCTCCAAACCTTAGGGCACAACATTGATTTCTAGATCACAATTATTTCTGGAACATCCCATCCTCCTGTTCTCAAATAAGGGTTTGATAGTTTTTAACTTCAAGTTTGGAATATAAATGTAAACCTTAATTCCACTTTCTTGTATGAAGAGATCCTGAATATTTAAAATACAGTGTTTAACCCATTGCTATTAATTAGATATTTTTTTTTGGTTACTTGAATGTGCACATACTGCTATGGCTCAGAGGAGAAAAACAACATGATCCATCAGTATATTCACTGAACTTCATACACATTAGTGAACCCCCAGCACTATGTGAGAACAGCTGACTATTATCATCAGTCTTCATCATGACTGCAATGAGATATTTGGAGAAAGACTTTTTTTTTCACCCCCAAAAACCAGGTAAGATGATACCCCATTTAGCAGCAGAACTTGAAGCCCCTGTGCTCAGTTTTACTCATGTACTTACACTTCAGCGTGTGCTGCTGTATTTCAGTGGGTAGGGGTTGAATTGCAGTGATTCATTCCATCCAGTCACCAGCACCTGTGCAAAAACATTTGGAACTATTTAAGCCACCTTATTTGCCAACTTTTGTGTGAAGAAACAACATTATTTACTTAGAACTTGTCTAGATACTTACAAATGTGCTAAAAAGTTAATTACGACAATATGTTAGACTATAAAGAGACTCTGCCCAAATGAGATGTAACGTGTGGGTATTAATTCTTTTCTCCCATATAACAACTATGTTTAACAGCAACAAGAATAAACCAGAAGAGGGGTTATAAAATAAATTACACATTTCTGTACAGCACAATTTTTTATCCAACTGAATGTAATACTTGTTGGATTCTTTTCTTTCAATGGGCGGTAGCCATTAATCCAGAAATTAATAGAAAGTTTGTAGTGGAAGTCTGGGCAATTTTAGGAATCCTTAGAACAGAAGTTAATTCACAAAATGCATCTTGGTTGTTTGATAAAATCTGTAATTAAAACATATTATACCGCATCTCATTGAAATACTATTAAAAGGACCCCATTAAGAAAATATGTTGGTGGTTTTTGTAGAAGAGAGAAGACAAAGTTTACAAGAAAACATTAAGTCAGACGGAGCCCACAAAACTTTTGTCCTACAGCAGGGGGTGGCGCTGATGCCCTGGGGCTCTCTGAATTTCCCCAGCTCCCCAAAGGCAGGGCAGGCAGTGCCTCTGAGTAGAGGTGCAGTGAAGACACCTGAGGAATTCAGAAGCAGCCAAGAAATCTTTAAAAACAATTCTGACTATTAATTCTCATTGGAGATGACAATTTTCCAGACTAGTGGAATTTCTTCCAGCGGGGGGAGGTTGACCATTTCCAAGACTCACTGGTGGTGAGCCCTGACTCGGGCTCTGTAGAGGAATAAACCACATTCCCTGGGGAATTGCAAACACCAGCCTCATGTCTGTGGCTCATCTTGGTGCCATGGCAATAACTATTTAAGAAGCCTTTCTAAACGATGGCTCCCTCTGTGGTGTATACAGAAGCCAAGCACAAAATCACCAAAGCAGCACTGCACGTTCATCATGAAGGAAAAAACGAAGCAGAAGCGATTCCCCAGGAGCTTTGGGGGAAAGAGGCAGCAATACCTTCTGCTTCAGTCTACATACAAAGCTGGAGATGGTGTTTGGCAGGAGGTCAGCAGCAAGACCATAAGCTAAGAAAGACACGTGGCTTCAGCCACCCCAGTGCCTGGCAGCAGCTCAGGTACGGTTTGCTCCCGCCTGTGCAGCCACACACCTACCTCTTTGTGAGCAGAGACCATCCTCACCCCGCCTGCAGGACTAGGAAACACAAACCTGGAAAACAGTAAATACCAAATATTATTTACGCTTCGCTAATAAGGCACTATACCAACCAGAGAAATATTCCTAATTTGTCTGCAAGTCCTCTTTTCTTTGTTTTTTTTTAAATCAGTATCTAACAGCAGTCAAGCATGAAGCAGGGGAGGACATGCAAACCAGCCATGCAAAGGCCAGGCAGCAGCACAGCCAGGGGATTAACTGAACATGAGGCATTAGAATATTGCAAAGAGGATCAAAAGAGCTTTGCCACTGCAAAGCCGCCCACCAGAATGACAGTCAGCTGAGAAGCTGGACAGACAGAAAGCGGGTAAACCTTTTACGTTTGCATCTCTCTTAGAATAAACTCAAACTTCGGGATGTGCACTGCAGTACGTCACATCAGGCTTCTCTGGGACACGAGGCTGCAAACAACACCATCTTCTTTCTAAACCAGAAATTATAGCTTTGTGATAGTCGAATATTATCCAGCCAAAAAAGCAAAATCCCACTGAATATGGTCACTGACATGCCAAGCCTAAGAGCCCCGAGGAGAGCAGCAAAGCAGTAGCCATACAAAAATTGCCACACAAGGGGAAATATTACAGAGAAATAACAGGAATTTAAGAGCTTAACCTTCCCATAACAGTCCCTTCTCCAAAATAAGCATTACTCCCAGGTTTCCCAATCCACAAGATATTAAAAATAAAATATTAAGTAGGAAGTTGCTTTTAAGGGAGATAAAAACACACATTGCTGCAGACAAAGCCATGGATCAGCAGATAAAGTGACACGCCAAGACCCTGCTGCTCCGAATCTTGGAGCATCTGTGGACATTAATATAATTAATGTGAAGTAACGTGTTTCAGAGGAATGGTGTACCAACATCTCTACCTTCCAATTTTCACACTAAGATCACCATCATTACAAGGAACATCTAAAGAAGGTTAACAAACATGAAACAGGAGTGAGAGGCTTTGCATTTGTCCTGGGTGTGGTGGGGATGGAGTTACCTTTCTCCATGGTGCCCCGTAGGGTGCCACAGTTTGGATTTGTGGCTAGGGCAGTGCTGATAACTCACCAATATTTTGGCTATGGCCAAGCAGCAGTTGTACAGTCAAGGCTTTCTCTCTTTCCCACTCTTCCCCTCCTGCAGTGAGTAGGTTTGGAGGGACATGACCAGGAGAGCTGACCTGAGCTCTCCCATACCCTGTGATGTTGTGCTCAGCAATACAAGCTCAGGGAAAGGAGGAGGAAGGTCTGTGGTGGTGGTGTTTGTCTTCCTAAGTACCCCACGCTGAAGTCCTCGTTCCCAAGAAGCATCTAAACATCTGCCTGCCTGTGGGAAGTGGTGACCAAACTGCTCCTCTGCTTTGCTTGCACCCCTGGCTTCAGCTTCACCTGGTGAATTGTCTTTATCTCCATCCATGGATCTCCCTGCCTGCCTTCTCTTTTCCGAAGACATAGGAGAGGGGAGGGCATGAGCAGCCATGTGGCTCTTTGGCTGTTGACCGGGGTCAACCCACCACATTATTTCATCCCAGCTTTGTTCAGAGTAGATCAGCCTGTCCCCCTAAGAACTAATACATTCCCTGAAACGTGCTTTTCATGTGTTTTTATGGACAAGGCTAAAGATGATGAATGGGTATGAAATGGAGAGTTTTTCCTAGTGATTGTAGTACCAGGAAACCAAAACTGTAGTCACCAAACCACCTGTGCCTAGATCAGTTTCCCAAAGTTGAGAAATTCAGCCATACAAACTGGTGAAAGGGGGGACTCTTGCTGCTGTAACGTCTCCTGCTCTTTTAAGAGCCTGGCCCACTTCTCCCCTTTTTTCCTTGAGGGCAGGCATGTGTCCCCTGCACTTTAAGGGATATCTTTTCACAGAATCAAATGAAAATCTATTTCATCTGTTGTTCAGCTGCCCGCCCAGCACAGGCAGCCCAAGGGGAGACCACCACAGACTCACCCGTCGGTGCAGGCTGAACTAATGCACTAATGAAACAGGCAGAAAAACTGACTCCTTTTGAGCACACAGCAAATGGATTTTCAAATAGGAAATGAGCCAGAAGATACCTTAAAAAGAAGCTGGGGTAGAGACTCCCTCAGAAGCTACACCAGGGTAAAGACTGAAGGGTGCCGAGGATGCACATCCCTCGGGGAGATTTATGGGTGACTGAATCAGAGCTACTGCTGCTGAAGACTGTTTCATTTCCCTAAATTGTCTTGCTGGCCGAGATCAAACCCTATGTACTTTCTCTCATACACCAACATCACCTTTTGCAGCACAAATGTCAAATAAATTCCTTTATAAAGTCACAAAATGACTTCAACTGTCACTGAAATGAGAAGATAAATTTGAAATTAATTTTCAGAAAAGCCTAATTTCCTGACAAAGAACTGTCATGGTGATTACCTCACAAAATAAATATTTTGATACCCACAGATATTATCCAATACCCTAATGATCTAATTATCTCATCTTATTTGAGCTACTATCCAATATTTGATATCCTTTCCACTGTGTCAAGAGGTTTTCAGCTGCATAATCCTAAAATCAGAGCCCTTGTACACAGTCAAACTTATGACCATACATAGATCAAACAGCAAGATGCAATAAAATATTTGTGGAGGTCATAAATAGAAATATTCTCTACAACCACAAAATGGCAAAGAAGAAAATGGATTTCAGGTGGTGGGTGTGCTTGTAGGTCTGGGACTGGCAGGGGCTGCCATGCTGAGCTAGGGCTTAAGCTAGGGGAGAGTCAGAGGCTAGAGTAAAAATTAGTGTCCACAAGTTCACTGCCAGAATGGACTGAGAGGTGATGCCTAAGCACTGGCCTACAGGATTTAGACTGGAAAAAAACCCACAAAAACCCAACAGGAAAATTCAAATTTATAGGGGCTTGCCAAAAACCCCCAAAGCTACAGATTTTGCCTCTGGTGGTGGTTCCAATCTCCCTCCATTTTCTAGTAATCTTTGGCTTACAAAACCACACATCTCAGTTGGTATTAACTGATGCTGCCTTTGATCTCCGAGCAGAAACGTACACAAGAAAAATGTCATAAAGTAGTATATGAGAATGAAGCCTACTTGGTTCAGCCTTTGGCTCTCATAAAGCACATTTTTCAAGAAGCATCAGACATCCTGCATCGTACCAGGTTGGGATGTAGTCCCAAGTTTCAACAAGGTAACATACACAGATATATAATTTTGTTCCTATATATATATATTTATACACAAATAATCTGTGATGATCCAGTAGCTCATAAACCTAAGAGCTGTTTTGTGCCCAGTTTCAGCACAACGTTACATGGCTACATTTTCTGGTTTGATCAAGTAGTTAATACAGAAAAGGGAGACAAATGGGTCACCAAACAAGTTTCAGGGGGACAAATGGGTAGTGAAAAATCTGGCGAGGCCACCCTATCCCAGGTGGTCTGCCAACAACCCTACAGCTTCATATTGGAAAGTCACTCTTTAACTTGAGTAACTTTTCACTCTCCTTCTGGCTCTCCCTTCTTCCCATTACCCCAAGCCTGCTTTTGAATGCCTGAATCAAACATTGTTCATCTCACAGAGTTCAAAGTTCATGACCCTACTTGTACGCAGCGTGGCATCTTACTAACTGGAAAAATTTATTCAAATACAGACTCTGTGATGAAAAGCCAACAACTGGATGCAATTTCCACAGCAAAACTTGTGTCACTTAGCTCCAAAACAAGCCTGCATTTAGTGAGCTAAAGTTCAGTGGGTCAGCGAGAGCTCACAAACACACAGGGTCTGACAAATTCTTTTCAGCCAGCGTCAATGGTGCACACAGACAGAAACACATTTCAGGCCTCAGCTCTTCTGAATCAGAGAGGATGAATCAGGATGAATAGTTTCAGCCAAACAAGGATATTTAGTATTTTTTAATCTATCTACAAAGAGCATCACTTACTATCTCTAATTAAATAACCTCTTAATGCCTGTAAACACTTGCCATCTCCTTACCTCGCTGCCACTGTGCTTACAGACATCTCCTCAGGGCAGCACCTTGCAACATCACACCTTTTGTTATCACAACTATCTTCCAAGTGGAAAATGATATTCACTTTTTAAGGGTGAGGAAATGGGGGGCAATGAGGGGGGACGGGTGGGGAAGTTTGGAAATTGTGTAGACTTAACGTGTGCACATGGTGAAGGGCTGTGCAGAGAGATCTGAGCTGGCTCTGAACAGGCTGGGGTATAGCTCTGGGCACAGCTCACTGCTCTGTGCTGTATGGCCCTGTGTTGGACTGATGGCAGGGATGTGTCAACTCATTTGGAGTTGGCTCCAGTGTCTTAACACAGCAACTGGGATAGCAGATAGTTGCAATTAGTGCTTTTACTGCTATTGGTATTGGATGGGAAATACTACATTGATTTGTCCAAGGTCACCCAAACAACCTGGAGAACAGAAGCAGAAAATTGTCCCTTCGGTTTGTCAGTCACTCCCTAGAGCAAGATTTCATATAATGAAGAGATGAAGTCATACCTGTCTAAGTGAGACGCAGACTTCAATGATTTCAGTAGAGCCAGGACCCAAGTTTCAAGATTTTGAAACCAAATAACCTTTCTTCATTGCTCAGACGGATCCTTTGAGCTTTGCCAGTCGCATTTTTCTGTGCTGAAAGAAAGATCCCAGGCCACTACAATTGGTTTATTGCTGTAAATAACTTGCTACCCAATTTACTATTGGCATGATTTTATTAATAAAGGAATTTATATTTTTTTCTAAAGTCTTTTGACAGAATTGATTTAAAATATACTAGATAGAAACCTACTATATGTCCAAATAACTTTGAATGGAGATAGACCTGTTGAATTTACTTGTGAGATTCCCTCCACACTTACAATACAAGCACTCTATTTCAAACATAATGACAGCAAAACCAAAAAATTAATGACTTGTATTAGTGATTATAACATTATTTCATGGCTATCACATACACACAGTTACCCCATCATACTGTCATGATATTTGTTTGATGTTCATATAATGACACAGTTAAGAAGAGAGTGTTCATCACCTTTTTATTAAGGTAAGGAAAAAAATGAGAAACTTCTCTCACTTGGAAGATGCTTGTTCGGAAATAATTTTGAAACACTAGCCCTCTTAGGAGAGGCAGCAAAAATATCTCTTCTATCATCTTACAAGAGCAGCCTGTGAGCCACGTTAATCATCTTGGACTGAAATTTATAACAACATGTGGAAGACTTGCTTCACTATTATTAGAAGTTGCAAATTTCATATGTGTTCTTCAACTAATTTAAGGTTCACTTCTGTTTCAAACATTACACCCTAAGTAATAAGTGCTATAAGAGGTCATTTGCATTCAGGAAATTATTTTTGGAAGAAGCTCCTGCTTGATGCAAAAGGGCAAAGGCCACTGGAACTTAAGTCAAGTGCTGACTTCTCTTAGGGCTTGATCCACACAGCCTTTGGAAGCCCATATGATTTTTTAATTCAGTTTCAAAAGATTTCAGTAATGCTGCCTTTGGAATATTTTGTCTTTAGTGATATTTTGTCAGGTTTTATTAATATTTACTCATGGCTTTGTGTATGTGCTTGTTAGAAAATGGAAGTGCACACAAGATTCTGTCTCTTCAACTAGCACTGTGACTTTTTAAAGTCTGTATTATGCTTCAAATTTAGTATTGTTATTTTGTCCTTTGAAAGAAGAAAGCCACTTTCAGAGATGCTATAACATCTCTGCATTTGGCTCTGTCAGTGTTATAGGCATGAATTTAAAAAAATGGTTGAAAAATGTTTGCATCTCTTTGGATATTGATACAGTTTCTTTGTTCTCCCTAGCAGAAAACTAGAAGTAAGGTTTTGTGCTTTGTCCTCCCCTCGCTGGATTTCAGGATGTTAGAGGTGTTTGCACAGGCCTGTTGGTGAATACTGCACTGCAGGAGTATCCATACCCCACCCTCATCCCCAAAATCAAGACCCCAAAGACTCAGCGCTACAGCAGTCATGAAAAGACATTTTGGAAGATTCTCAGCCACTTCTGGAAATCATCACCGACTATTAGTAAAGGTAACAAAGTCTGTTTACCACTGGGTACTGGTAAAAACAACGTTAGGTTTTTCTTTTACCTCGTACAGAAAGGTAGATTTAAGATCTTGTATAGAAAATCAAAGTCTACATGATGCAATCTCACCTTTGAGAAAATTCTGGTTCTCATTCACTGTTAAAGTATGTTTGAGGGATGTCACTGATAAAATTATTTAGTATTGCAATTATCACCCCGGTAAACTCAAGTGCAGTATTTTAAAAAACTCAATAATACATTCTTTAGGCAAATGTAACCTGTGCAAATTTCTCATTAGATGCAAGAAACTTCCATGCCATGGAGGCAGCCAGCACCACCCAAAGCAGAACAATTTAACACTGCTTTTAAGAGCTGCACTTCTCATGAGATTTGCCCATAGCTAAACTGGAAGCGATTTGGGAAAAATACTTTCACTTTCTGCCTTCCAGACAAACAGCTGTATAGAGCAAACTGTTCAGCTGGGAGTACTGAGTACACAGCCAGCCAGAAGGAAGAACTGAATGACTTGCAAAGCTTACAGGGGTTTATGTTTATTATACTTTTTAAAAAAGTGTTATTATATATTACATTTTTATTTATTATTATATATTATTATTATTATTTAGTATTATAAAGATGATGCCACTGTGAACAGCTCAATTAAAAACTTCTGCTCAACGTGCAGGTGGTTTTTGTAACTTCCAAATACTGGGAAAGGGTAAATATAAGACACCTATAGTTTATCTACAGCTGTATAATCAATATGTTACCTTGACTGAAATATTGCAGGCATTTGCAGAATATTGTTGATTACTCCATCTTAAGGAAACGAACTCCTCACGGAGTAACCCTAGAGAAGGGAAAAAAAAAAAATTATACAGGGCTGAAACACTGGTATTGAAAAAGCAGAGCTATTTACTATTGAAAAGAAAGAACACGGTAAATTATCTAAAGTTATGCGTAGAACAGAGGAGGCAGGTAAGAAAATGCTGTTTTCTGTTTCCCATAAAAAAAAGAACAATAGACCATATATTGGAAAGGCAGGAAATTCCATAGTGAGAAAAAGATGAATCTCTTTACCTCTCACTTTACCTAGTCAGCCCACAGGAGATGCTACCTCTGTAGTGGATTCAGAGCAGACCCAGAACACAGAAATTGACCGTAATGCGCACCTGAAAGTTTGGAAAGGATTTTTGATCTCATGCTTCGACGCTGAAACCAGTCCTTATCAGAGATCAAGGTGGAGAGCTGCCAGGTGGCAGGTTATTTTGCTTACTGAGATTTCTTGAGGATTATATGATTTCCTAGTGCCTACTTTGGTAAAGAAAACAAATTTTACGGCAGACTTGAAGGACTTGCACATGCAAGTGCAAGTTAAAACACATGCACATTATCTCTGATTTCACAGCCTCGGTCAAAATGGGTGGCTTATTAATTAAACAGCAGAAAACAGAAAAGAACATATTTCAAAGAATACGCAGCTTAATGACAGTTTCACTGGAAAAAAAATTGGTGAAAAACAGAGGAGAGAACAGAAAGACAAGAGGGGGAACATGATTCAAGAAGCAGAGTTTGCATTCCCTGTACCCCTCCGGGTACAGCTGTGTGAATGTGACGAAAAAGATGCCCATAAATATTAAGGAAATAGCTACTAGTAAGCACAGAAATATAAATTAACTGAATGTCAATTCTTAGGTTACAGAATGGCTGAATTAGATTCAAGAATATAACCCTGAGAGTCAACAATGTCTCAACAATGAGACATGTAAAAGTTATTTGCATTATATCTTAACAAAAGCAGGAGAAGCTTACCAGGCTTGTTTGAATTGGAATGAAAATAACCCGAATTCTTAGGTCCTGCGGATGCAAAACCTGCTCTGGAGGCATGCAGCTCCTCTGACAGTCACAAGAGCTGTCCTGAGCCTCATTGGCTTTCTTATTGATTACTACTCATTAACGAGATTTTTGTTTCATTGTGGTTTTCTTCAAACACCTGCCCTTCCTCTGATCCTTTGGGGAACACCAGAAGAGGTTTTCCAGAGAAACCCCAAACCAACCCCACCCTATTTCACAATGGCTGCTTCTGTGGAAATACCCTGTGAACAGAGCATCAGGATGCAAACTGTGAGGGGTATTTCACCTTTGCTGTGGGAAGCAAATGAGGCCGTGCAGATGAGATAAAACCAGTTCTTTAGCCATGTCTCAGAACCAACCTTCAACACCAGCTGAAACGAGGCAGCGCCAGTGCATTTGGGCAAACTGGTTCCAGCTCTTCTCGTCTCCCCTGCCTCTGGCACCTGCTTTGTACTTCTGGGGAAGAAAAAAGGGTGAGGAGAGTTGCCCCCCAAGGCAAAGCTCAGCTACATACCTTATCACAAGAGGAATTCTGACCTCCCCGCAAATTAAAGTTTAAATAACACGGTCCAAGCTCAGTCCGTTGCTGGAAGATGGAGAAATATTTGTTTAACATCACCACAACCTGTGGCTGGGAGGAGTCACCGTTCCTGTGCTCAGGAGCTGTAACTTCAGAAAGCAGGGAGCTGCAGACACCTGTCAGTCTCTCCTCACCCTCCACAAATTCCTGTGATTAGGAGTTCTTGTGTTGTCTGCTCTGATATTGAATTAAAAGCTCTACAGGGACCACGCTGTGAGAAACCTGAAGTGAAAAAACACCCCTGTACCGTTGGCTGATTTTTCTTTTTCTGCACAGAAAGAGGAAAGGTTTGGCCAGGCCACTGGGACCCTAAAGCAGTTGTTCCTTCTGGTGCAGGAGATCCTTCAGCGTGGTCTTAGCCTGAAAGTGCAAGAAGATGTGCCTGTCACTAAATAATTAGCATTTCTAAGCACAACATTCTTCCTATATGAACAACAGACATACATTTAATCCAGTAAGAAGGAATATGTAATTCCTTCTTATTATTTTGATAGACCTTACTTCTTATAAGAAATGCACACTCTTCACTTTCTGGAAAATATTTAGTGACATTATGGTTCTCCCAGCTAATGCCTGACTGACTGATGGAAGAGATACACAGAAAGGCAATCTCTTTTATTAAGCCAACCAGTGTAGTAAGAAAAAAATGAGCAAGCTTTTGAGCAGAGAACCTGCCCTTTTTGTTGAATGTCTAAGTAAAACCTATTTATATACATATATATATATGTATACATAAACCCTACAACTACATAAATACAAACGTAGTATTTTTAACACAGTTCAGGATCTGGTGCAGCAATTTCTCTCTACCAAGTTATTACAAGGATATTAAAATTTGCCACACAGTTTTCTCAGACTTATTGATACAAGTCATTAGTTTACATCAATCAAACTTTAGAATTAGCAAAGCAGCCAACTGAAAATTCAGTAGCTATTAATTCATTTTCCTTTGTTCTAGAGGCTTTGGACAGAATGACAAAATGCTGCAATTTGCTAATGTTGAGCTACTTTGATAATTTGTAGAAAGTATAATTTGATATCATCAATTTTATTTCCATTTTCCATTGCATTCCTAATTGTATCATCCATCCATTTTAATCAATAGGCTCCAGAAAGCCTTAAAGGTTTGGTCAAACTATTACATTTTTAATTGATCAGAAGCTTAGCTTTTGCATGCAGCAAGAGGCTCTTTTCCTTGTTAAAACTTCAGAAACAGTCGTGAGCTACTTGCTTGAAGTTCTTCAGATTTGTGTACTCAAAAATATCCTGGTACAAAGTTCACTTGACATTAAAAAAAGCTTTGTGCAGTTATCACAAAGCCAGTAGCATACAAATAACTCTATTAATCTGGGTATCCTAGGAATATTTTTTTTCTATTAACTCTTCCAGTTCTACTCATGAAAAGCCATCCTCCAGTCTTCATGAACAGCAGCAGGCCTGCTCCAGCTAAAGTTATGCCAGTACACCTTAAAACTAAACTCTGAAGGAATGTCCAATGTAATATTTCAGATCTATTACATGAGCTATGTTTTGCAAGCATCCTTTTGATTATTTGCATAGTGAATAAAGAATATGAAAGCTTTATGTTATTTCCACGACTATGGGACATATATCCATTAATACCGTGATAATCAGGCTCTTTGCTACAAAACTATGAAGAGTTAACTCCTAAGTGGTTTTATGTATCTGAGAATGATACAGGGGGGTTGAAGGTTTGTCGCTGAAGGTAAAAAAACCCCAAACAGTCAATTCTTTTGGGGTTTATCCTTGTTTCTCATCAACTAGTTGGCTGATGCTGCCAATTAGCAGGCTGATGGGAGAGAAAAGCTTGCAAGACCCAAGAAAAAAAAAAAACACAAAACCACCAAAAAACCAAACTTGTAAATTTTTAAAGCATCAGCCTTTAAATTGTGAGGATTTGGAAGCATCTGCTGAAGGAGCCAGAGACAATTCCCCAAGAGGGAAGGGCAGTAAAGCTAATGCTTTAGCCAGCATAGGCTGCTTTCCTTCAGCTGATGCTCTTCTGTGATGCTTCATAATGGAGCTCATAAATACAAAATATCTCGACTACATCGACAGGGAGCAAACAGCCACCAAGGAAAGACATACAAAAGGAGAGGGAGTAAAAGCTGTGTCTCTTCTTCCCTTGGATGGCCCAACGCCTTTGAACAGTTGCACTAGTTACGTGAAAATCCTCCAAAGGTGCCACATGTATTACAAAACTTATAATTTATGTATTTCTCCTCCAAATGAGGATCAAAATCATCAAGAAATTTTATTCGGTCTCTTATCTGCTCTTTGTCTTCTAGAACCCTACAGCAGCTTCTATGATTTCCTGTCTCTGCATTATTTTGTACAGGGTTTTTCACAGATACCACCTGATTCTTTGGGGTCTTAATTCAACAGAAGCAGCTACATCAGAAGCTACAATCTTTTGTGCCTACTTTTGCCATTACACACTTTTGTTATGAAATGGCTTTGAAAGCTTTAACATGTTATATTTTAGCATCAAAAATTACCTGGGTTTTTTGTTTGGTTTTTTTTTTGTTTTTTTTTTCCACAGGGTTTTTGAGAATTTACATTGCCAGCGTGTTTAATACCAGGGTTAAATCAGGTAACCTAGTTCTAAGCTGTCGATTAAACAGCTTTGCTGATGAATACCCCCAGATTCAAAGGCCTTCTTGGATGACTATGGATCCGAATGTCATTCTTGAATTCCTTTGAGAATGTTACCACCACTTTCCATTCCATCATAGAGGCTCTTGCCTCAAATTAGCCTGTCTAAAACTGCCTGTAGATCAGCACGTGGCAGCAAGGAAAGGAGAAGCTGTACCATAATTTCATCTTAGTCTTTCTGCTCGCTTGGAGCAGCGACAGGAGATCAACTAAAGTGTGAGAATTGTGATCCCCATTTTCCTAAATGAGCTTCGTAGGCAGGAAAAATCATTACCCCCCTCCATCAGCCCTGTGTTGCTGTGAGGTGTAATGTAGCACCTTGCAAAGGAAAAGTTTGATATTACTGCTCCTTACTGGGATTTCATTACTGAACATTTTTTGAAAGAAATTTCATGGGCAAAATCACATTGTTACATTTCTCATTGCCTCCCTTTCTCTCGGTACGTATTTTAAACAATCTGACACTCTCAGTCTGAAGATAGTCTTCCTTTCTGTTTCAGGTTTAAACTAGACTCCTAAAGTAGCCTAAATAATTTAGCACAACTAAAAATTCTTAGGCTTATACAGAATAGACAATATTTAGAGTATTTACAAGAATGCGTTACAACTTCTGGAGCTGTTTTAACATTTGAAATGTTAATGTTTGTAACACTTAAACATGGTTCTAAACACTATACAGTGTTTAGTGCTATGAGTATTGCTGGCCGCTCCAGATAGGTGTGGCAGCAACCTGGAAAGAACACTGATGTACATTTTGAATATCTATTTCATTGTGAAATAATTACACTATATTATTATCAGACATATTACGGTGTGCCTGATTATGTCCCACCTTAAAAGGAGTTCAATAAATGTGTTGCCACCACATCTGCACACTGCTGGAGTGATGGGCCAGGCTTGCAATCCCAGAAAACTAGGATTTTAATTTTACCCATTAGAATTCCATGTATTTACAAATTCACTGTCCCAGATGCTAAGAGTTTTGGAAGACTCTACTTCAAAGCCAGCTTCTCCGCTTACAAAAATCAGAAAAGGAAAAAAAAATATGCTGTTCCTACCCCTGTACATCATTATATTGCTGTGATTTTACATACCAGTTATAGACAAGCAGGGACCAGGTGTCACAGATTGTTCCCATTCAGCCTGTATCATCATTATTCAGCCTATATCATCATTATTCAGCCTATATCATTTTTCAGCAGAGGCAAAACCACGGAGTGGTGCCAAAGCAAAGGAGGCACACAAGCCACAGGGAGCGCAGCAAAGTCTGAGATGAGGAGCCAAATCTATCCCACGTAGCTATCTTCTGAACAAGAAAGTGGAGTAATTCAGTCCATTATGGCACCGGGCAAGAGTCAAATTCACCACGTTTTGCAAAACCCACGTTTTTCTGGTTTTGCCAAGAACATCTGTTAGCTTTTAATCCATCGTGTATTTAAAAAAAAGAGGAAAAAGACAGTTCAGTGGTGTGGCCCTCGCTTCCCTGCAGATGCCGTTCCCGAACACCCCAGCAGAGGACAGGCCACTCATACCAAATCACTGACCTCCAGGGCCGAAAATCCCCTTCACAGTTGTGCCTTAGAGAAAACACAAGCATTGTTGCAGCTAGTCATACCAAGATGAAGTATTTTGGTATTTCAAGCACTTTAATTGTGCAAATGCAGAAATGAAACCTCTCCGAGTAGAGTAACAGCTCCTTAGAGGAATTCAAGGTTTCCCATCAGTGATGCAGTGGCTGATATTAAAAGACATTGAAGATGAACATTAGGATGAATGTGAAAAATTCTGGGTAAAAGCATAAAAGCTACAACTTTAAAGAAAAGATAGCATCCTGCAGCAAGGGGAGAACCTTTAGAATTAAACAGGTATTTAACAGGGCTCTTTTATAAGATTTATTATAAGATGGGTAATTAGACACCATAGTGAAGGTTGCAGAATAAAATACTGAACACAAAAGAACTCAGAAAAACTGGCAGCTTTTACTATAACTGCAACCTTAAATGTTTTTAATGAGCCTAATGGAAATATATTTCCCTGTCTGTTTCTAAAGTTCATTTCCATTAGTGTATCTGGTTGGCTCTGGAGCAACATCAATTAACAAATATTGGGATATGTAGGACAGAAATAAGTGACAGGGCATTTCTGGCCCATTCCACACGCACAGTTATGTGTGGCAGCACAAAAGCTGTTGGCAGGAAGGAGATGACCAGAAGGGCAAGAGTAAGCCAGGAACCGAAGGGGACCCCATATGACTTCCCCGAAGCCTACGTTCAGCAGCATCTCTTGGGCAAGCTAAGAGGTGAAGCAAGGGCTGAAATTGCCATAGCACCAGTTTGCCACCAGTTTTACCCATTTCTCCCATTTTATCCATCGCATGCTTGCATAGTGTGGCTCATGAGAAGCTTCTTAGCAGGCAGGACTCACTACTGCCTCCCATAGCTCCGGAGTTGAGGAAATCATCCACCAGACAGAGTAACATTTTTTTCTGGTACTCCAACTGCAGACGCAGACCCAAGTATACCCTGGGGGAGACCCCTCCAAATCCCAAATCCCTGGACATCATGGTTTTCCTTGGGAAAACAACTGGAGAACAGGGGTTGAGGAGGAGTTGTGGCATACCCCTCACCCAGACACCACTGTACCAGGGCATCCCTACCCTGCACCCTGCATGCTCTTCTCCTGAGTGAAATATGCTCTCTGACACCTAGAACTCAGAACTGGTGAAAACAAGATGAACTTCCTTATTTTTTGGTATGTCAAAAGAATGACACGTCCATGTGTCAGCATGTATGACTGCTTTTCTAGGAAAAAAAAAGAAAATAAATGTCTAACAGAGGATAAAGTGTTTCAGGGCATTTGTTACAAAGCAAGAGTTCATACTAGTTACAGGTTTCATGTACGGTTCATGGTAATAAGTTTAATTTCAGAAGTGGTTACTTTTGCCTCACAGTAGCTGCAGCTTTCGTTTTACATCATGTGGTGGGGATGGTGTTTTCATAGGCTTTTTGTTACTGCAAGATTTCTTTCCAGGTATTTTATAGACATGGCCCTATATCTGCTTTGTGGTTCAAGGTAATGCACTTACCTTGCGATTCAGGTGGCTGAGAGCAAGCACCTGGTAAGTTAAGGCAGTTGGGCTCGTAGTTAAACACTTAAATCCACTGCATTTAATTATATGTCTGAATTCTTCCATTCAAATTGAACTGTTCTAACCAAAATTATTTCTTCTGACAACTGAGAAAGAAAAGGTGACTCAGAGAGTATCTTCCACAATGGCTTAAAGGGAATGTTATATCTTATAAGACAAACCAAGGAGACAAGCCACCTGGTTCAGAGGTAGGACTTGACATCTGTGTAAAGAGCAACCACAGATTTAAGTGCATTACACAATACCTGATTTTTTCTTCAGGTTCTACCTTCAGAGGTGAATCAATTATTGGAACTATTCCATTTAACTTAAACATCAGAAAAAAAGAAGAGTCACTTTCTGGCCCCGCAGGCTGTAAGGACGTGTTTGGAAATGTAGCCTACAACAGGATGAAGTCGTCTGATTTCTGGCAGGGTTATAACCCACGTCCCTCTCCTTGCTGGCCACGAGAGCAGCTCCTCCAGACCCCTGTAACTCTCCCTTTTCTCAGAAACGTCCTGGTCCCCTTCCATGTCCACTTGGTCCACCTCCAAAACAAGCTCAAATCCCATCCTGCTCCCTATCTATCTTTTCTGGGTTGCTGGCCCAGCGAGGGATGACACACTGTAGATGGTCCAGAGCTATCAGCATGCTGACTAATGACGAAGCAGCAAAAGCTGATTGGCTAATTAGAGGCTGCCAAAAAGGATGGGTAATGGTTGGGCTCCGTTTGCCTTCTCCTCAGGGAGGGCATTAGTAATCTCCTTTTCCTCTACAGAGTCACTGTTTTTCCATAAAACTCACAGTAACATAGTCTCTTTGAAACCTCTATATCGGTCAAATTTGTTGGGGGTGGGTTTGGGTATGGGGTTTTTTCCCTGCCTTTTTTTTTTATTTTTTTTTTATTTTATTTTTAGATTTTCCAACAAGTACAAAAGCTCCTGGTGGAAGAGGGAAAGGAGAGGAGAAGTGGTCAGGTAGACAATTCCTTTTCTTTAGAAAACAGCATTCTTACATTGCTTGATTTTAGGTGCCTGAGCCACGAGCTTTGAATAGTTAGGTTTGGGAATACTACTCACTGTTGGCAGGCACGGCAGGTAGAATGACACAAATCCCAAAGATAATATTAAAACACCATAAAGTTCAGTAAGATATGCACTTCTTTTTTAACTCTTCTTTAGTTTTGCTGGTGGTAACGCGTTGGGGGCTTTTGTTTAAATTATTTTTTGCCAAATAGATTTTTGGAACAATTTTTACCTGGTCACTTTATCACTTTTCTCACCTCTGGCACCTACTTTTGGAGTCATCACTCTCCAAAAACAGTACAATGAAAGTCAGAAAGAAAAAAAAAATTGCATATTGTATTATTACTATTATTATTAGATCCTTTAATAGCTCCTGATCAAGTGCAACTGTTTAAACTCTTCCAAATTCTTGCAGTCTCATAGAAAAGAAAAAGCCGGCAACAAAGAAAGATGAAGAGAGAGGTGTTCTACTGACAGCCTGGAGTTAGTCAGAGTACGGGGATATCAAGTGCATTTTCTGAGGGAAATATTGGAAAAATACTGCTTTTGATCATGCAGCTGGTGGTGAATTCTGGGGCATTTCTGTCATCCTTGGTCGGTGGTCCCTACGTCACCACTCCAGCGGCTATTGCTGCCTCCTACTTCTAAACAGCAAGCATGGTGCTCAGTAGGACCTGTTTGCCACCACGTGTCACCTTGATGGCTGAGAGCAAGCTCAGCTCTTGCTCGGAGCTCACAGGGGTTTCAGGTGTACAAGAGAGGACTTTGGTCCTGCAGCCATAATCAAAGCTAAAGGGGAATAGAATTGTTGAAGAAGATTGGGGAAGAGAAATCAATTGAAGTTCTGCATGCTCATGATGAGCCACAGCCCAAGTGGGAAGACCCTGAATGAGAAGGAGTAGGCCAGGCATCAGTGTGGCCACGGAGCAGGGAGCAAGGTGCTGCAGAGCACATTCGGAGAGAAGTCTCGGTGCTGGGGGCATCGCTTGGCAGAGCACCTCTCCTGTCCCCTCTCCAACGTGAGTGCCTGACAGCCACACTCTGCCAGAGAGTTTAATTACTCTCATACCAATGACCGCATCGTCATTTCCACCTGTTTATTGATGGATCATTGTTCTCTTTAAAACTGCTTCTGGTGTGAAACCTGTCACCTGTCACTTGCAGGTAGATTCCATTTTCTACCCAACTGGTTAAATCATCTGATTTAAAATAAAAATAAAAATAAATAGTTTTAATATGAAATTCACTGTCGTAAAAAAAAACAAATTAAAAAAACCCAACCTGAACTATTCAAATATTCACCAACAGGATCACTGCTTTTCAAACAGGTTCTCACTGCAAATTATCCTATGCATCTTCCATCAAAATACATTTCCAACACTTGAAATGCACCAAGAATCTGTTTAAAATATGTTATAGACAGGGCAGGCAGTTTCCACTGCAAATTCAGATCTATCCTGACTTCTTCATGGCTCCAGTGAACCATGAGCCCATTTATGTTATCACATGTTGGGAGTAGCTGCACTGGTATAAAAAGCAAATGCTCAGGAGCTAAGTTGTTCAACTGCTTGCTTTAAACACAAATTTTGGCTGAAATCAAAATATCAGGGTCTGACCCTAAAGCCAGAGGCCTGGAATGTGTGAGTGTGACACAACTATCGCTCGCATCAACTTTACACCAGGAAAATCAGTAGGAAAATCAATTTCAATTGAATACTCATGATTTACGTCACCGGTCATGAGCTGAATATTAGGCTTAGTTCTGTGCTATGCAGTGAATTTGCATGCCCTGGAGAGGTGATACACAATAATATGAATGACCAGGCAGAAAAAAGCCCTTTGGAAGTTCTGACCCACATTTTTCTATATACCAACATTTTTCCTACATGAACATATGCAAAAAACACCCTGTTTGTCACATTTTTAAGTATACTCAGAATGGAAAAAAGAAGAGAAAGTCAGTGAGATGCTGACAATTCAGTCCTAACTTAGACAGGCAAACTTTGGCATATTGCATGAAATACCAGGATTTCTGTTTGCTGTAATACACAGATACCAAATATACACAACATATACAAATTTCAGGATTTCTTCTTGCTGTAATATACAGCCTCTGCTGAACCCCCAGATCCCCACCTCTCCAACTAAGTGTGAATTCTATAATTCTTGCTAAGAGCACATCAAATATGAACTACATTGCTGTAAGATTTTTATAAGCCATAACCTGTAAGTATAAAATCATGTCTAGATGTATCTCTCTCACACAGAAAGCATAGTAAAACTGTAATATAGCTAATGAACTTACAAATACCTGAGTAGAAAGCAAGAGAAAGCACAGAAAGGTATCACTTAAACTGGCATAACACAGAGACATTTTAAACAGAAATAAAAGACAACATGGAAAAAGAAGATATGCTCACAGTAGAGATTTAAATGTTTCAAGCCTTTTAACACTTTCACTGCTAATGGAAAAAGCAAGCTTCGTTACTTCTGTATAATATTACTGTGAGTAGCTAAAGAAGTTGCTTAAAAATACCTTCGCTTCTAAAGATCTCTCAATATTTAATTTACTGCCCTGGATTCTGCTGAGAGAGTGATAGTATGAAGAGGGGACAAACTAATTTTTCATAACTGACTGTTAATTCAGTAAGGGATTTGTTCTATTGATTTTGTTGTATGCTAAAGGGACAAACAGAAAAGATATGCATTTAGATAGAGTCATATATGCACAAAACCTTTACTACTGCTTTATCCAGCACCTAGCAGGAAAACCCATTAAGGTTTTCTGAAATAAGAACTGCTCAGTATATTTCAGTTGTTGTACAATATATGTTAGCACTGTTTGCAATGCTTTTCTGAAGTATTTTTTCCCTGCCTGCTAACAGGAATCCCCTGGGATTTTCTTTTAAATAGCACAAATTTTCATGTCAAAAAAACCTGGTAGAAGCCTAAAGCAAGTTTAGAGAGACATCTGTCTTGATTGATAGTACAAGTACACGGTTGGTATATATTTAAGAATGACAGTGCTGTCTTTCAGTACTGCTGCCCACAATACTTGGAAATATATCCTTTCAATATGCAAAGACATATCCTCTACGAAGCACCCAGATAAATCAGTTCACCCTTGGCTGTAACTGAACGCTGTCTAGTGACTTGTGATCAACAGGGCTTTACCCTCTGACAGCCAGATTCATTGTTGGGACAGCAACCAATCGTCGGGTTTGACGACATGAGCCTAATCAAAGTTGGAGTATAAAAAGCCCCCTTGGAATATATAAGGTACACCAGTGTGGCAAGCTGTCTCTCAGATTGCATTTGCTTTCACGGATCTGTTTAGTACTAAAGGGAAAAGGGAAAGGGGAGGGGGGAAAAGGAAAAAAAAAAAAAAAAGGGGGAAAAAAGAAAAGGAAAAAAAGCTGCACTGAATGTGAGATCATGCAAAAGCTAGCGATCTATGTTTATATTTACCTGTTCATGCTGATTTCAGTCGATCCGGTGGCTCTTGATGACAGTAGTCAGCCCACAGAGAACGCCGAAAAGGACGGACTGTGCAATGCTTGTACGTGGAGACAGAATACAAAATCTTCCAGAATAGAAGCCATAAAAATTCAAATCCTCAGCAAACTGCGTCTGGAACAAGCTCCTAACATTAGCAGGGATGTTATTAAACAACTTTTGCCCAAAGCTCCTCCGCTGCAGGAACTGATTGATCAATACGACGTCCAGAGAGACGACAGTAGCGATGGCTCTTTGGAAGACGATGACTATCATGCCACCACCGAAACGATTATCACAATGCCTACGGAGTGTAAGTAACCCGTGCTGCTTTCACCTCCCACCGCTCCTCCGAGAGAGTTGTCTCCCTGCTGTAGAAGCCACGCAACTCCTCCTCGGGCTCTCCCAACAGGCTGCTGGCTGAAGTCTGCTAGAGGGGAGGGAGGAGAGCGTTATTTCTAAAGAATTCGAGCCAGGTTCAGATGACCGTGGTGCGATCCTTTGTTTTACTGTTCGGTTTTCGGTTCCCTATAACGCGTATGCCCTCTAGCACTTAGGATTTGCCCACTGCCTGAGAGAGCAAAGGGAGATCTGCAGTTTAGTTGACTCCGTTATCTGCAGCGCGCAGGGCATTTCCTAGCGCAGATACAAAGCACGAGCGCAGATAACGAGAGAACTCTATTTTTCCTGAGGGAGGTTTCACCGGCCGGTGTTTTTAGAAGCAACAGAAATCAGCAGAAATGCAGCTCAGAGCACTAGACCTGCCTAAATGCAACACGTTACAGCAAGTGCAAGTAGAGAGTTAAATTCCTGCTTCTTTGCTGATCCCACAAACTAGCACCACCTACCTCCCGGTTAAAACTATATATTTAAAGCAAATATGTGTGTAACGGATTTAAATGTTAAAATGTCCATGCTACAGCAATCAGCTCCAGTAGTCGTGCCAAGGAAGAATGAAGGCATTTACTGAATGAGCAGATTCTGAGTTATCTTCTGAGTGCTAAACATCTGCTATGGCTCCTATCAAGTATCTTTTGCATGGCTAATACTATAGTATCTTATGTTCTTCATCAGCTAAAGTATTTGGCTATGGCAGCTGGTTTTTTAAATAACACTTACGAATATGATGTCAAAAGGGAAAAAGATGACAGGACATACAAGGCATGTTAGAAGTTACAGATGTCATTGCAATACACATACTAGAATAATATATCAGCTGCTCTGGCCAGCTAAAAATGTAAGCATTGATGAAAAAGTAGCTTTATCTGTGAATTTTTTTAATGTATTAAATGAATGGGCACTTAATAGCAATATATTACTGCAGCCTTATCACAAAACTGAGGGTCTGCCAGCAGTTTTATTCCAGCCTACTGCGTCCAAGGCTTTTTAACTATTTTTAATTAAACTGCTATATAAATTGCAATGACTGAAGAAAAGTTGTTGTACTTTGTCGCTCCAAGTTCGTTTCCTACTTTTTATAAAAAGCCCTTGAACTATTTTAGACGCACTAAAGAGACAGGTATCTTAAGTGGTGAGATTTATGAATGTCAAAGCCCTGCACCATTTAAGATTAGTATTACCCATTTTATCCTGGCATGGGAGGATATTGCCATGAGTAGGTATGACAGCTGCATCGTAGCCTGCAGGAAGGAGGAACGCAGCACTCCACGTGACTTTCCTATAATATTGTTCCAATGAGAAGAAAACAAAATGATCCTTAGATCGATACTCTTTTAATGATTTGTTTTTCCAGTGAGAAAAGAAATTAAAATGGTCAGGTACTTTGCCAATGGCTGCCTCTTTTTGTACGATGTGGTGCCACTAAGGCTATTTAGTAAATTAGAAATAGCTGGATCACCACATCCATGTTGAGTCAGATTATGCCAAGTTGCTATTCTGCATGCTTTTTCAAGGAGATAACTTTTAATCAGGAGATAACTGCCCAGAGTGAGTTGGCAGTACTCACTGTGAAGTCGGACAGGCTGTGCCCCCTCCCCAGGTAGTTTTTCTTTGGAAAAGAGGCTATTTTGCAGCTGTACAGGTCAGCCCACAGCACTGGTACCACTGGGCAGAGCCCTGAGCACACTGAGGACTGCAAAGGTCCCCCACAGCGTGCATCTTCTTCTGATTGCCCATCATTTCTGAGCTTCAGCCTGAGCACACCTCTGCTCCCCTTAGCCTACACAAGCCTACAAGAGCAGCAACTAGAATTACTTAGAAAATGATTAGCCAAACCTCATTTTACCCCGTTTACAAAACAATCATCGGTTCCTTTTCACATGATGTTACTTTTAGGTGATAGTATAATGATTTTGTTTACATCCATTACATTTGCTTAGAGCATAAAGCACAGAAAATGAACTATGTTAAATTCACTTTGTTACTGGTACTGTTTATAGCCTATTGTAAGTCTTCCTACACAGTCTGAAAAAAAAAAAATAATCGGGTTTATATATGCATATTTCTTTTTGTTCCCTGTCCAGTAATCTGTTCTTTCCATTCATTTATAGCTGATTTTCTTGTACAAATGGAGGGAAAACCAAAATGTTGCTTCTTTAAGTTTAGCTCTAAAATACAATATAACAAAGTAGTAAAGGCACAATTGTGGATATACTTGAGGCAAGTCCAAAAACCTACAACGGTGTTTGTGCAGATCCTGAGACTTATTAAACCCATGAAAGACGGTACAAGATACACTGGAATTCGATCTTTGAAACTTGACATGAACCCAGGCACTGGTATTTGGCAGAGTATTGATGTGAAGACAGTGTTGCAAAATTGGCTCAAACAGCCTGAATCCAATTTAGGCATCGAAATAAAAGCTTTTGATGAGAATGGACGAGATCTTGCTGTAACTTTCCCAGGACCAGGTGAAGATGGACTGGTAAGTTCATTTAGAAAAATCCCATTTAAATGTCTTGCATTTTATTGAAAAGCATTTAAGTTGTATTTTAAGGATAAAATGGAAGCATTGTTTAGGGAATGGAAGGTACAAATTCTGTATAGCCAAATCTTCCATTCTTTGCTCTCTGATCATGTCAAAATCAATAGCATTCCTGTGCCTCTGTTTCCCTGTTTGAAAAATTGCAACAAATTGCAGTACTTCAGAGTAAGATGATGAGAGGCATTAACTGGAAAATGTTTTGGTAGTTATTGATGGCTTGTACTATCAAAAGTAACCTTGTTTTCAAATTTGAGAGCAAATACTGTTTAATAAGCAGTACATCTAAAAAGACCAGTCGGATTATTTCGTTGATAGGAAAGCTGCCTCTGATAGCACTGAGAAAGTTTTTTGCATTCAAACTGTGAGGGAGTTTCTCCCTAATCTTTATGGGTATATTTTCTATTAACAACAACAAGAATTATCTATGCTAATGAATGTGAGAACAGATCTTCTTCCTAACGTTGTGTACCTTTCAGTAGACAGAGTGCATGCGATAGAGTGATAATGTGACAGAGTGCATTGTTCCACCTATTAGAAATGTTTGAATAGTGAAATTCTGCTTGATACAATAAATGGGTCGTAATGAAGAGAAAGAGCATAAAATAACTATCTGGTTTCTTTTTGTAAGTATAGATGAACAAATTAAATCTGAAGTGTACCAGTTAAGCTACAGCATTTTCCTTGTTATCTGTTTCTGCAAATCACTAATCCTCTACAACTTATAAACATTCCTGAACCTCTTGCAGGTGAAACAATCACAACCAAGAAATCCCTCCTTTTGAATAAAGTATAAATAATACTATTTTATTTTTACTTCTATGCAGCAAATCAGTCTGTATATCACAGATTCACAGAATCATTTATGTTGGAAAAGATCTTTAAGATCATCGAGTCCAACTGCGTTTATGTAGCTATGTAATGTTTAACTTCATAGCAGTATAATGCAGTTAAAAGAACTTAAAGAAAAATGCTCTGATATCTTAATTGTAGATCCAGTATAGATGTGGATCTCCCACACTTGAAACAGGCCAGCTGGATATAATGATAAGAAACATCCTGAGTAATGTGCTCTGGGCAATCCTGCTTTAGCAGGGGAGTTGGACTAGATGATCTCTACAAGTC
The DNA here is from genome assembly GCF_001431845.1 of Calidris pugnax. Taxonomy (NCBI): domain Eukaryota; kingdom Metazoa; phylum Chordata; class Aves; order Charadriiformes; family Scolopacidae; genus Calidris; species Calidris pugnax. Next base: position 20,107,797 of record NW_015090990.1, read on the forward strand.
CTTCCAACTCTGTCAAATCCGTGAACGTCCTCACCCCCTCCATCCATTCCAATACCAAACACTGTGTTTTCACACATGTGGATAACCCACGGTTACCCTCATCTGTAAAAACAAACCAATTCAGCAGTAGGGCAGGGTTAGATGCACAGCTGGTAATGGGAGAAGAAATTTCTCTTCCCTCCAGCTCCTATCTTCTCCAGCAGCTCCCAGTACAGGGATGCTCCTCTCACCAAGCCCCTCCCCATATCATTTACTTTCGGGAGGAGCATCTCCAGCAGCTGGACAACTTGCAGCCGTAAAGGCGGGTATCTTGGAAGGGACAAATCTCTGTAACAAACTTAGCTGGGATGCTATTTACTCCAAAGGAACGGTCTTCCTTCACAGGACAACCCATTCAGTGCCAAACTGGCACGTGGGGTTGAAACCAGTGAGTGGAAGGGAGGAAACCTTGGGAACTTCTTCAAACTCGTGATTGCGAAGGTTGTAATTTCATTCTATCCTCAGTTGGCAACTGTGGAAACACACCTTCTCTAGGAAGCACGTGGCTCACAGGTCTGCCAAAAGTACATTCCTGGCCCCCGGGCTCTTTCAGGAGTCAAAATATTAGCTGCTCCTCCAGACTCAGTATGGCAAATTCAGCCCTCTGGCAGGAGGGAAAGCTGTGAAGTAAAAGCAACCTGTACCAGCAGGTGAAACACTTGTTTCTACTGCCATTGCAGCCATTCAAGAATGACAGCAGTTATGGAGTGTTTTTTCTCCTCCTTGGTCTGGACAAGAAGCCTTCCTAAATACCCAGAAAGCCTGAACTGAATGCGACCTCAGTGGAGGGAACTTGAGAAGGACTCACAAAGGGAGACCAACACCAGTCGGTCCTGCCGTTGAAAAGTTTTTGGAGTTGTTTCCTTTTGGGAGTTCTTCCACAGGAGGAAACAAAACCAGAACCAAACGAAAACAAAAAAGTAGCTCTTATTACGGTGTTTAAAACAAACAAATCTCACACCAAAAGTAAAAATCCAGCATCCTCCAAATTTCTGATACCTTTCAGCAGTTAACAGAAATGGTGCTAACAGTGAGATGATGGTGATTTCAGAAAGAGATACTTAGAAATTAAAGCTCTTTATAGAGAAACAGGAGGGAAATGCTGGTTTCAACATGACAAAGAGGAATAATCCTTGAGCAGGGATCAACTGTAGCAGAGATTTGCAGAAGGACAAAGTGTTGTTTGCAAAAAATATTTGAGGATATTAAATTGACACATCTGTCTGAGATATTATCTATTTGCATGTTTTTACTGAACTTTGGTTTACCTCAGTAATGCTTCTGATCCCTTCTCCTCTCCTCACAGAACCCATTTTTAGAGGTCAGAGTTACAGACACCCCGAAACGGTCCCGCAGAGATTTTGGCCTCGACTGCGATGAGCACTCGACAGAATCCCGATGTTGTCGCTACCCACTGACGGTGGATTTTGAGGCTTTCGGATGGGATTGGATTATCGCCCCTAAAAGATACAAAGCCAATTACTGCTCCGGAGAATGCGAATTTGTATTTTTACAAAAATACCCGCACACTCACCTCGTGCACCAAGCAAACCCCCGCGGTTCGGCAGGCCCTTGCTGCACGCCCACCAAGATGTCCCCCATAAACATGCTGTACTTCAACGGGAAAGAACAAATAATATACGGCAAGATACCAGCCATGGTTGTAGATCGCTGCGGGTGCTCCTGAGATCATCGTGAGATCCACCACTTCGTCACTTGTGGAAGCTACCGAGAGAAAAAAGAAGAAAAAAAAAAAAGAAAAAAAAGAGAAAAAAAAAAGTTATACCTATACCCTTACCGGTCTTTGAAACTGTGAAGTTACGTACGCTAGGCATTGCCGACATCCTACGTGCTGTATGATAAGCTATCGTACAGGTTTAGTGCAGCACCAGCTACAGAATGTGAACGAAAGGACAATAGAGTTACCTAACGGCTGGCTTTGCACCAGTGAAAAAGAAAAGCTACAATCAAAATCATCGGATTCAATACATGAAGTTCTTACATTGTGAGGGAATCAATGTTCAGTCATTCAGGCGCAAATTTACATGCAGGTTTCAATACACCTTGGTAATTAAAAGCAAGCTCCTTCTCACCTGAGGACGGAAGGAGCGGGCTTTTAACTCCATTTCTTCACAGCTTCACTTATTATTGTATTTACAGGAAACTATATACTGGTAACATATACACCACTACACAATATCACCAGAATCATCCTTAAACACTTGAATATATAGTGCAGAATTGTGAAATGTATCAGATGAAATTCCACATAAATGGACAAATCCTGAAATTAGAGATGGCATAGTGTATTTAGCGTGTTTCCATTCCTTTTTCTCATTAGTATGTTAGTAATCAATGGCAATGGTGCTACGTAAGCAGGCTGAGTAAATCGAGAGACAGTTATCTAAGTGAAAGAATTTAGAATAATAATGAATTTGCCCTATCCTCAGGTACACTATTCAACATTCGCAAGAAATAGATATTTTTTAAATGAAAAGGGATAGTTTTCTAGACGTAGTAAAACAAAAGGCAGCAGAGAAGGCTAGAATTAAAATCATAATCCCACATTATAACCTGCCTTTGCAACATTACCATTTGCACTATGATAAACCAATGCAAATAGTTGGTTGCTACAGATATTGTTTTAAAAACCACTTTGATATAACTGACTTGTGTAATATGTATGCATCAATATTTTGTAAATAAATGTTTATTTTTTAATCACTGTTGGTATATGTTCATCGCAAGAAAAGAATTACTTTAACCTGTACTTCAGTTTAATAAACAAAACCAATATGCTCTTCATAATATAATTTCCTGGATTTAACACAAAACATGTAGGAACAATGCAACAAAGCAAACCGTATGTTGAGAATTATACTACATTTTATATGTTTTTTACATTGATATGAGCCATCAGTGATAAATGATGGGTGTTGACATGTTTATAAAGTTCTTTGGGTTACTGTTTTTATGGTCATTTTGATCCACAACTTGATTTCTGTACTTCGAATGTTATGTCCATAAATAATGATGATACCACAAAAGATTGCTATTAAATGCATTTTATTATATTTAAAAGTTTGCAGCAAAGTATTATCTTTATGTGAGTAAACATAGGACATGGATTCCCACACAAATTCTGTACATTTTCCTTATGGTAAAAAATTGTTAATTGAAATTAAAAAATCTATTTACTATAAAGTCCATTTCATTTCACATGTGAAATACAACTGATAAAAAAGGTGTTAAGACAACACAATCACTGTTAAAACAACTTCATGTTAGTATGATACACATTTTCTTATATTCTAGAATTCAGTTTTGAATTTTCCTTTGTGTAAAAACACCCTGAAACTTCAAAAACGCTTGATTTTCTTTCCCTTCTTTTTACATATTTTCTGCCTAGGTTATTACTATTTTGTATTGAGTTTTCTACTTTTTTTTTTTATTTGTACGTAAGGACATTAAAATTTGAAGTTTGAGTTTTGAGGTTTGAAACTGAAAAGCAAACATATTTTCTACAATTTCTTTTGAATGATTAAGAGTTCTGCTAAAGCCGTGTCTGAGCATCAAGCAGATGTTCAGCTTCTCCTGATGGAGTTCATCAGAGCAGGTCTCTGGGGCCCTTAAATACACTTTCAATTTAGTTTCTCACAAAACGCAATCAGAGTAAATAAAAGATAATTTAAAAATGCTTAGGATTTGGAGTCTTGGGGAAGCCACAAAAAGGTAAAGTGCAACTTGATTCCTTCCTCTCCAAATACAAAGGTTTCAGTATTTAGGGAGAAAACCCGGGTTTGTCCAAGTTAAATTTCCACTGGCTTTAAGGCAGACCAATGTTTTGCCCTTTGACTTTTAACTCGTGACATTCAGGCATTAGACAGTCCCATCCTGCTCATGTGGACTATGAATAGTATCTCTGCACGAGGCATACCCAAAGCCTCTTCAACTGTTTGGAGACTGCACGTGAACTTGCATTGTACACCGTGGAGTTAGATCTTCACTAGCTTTAATTGGGTCAGTTCATATGGCCACAGCCACAGAGATGCAGCACCATGGATTCTGGAGTTAAGAGCAAATGAAATATATTCCCAGCCTGCACCAAAGTCCTGCCACGCCACCTGCATGATTATTTTTCCCCCACATAAGCGACATAATTAGCTGCCTAGTAATATCTGTACCCTGCACAAATGCAGTGCACAAGTGATGGGATTTTTTTTGCTGGTATCAAATAATAAATAAACCAAAAATGAGTAAAGAAATAATACAAATTCCCAGAAGTGTATACTACAATCAGCGTCCTATCTTGACATTCAGATAAATTTATTCCATGGAAATTTTATGCAGTATGTGCCCTTCATATTTTGACAAACTTGAAATTATTGCAGAACAGTCCTGGCTCCAATGATTTTAATATTGACCTCACACACAAGTGGCTACTTAAGGAACATGCGTGGGACTTTTTTCTTGTTGATTTTAGCTGCCAAATGACTCATAATCAATGTGTCTATTGGCAATTAATTCAAGATGTCAATGGTTCATTCAGTTCTTATCGCTACATCCTTATACTTCCAAGGCTCGGGTCCTAGAGACTTCAGCAGCATCCATGAGTACTTTGTGTACTGCTCAGATCTCACTCTCAAGCTGCGTACCCAGAAAGATGAAAATAGGCAGTGGGAGGTAATTTCCGAGACATAAACAGTCTCATTTCCTCGCCTGGCATCATAAAAACCCCATAGGAACAACACAGGTAGAATCCAGCTTTCCAAGGCAGCATTCAAGTGCCCCCATTTTTCACAGCACCGCAGAGTCTTCATGGTTGGAAGGGACTTTTGATATCGTCAAGTCCAATCACAAAAAAACCCCAAAAAACTACAAAAAAAAGAAAACCCACACCAAAAAACCCCACAAACAGACACAACCCAACAATCTCAGGCACTAGAGCATGCCCTGAAGTGCCACATCTACACATTTCTTAAATACCTCCAGGGATGGCGACTCCACCGCCTCCCTGGGTAGGCCGTTCCAAGGCCTGACCACTCTCTCAGTAAAGTAATTCTTCCTAATATCTAATCTAAACCTCCCCTGCCACAACTTCAGACCATTTGCTCTGGTCCTGTCATTATTCCCTTGGGAGAAGAGGCCAACCCCCACCTCTCTACAGCCTCCTTTCAGGTAGATGTAGAGGGCAATGAGGTCTCCCCTCAGCTTCCTCTTCTCCAAACTAAACATGCCCAGTTCCCTCAGCCTCTCCTCGTATGACTTGTTCCCTAGACCCCTCACCAGCTTGGTGGCTCTCCTCCGGACAGGCTCTAGCACTTCAATGTCCTTCCTGTGGTGAGGGGCCCAGAACTGAACACAGCACTCGAGGTGAGGCCTCACCAGTGCGGAGTACAGAGGCACCATCACTGCCCCCATCCCATGCCAGCCCACCCCAGGTCCACATCCACCCCCAGCTCACTGCCCGCTCCACGCTCTGCCCCACAGACCCCCTTGCAGTGTTGCCCCCCTGCCCGTTAACCAGCTCCAACCCATCCTGCTGCTGCTGAAAGCTGCGGTTTGGGGGAGAATCCTGCAATATGCTCAAATGGGGCCTTTGGGGAATTTCGCAGCTGACACAGGAGTCAGCACCACTAAGCATATGTGAACTGCAATTTTTCACAGATGTACTCTTCTGTTAATTATGAGCAGATTTCAAAGGAATGACTAAAGGCCAAATCCAGTCACAGTTTTAAGTAGCTTTCCTGAATTCTGCAGAGTCTCAGTTTGGGGGTTGTGGTTGTTCATTGGAGTTCTGGGACTTTTTTGTAGGATTTTTTGGGTGGTTTCTTTTTTAATCAAGGAGATTATTGAATTGACTCATTCTTGGATGAGACCGAGCTCTTTTGGCTAAATGTCTTAGAAAAGAAATCAGCCTGAGACTAAGCTTGGACAGTTCAGTCCGGGCAGTTACATTTTGTTAAAGTTACAGCAAGACAAAGCAGAGTACTATAATGTGAAGTACTGGACAAACGTAATCAAATGATCCCACCTCCACTTACAAATTTAGTCAATAATAATTTAAAAAGTTAAGAGATCCCTTATGGAAGACACTAAACTTATGTGACAGGTTTATTTCAAAATAACACTGTACCTATGTATTTCAGCAAAAATGAAGGACCTTAGTTATCTGTTTTAAATGATCCAAGTTAGCCGTGTGCTCGCACTTTAGCTTCATCCCAACAATGTTACCTACAGCAACACTACATCTCTTAACACTGCAAGTATCTATCTATACATTGATTTAATGCCAAGACACGTGGCAAAGAAACACTCGGTAAATTACTAACACGACCTCATCTGCTTCTGGATGTAATCTTCCCCTGCAAGCACTGAGACTGTAACTCTCCCTTGAAATGCACATGTAGCATGTTTGAATCCATATAAATAAGATGTTAACAAACCATGGAAACTCTAAAGTGCCAATTCGTTCTTATCTTCAGTTTATAAAAACCCTGACATCATCCAAAGGAAGAAGTTAGGGCTACAGGCCAACTTGGGAATTTGAACAAGCAAGAAGTGCAGCTCTGTTCACTCTTAGCCTTTTCTAAATAATCACCAAATAAGTGGTAGTGATGGCATCTGCTGAAACAATCTTGTGGAAAAAAAGCAATGGAGAAGTGCAAAAGTACAGTTCATTCAACAGTAAACTACTGCAATTAATTTCTGAGGGTATTGATAAATAAAGCAGAATAATTCTCCTGGATAGCTGGACAGGGTGAATTGAGGTATGAAGAACTATTACAGTGGATATTCTGCTGTCTGTTTTTCAGTACAGATAACAAGAAGCCTTGAATCTCTCTGCAGATGAGGTGACAAGATCAGCAATGATCTTTACAGCACTGTGGGTGCTTATCTGGCTGACTTTCACCAGCCTCGACTGTTAAAGCTTTCTGAAGCTGCAGGAAAAAAAAAGACTCCTTTTCTTCAGAAGTGGACAAAATTCACACTAGGCATGCTTTCAAAGTAGTTTCCAGAGAAAATAAAATAGCTTAGTGTCCACAAGGCAACTTGTGATGCATCAGTTCTTAACCTAGAGGCTATTTGTGCTCTAAGCCTAATTATGCATCCAAAGTAACCAGTGACCCTAAAAACTATTACCTTTTCTCCCTATAAAAATGTCTTTCACTTACAAGTCAATATATAAGTTTAATGTCAAACCTGTTGCTTTTCCACTGTATTTATCATACTACCTTGAATCTGTAAAAGTAAAGCCAATCCCTCTTCAAGAGCTCAAAGGATTCAGCTCAAATGAATCCTGTTTGTGTAAAGGCAGAGGGACAAGCCCTGGCCCAGCACTATCTTTCCTGTTACTCCTGATGAATGCTGTACCACCTTTGGGTGAGATCTGGTTAGGCAGGAAAGCATAATAATGCTCGGTTTTGGCAGGAAACGCACCTTATGTTCCATGTTTCACCAGTAAAATTAACAAGAGTCCTTAAAGATGACACTGGTGTGGGAAGAGTACCCTGGAAAGCATTATGGAGGCATCACTTGGGGGAGAGCTTCCACAAAACTCAGACAAGGCATGTGTTTTGTTAACCAGTCATGTGCAAGGGACGGTCTGCTTCTATGTATTTCAAGGAACTGAGCATAATATAAATCCCCTGAAATTTAAAAGAGTTAAATAATTTGATGGGATGTAAGCAAGACAGCTTTTATCTTTCCAAATCAGGGATGATACGCTGAAGGCATTTGCTAAACTTTGACTTCCTCTACCACAAAAATACTTAAACTGAAAAAGTTTGTTCTTTGCCAAGATTAAAAGATGTTTTAAAGCAAATCTAACTTTTAATCTGTTGCATCATAATCTGAATACGTAGCAATCCAAAACATAATTGCTGATATTTTGCAGTTAAGATTATTCAATTAATAAACTCCTCCTGCAGAAATACAGTCAAGATTTTTCTTTCACTCCTTAGTTTTTCACCGAGGAGAGGAGCAATTACCTTCCCAACCAAGGAACAGTATTAGGCAGATAGCACTGCAAAGCCAAATGTCATAAAGCACCCTGGAACAAGGCTCTCCCTTAAGCATCCCACAGAACAGCACGCAGAGCAAAGACTTTCTTTTATGCTTCAGCACCTGCACCTGAGAGGTCTACTCTGCTTTGAGTCAAACAGCGATCCTCCCTCCTGCTAGCATTTTTGTCATCGCTTTTCACGTTGTTATTCAGCCGGTTTGGTAAAGCTGACATATGAAACAGCAAAACTGAACACCTGGCTGTCACGCATTATAGCATCAGGTTGCAGCTTCGCGGCGCCAGGTGGCCGCGGCAGCGGAGGAGCGGGAGGCACGTCAAACACATGCCTTTGGGCTGAGCTCAGCTGCCTACTGTACGCTGCTGCCCTGCGGGATAGCACAGCCTAGGTGCTAGTCCAGGGGAAAAAAATAATAAATAAATAAGCCTGGTGCTTCACTGCTCTAGGTGACACGTGCCACAATATGCTGAAGCGTCACCTCCTCAGTTGGCCTGAGGCTGCTGTCCCATCCCGGCGTGGAACAACAAATCCCATCACATTCCAGTACCCATCACTGTATGCCCAGAGGTACCAAAGAGCACAGATTACTCCAACCAACAGCAGCATAACCTTACCAGAATTGAGTATTTTCCCTCTAGACAGGAATTACTCAAAGAACACATTAAAATGGGGCTTCTCCCCAGTGCAGGAGCGTTCCTCTGAAGTGACATCACAATATACAGACACAGCCTCAGAACTTTCTACACTTAAGTGCAGTCAGACGTCAAGGATTTGAGTCCTCACAACCCCGTCTATCAATAGTTGCCAAAAACTTGACAAATCAAACTAATCAAATTTATTTAATCTGGTTTTGGCGCATCAGGTTTTTTCTGCCTTCTCCGGAGGAAAGGCACCCCTTCAAGACAGGAAACTGCCTTTATAGTAATGCTGTTTTCCTAGGGAGACAGAAAACGCAGCTGCCCAAAATATTCCTTTTTGAGGTCACTGTGTTGTTTCTGAAATATTCTCATTCTAATTGCCTCACCTTTTTTTTTTTGTTAGCTTTTATATATAACTTGTGGATTACTCATCTATTAATCTACTCTTTTGTACTGATGTCTTTTTCTTTCTGATTTCCAGTATCTTCTCAAAACTGGAAATGTTATTAAAGCAACCTCACAGATTTCTCTTCTGATTTCAAAGAGCATCTTGCCCTTGTTCCTAAACAACTGCCTCGACTTTCCTTATCAACTAACTCAGATCTAGACTCAAACTTTAACTGCCACAAAGTGATAGTCACCTTTGGGCTTACTATCATCTTAGGTTTCTTGTAAAAAATTTTGTCTGCTATTAAAAGTATCTATTTCCTTATGATTTGTTTTGTTGTTTGTTTGTTTTTAAGTTCCTTCTTTGTTCCTGAAAACATTAATAGTAAGGTTTAAAAAGTACATACAAATTTTCAGATTCCAGGGAAAAATGTATTCAGAGAAACCCCCAAGATTTATAGTGCTTTACCCATATTGAAAACTTCTGGAGGGATTAATTTACTTATTTAAAAATAGCAGTCTTGGACACATTGGGAGAGGAAGGTATTTTTCAGTAAAAGACATTTTCCATCATAACCATTGGTGAATGAGAGATTCACTGGTGACTTTTTCCTTATATATTCTTACATATTTCATCATAGGTAATAAGCACCAGTGAATTACTTTTTACTGGTTCTTATTTTGGAGCACCAGTTTTAGGCAGCAAGGTATCTGTCTAATAACAGATCCCACACAGACCTGTGCCTCTTCCCACCATATTCTTATGGTGACAGTGACACTCCTGTTACCTTATCTATGTACTTGCATTAAGACCACTGGCCTTTAGGAATGCTTCAGAATTCCGTAGCTATCCATGACAGCCCACTTCATTAAATCTCCCACCTCAATTGTACAAGATCTCATTTGACTAGATCTGCATTAATTATTCCTACCACATAATCACATATGACAGTCCTCTTTCTTTTTTTCCGTTTCAGAGCGGATCTCAAAACAAACCATGCCTACAGAAGGCACAACGCAATCCTTGGTATCTGTTGTTTGGATTAGATATGGATCAACTTCAGATCTTTAGCTGAAAAAGAACCAAAAATTGGTTCCACAAATTTCTCTCAACTGTGATTAAGAAGGAGCTTAGTTACAACAAAATGCGATTACTCGGTTTTGGCCATGCAGCCTTCGCGAGGCGTTTCCAGATCCGCTCCCACGGACCCTAATTCTGGTGCAGAAGCCAATTGTTCCTTGGCAGCGTTGCCATGGATCTCACTCAGAGATTTAGCAACATCTTCTCCACCAGTTTACAGCAAACACCAACGTCTCCAGTACACCCACAGCTTGCTTATACCACAGTTTGTAGGTTATCCATATTGCATCCTGCCCATTGCAATGACAGGAGGGTGGGATGCTGTGTCAGTTGAGATTGAGCTCTTCCAACCCTACCTGATACTGTATTTTCATACTAAAAAGTTAAAGCTTCTTGTAAATAGAATATATAGACAATACACTTGTATCTGAGCTAAGCAGAATCTATGTGGTGTGAGAGCAATAGTTGAGATGCAGCAGCCAAAAGCCAGCTGGCCAGGACCAAGCACTTGAGCTTCTCTCCCTAGAGCTGGTGGGGTTGAATCAGCTTGGGCTGATCTAACACATCACAAGCATCACGGTTTGCTCTTTCCACTCTTCCACAAAACTACCCCCATTGTATAAGGCACACACAAAGGCAAGACAATGTGGTTGGTACTTCAGGAGCAAGACAGCCAGGTCTCAAGAGCCAGCTTCACTCCCAAATGTGCCACCAGGTGCAGACAAGGACCTGACTGCCCCACACATACTGGACCTACATAGTTTCTGCATGGCTCTAGAAGTGACATCAACTGATACACGGTTTATTAGAAAAACTATTAAAGTTTCATTTAAACAGTTAAAGACAATTGCACTTGTATGAGGCTTACATAGGTAGAACAAGGCTCTCTTCTGGCAGGGAGAAGTAGCAAGACTGCTGTAAATGCCTCCTTTCCTATTAGTGAGGCTCAGCAGCTGGCTGCATGGTTGGTTAGAGACAGGGCTTTGGTTTCCGTGATGACAGGACCCTCTTTGAGGGTGAGCACTGCTGGGGAGAGGTGGAATCTATCTGACAGAGTGGCCAAGAGCATCTTTGCCAGCAGGCTGGCAAAGCAGTAAGCAGAGTTTTAAACAAGTTATTTGAGGGCTGGAGTCCGAGCCCCCGGGTGAGTGGAGGAACAGAGGATGTATGCATGGACACAGGGGTGGTACTGCCTCCAAGCAAGCTGCAAAACCACCAGGTCTATCTCCAGTGCCCATACAAGACATCACACATAGTGGGAAACATGCAGGAGGAATTAGGATTCTCCAAAGAGAATTGGGGTCAAAGAGATGCGTCTCAACAAGAGAGACATCACGGTGGGCGTCTGTTATGGAACATCTCACCACAAAATGAGGAAGTCTCCTTTAAGGAGCAAGATGGAACTTCAAGGTCACAGGTTAACATAGGGACTTTAACCACCTCACCACCTGCTGGAAGGGCATCACAGCAGGGCAACAGCAATCCTAGAGATTTCTGGAGGATGTTTGAGACAGGTGTGGGATGGGCTGCATGAGAGAGATTTTTCCACTGGCTGTGCCTCTCACACCTGGACAGGAATGTGATGACTGAGAGTAACTGTTGTAGTGACTGTAAGATGACAGAGAGGAAGTCTCCTTTAAGGAGCAAGATGGAACTTCAAGGTCACAGGTTAACATAGGGACTTTAACCACCTCACCACCTGCTGGAAGGGCATCACAGCAGGGCAACAGCAATCCTAGAGATTTCTGGAGGATGTTTGAGACAGGTGTGGGATGGGCTGCATGAGAGAGATTTTTCCACTGGCTGTGCCTCTCACACCTGGAATGTGATGACTGAGGGTAACTGTTGTAGTGACTGTAAGATGACAGGGCAAGGGACAGGAAGCCAGCAAAATACCAGTTTCAGCAGTCGGCAGGTGGAAAGCTGCTCTGAGAGGCAAAGGGGGCAAGGAGAGCTCACTGATGCCCAAGGACAACCTCCACACAACCCAGGAACGGTCCCGCCTGGTGTGGGGAAAGGGGCGTTTCTGTTAGATAAGAGTTGCTACTACCAGTGCAGACAGCAGGAAGGAACACAACCACATAATTAAAAAAGCTGACTCAATATTGTGACAGGTGTTCCTTTAGCAGAAACATTTCCGAGTCCTTTTTGCAAACTCAAGGAGGCAGAACTGATGTTTCAAGTCGGTGAAATGATGTAAAACCTTCTCTTTCAGAGTATTGTTTTCCATCTGCTTCACCTGCTCAAGAGTGCTAAACAAATTGAAATAAGTGTGAAGATGGAAAATTGAAATAGAAACAGATAAGGATAAAGGGAATTATTTCAAGAATGACCCTGCCTTGAGCCAAACCATCAAGTTCTGATGTACAGAGCAGCTCCCAGCCATCCATGCAAGTATGCCATGACAATAACAGAAAGCCAAACAAGGCAGTTATCATTCCATGAAAGCACCTCTTGCACTTAACCATACCATCTCTATAACCTTCACCACCATCAGACCTTTATTCCACATTCAGCCTGTAATAATACTAACATTAAACACACTTCACTTTACAGAATTTCAGTAAATGTTTCCAGAGTTACTGAAGATATGTAGGCACCCACAGCCAAGGCCATATTTTCTTCTATAAAAGCCAAATACTTATCATAACAAAGGAGAAAAAAAAAAAAACCACCAAAAAACCAAACAAACCCCATACCAAAACCCAAAGCAAAGCACAATTTCATCAACCCTTGCTTTCCTAAAAGCTTGTGAAATTCTAGCAAAAAAATCAAGATTCTGTTCATAGAAACAAGAGTCAGATACCTTGAATTGACAATATTTTTGATTATTACTGAAATGATGGCAGAAAAATAAGTGTTTACTGGATCTGAGAAGCCCCTGTTCCACCGGTCCTCCTACTGCACTGAAGCATCTGGGTTTTAAATTCTTGTATTCAACACAGTAAAGCATTTTACATTCTACACAAAATGTATGTTTTCAAACATCCTACAGATAATATGCAGAAGTTCATGTGAAAAAAGTATAATAAATTCATCACAACAGATCTCCACCTTACACCAAAAATTATTGTTTCTCTAAAACCGGGCAAATACTAATCTCAAAGAGGATGATCTTCTGGAGAATAAGTAACTTGGTAACTTTTCATCTGGGACTTAAGAAGGTGACATACTCATGGGTCAGCATCTTTGAAAGTCTCCTGGCATTCATATTCTCTCTCTACTGTAATTTACAGGAGAGGGATACAGTGGATCATTATTTTCCAAAAGACATCCCTGAAAATCCCCTATTCAACCCAAACCTTGAAAAACTGACAACATTTAAAAAGCCAATTCAAAAGAGACATTTCAGGTTGTTAAGTCTAACTCACAAGCATCTACGTTTCTGAGTCAGGATCCCCAACTGCCTAAGACTTGTTACCCTAACACCAAATCTGTCCTACAAAGGCACAACTACATGACACAAAATTCTTTTGGTCCTCCTTCCCTTTTACTTAACCGTATTGTGCTGCTGTTGGTTTTGGTGTTTGGGTTTTTTTGTTGTTGTTATTTGTTGGTTTTTTGTGGTTTTGTTGGGTTTTCGTTTTGTGTTTTGTTTGCTTTTTGGGGCAGGGGGTGTGTGTGGTTTTTTTAAACATATGGGAAGCCTTCTAAATTCTGTGTTTCTTTTCTCCTGGATGAATGCACTCTCGAGCTATGGGATAATTCTATTAAAGCACTACTATCTAATGTGGAATAAGCAATTATATATTACATGGGGCAAGGAGAGAACGTTACAGACTCATTTACCACGTAGGACGAGGAATACTATTTTTATTCTTTGAGTCTATTTTTAATTTTTTTTCTCACCATTCATCAGTGGTCTAGGTCATGAGACTTCCAACAAGCCCCCCACTCATAAGCTATGTGGGCTTTGGACAGTAAAGAATGTTCTGCTTTTTTTGTAAAAAAAAAATAATTTTGAAACTCTCTTCATTTTTCATTTTCAATTTTTTCAGTCTAATTATGTTTTTTAATGATTTAATTTTTTAAAAATTTTCTAATATTTGAACTTTTGCAATACTTGGCCAGCATGAATAACTGGAAGAGTTATTGGCATTGTTATAAAAAAAGAAAAAGCTACAGAAAGATTCCTTCTTTTGTCTGTCCAGATGGTCGTATTTAAGTAAAGAATAAAACAATGAATAAAGCCTCCTTGGACTCAATGACAAAATCACAGACTGGAATCTGGATTTCATGACCATTATTTCATAAGTGAGATGAAAGCATTAAATTCCAGATTTCAGTTGTGCTAAAATACTCAAGTAATTTTTATTCTATACATGTGGAATGTAAGATAATATTTCCATTACGGTGGCTTGCTTTAGTGCACTACAGAGATTACTACAAATAAATGTATTTCATCCCAGCAATTCAGCTGGGAATACCAAGAAAGCTACATAGGCAATTGGAAGAAAACACACATTTGACCTTCTATTCAGAAACCAGGCGTCTAAATTTCTGGTTTGAGTTCTTTGTATACCCATTCTTACCAAGCTTTCCTTTGACTTAGGTACACTTGTTAACAAAAAAAAATAAATGAAGTTTCACTCATTCTTGCTGTTAATAAGATAGTGGAATTTGGCTGTTCAAAGTTGAAATTTCTAGTTGGATATTTTTAATTTTTTTTTTTATATGTCACATATTTGGGATTAAAGGGAAGTCTGACTGCACATAAACCTCTGGGTGGGGAAGTGGCTTTAGCATGAAACTTAAACATCAGCATCATTCCATAGTCTCATTCCTGCCTAGGAGTTCAACCCAGAGCAAGCTACAATTTACATTAAATTTTCCTTAGAGTGCAAAATTCTGTCAGTTTTACTCTTGTGTTGTTAAATGCACTAAGTGACCCCATTCTGAGATTGTTGACCAAGCACCCCTTGAGAACTGCAGAATTTTTTCTCAGCTAATGCAGGGCTTGCTCTAAGAATGGAAAAAATAATGGATTTGTGTTCCCATTACCCTGAATGGTGCTACACAAATAATTAGAAAGACTCATTTTAGAGTTGAAGTTAAGTATTGTAAAAAAGGTTGATAATGTAGATTTGTCACTCACAACTCACATTTGCACTAAATCGGTATATGATATTAGTAGAATGATTAATCCTGAATCACAAACATAACTAGTTGCATATTTCAAGGATATACTTTTCGTATCGTTGTGAGCATGAATTCCCATTGCCACAGAGCGGGTTATACATGCACCCTGACCAAAGGGATACCCTCCAATCTTCTGTGCCACTGTTCAAAAACTCCAGACTATTGCCAGATGCTAAAAGCAGACTTCATCATTTGTACCAGTGACAGTAGAGCCTCCTGAAGTACTGAACAAAGAAACAGAGGTGTAATTTCAAATAATTCAAACTACTTAACAATATTATTCTCTTTACCAGCAATTAATCTAAAATTCCCCTGATGAAAACTGAAACCAGTACATACCTAGGTTTTGATTCATATATAGAGTATTTGTAAACTACTTATTTAGAAAGTCCGTCCTTTCTAAATATGTCACGCAGATACAAATATGTGCTATCATCACAAGATGGCACTAATGAAAAGAATCTTAATGAAGAAATTAAATGTAAAAGAGCTGCTCTTTCCAACTGAAAATCTCCAAATGAAATCATGACAATCCTATAGCAACAGCACAGTCACTGAAATAGTCTTTTTGAAGATTTTCCATTCCTCTTATGAGAACACCCTGCATGAAATGCTGAGGTCTGGAAATGTACCTCTGGCTGTGGCAGCTGTTCTTAACTCCATCAGTAGCATTAAAAAATTAGAAGCAGCATCCTTTGTCTTACTTGAATTCACACTTTGATTCCCACCTAACTTTTAAAACAAAACTATGCAAAAGTCTACCTTCACAATTAAATTATATAAACATTTGAAACAATCATGACCATAGGATGGTGAAAGGTATGTTAAAAGCTAATACATGCTGTAGACTTCAATTTTTTGGGGTGACTGTGACACTCTGGAGGGAGACAAACAGCCTCTCATCTAGCTGCAGTTTCTGGCAACACACTCAGGAGGTTTCCCAGGACAACTGTATCTCCTTTTGCCCTGCAGTAGGCAAGCCAGAAACCACTCCTAAAACTGAAGAAAGTATTTGCCTATACAGAAGATTTTATCCTAATTAACTACATCCCAAAACATTTCCATTCCTGCTGATACATGGGAAAATGAAGCAGTAAAGAAGAAATATTGAGAAAAGTTCCTGTGAACAGAGAGAACACTTTGAGAATACTTAAGCAGCGTCAGCAAAACACAAAAACTAGCGAGCTTTCTTATCTTCAAGACAGTGGAGGACACCCTTCCAGAATGCATTGTAATATTGGTACTAAAAAAAAAATAAATATCAAGAAGAGCATACAGCTCTTAAAGCCTGTATGATAGTGGGGATGTGTGCATACGTGAAAATTCCAGAGCAAAGTTGTAAAATACAGCACAGTGACTTAAACATCTCAAGAATATATCTGCAATACCACGATATGCAATGTAACTTAATGATATTGCAAAATAATGAAAACTCTAAAGAAATAAAAATCGGTTTTCCACCTTTTAAAGTGCATTCTACAGCATATTTAAGATTTGCTAGCTCTGACTAGCACTATACTTCTTGACTAATTCAGGTTCGCTACTGAACGTACACATTACTATAGCAGAAGTATCCTACATGACTTTGAGAAAAAAATTAATTCCCTACCATAGACTTGAATGAGAAATTTAAAATATCTTAAGCATTTCAGTGAGGATACACCAATAATGGAAATACAATGTTTGCTTTTGAAAGTACTATTCCAGAAGGTGAACTGGCTCCAAGGGCAGTAGGAAACTGCAATACACTGTCTAAAACATTTTTCTTTTTTTTTTTTCCTTTTCCTCCTTCTTCCCTCCACATCAATATAGTTTACAATATTGTACCTATCCTGTGGGGACAACATATCGGCACGCAACGGGAACCCCATCTGTGGAAGTCCAATTTCGAATCAAGTAATCTAAACTAAGTCATGACCGGGGCAAGCCCAACACTTCACCTTGAAGCAATACATCTACTTGCACACCAGCAAAGGTTCCCCCCGGATTTTTCACTGACTCCAAATGCTCCTTTGTGATTTAGATAAAAACCTGCCAGGGTGTTTTCCGCAAGACTTCACCCCAAAGGAATGCTGTCGACACCTAATCTCATAGCACGGAGTGCCAAACATTTTACAATCTGTCCGTTTTTCTGAAGCTGTTTGTCACCAAGTGATCACTATCCTATAGTCAATTGGAAATTCAATTTCCATCCCTAGAGCTAAAAACTACCAAGTGATAAAAAAAGCCCCACTGCTTCAAGAACATTGTGGCAAGTGGCTTACTAATAGCAGATATTTAGTGATACCTGTCCAGACAACAAATTGCAAACACTCCTTCAGAACAAAACATTACTGAAGGGCTGTTCCAGAATGACCTCTGCAGGCAGATGCTTGTTTCTAGGACAAAATGCACTTTAATTCTGGAAGAATTACTCCTATCAAATGAAACATATAGAAGAAAGGGAAAAATATCTAGAAAATATGAATCACTCCTTGATGGGACAAGAAGGGATAACACATCATCATCATTTCCACAACCAACACAATGAGGAGTCACACAACCCAAAAAAAGTATTATTTTTTTTGCACTGTTGCCAGCTTCTTTGCCTTCCTCCAAGACCTTAACACGTGTTGGGTAATCCTTGCCTTTCCATAAAGACACCCACAATTTGTTTTATATTGAGCTCCAATGGACTCTCAACAGTGATCTGCTGCTTTTACTTTTCTTCGTTTACTATCTACCATGGTTGCTCTGGGAGAGCCACGACCGAGGGAACTCCTCTGTTCTGGGCAGTGCAGGGAAACTGAGAGACCCCTAGAGCTTCCCCCATGGGGCCACCAGCACTATGATACTTCCCAGGCTTCACGGAATGGATAGGTACAGAAATTATTCAAATAATTTAAATATGGTGAACTTAGAAGAAATTTGCATGTTTTTATCACTACACCCTGTGCTTTAACAAAGAAGTGACAGTAAAACCAAACCAAAACAAGTTTTTAAAGTTTTAAAGCTACCACCAAAAAGCTGCAGTCTTCCAAAAGAAAATTACTTGACAGAGATTGCAGTTCTGCTATCCAAGCACAAAACCAGAGTAAACATGGGTTTGCCTCATCTTGCCAAAAGTTTGTTGGAAAAGGACGCAGAGTACCAGGAAGTAGAGGTTTTTAGGATCCTGCAGGCATCCATGTGTTACTCTGACTCCTGCCCCTGAAATGGAAAGCCTTCCGAGTGAAAGGAGACACCTGCTTTTCCATACTGCACAGTTCCCCTATGGGCCATGGATAATCCGATACACTTCAGCAGTGGTTATCACCCTTCTGAATCCAGCAGTAATCCAATTTAAAATAAAGAATGGATTTCCAAGGTAATAAATTACATCTATTATTAACACAGGATTTTTGGACAAATTAGTCTTTACAAAATTAACTTCAGTTTTCTAAATACCTGGATATTTTGTTAGTACTGTTTTGGTATCTTGCTTTCTCTGTATTGAAATTATACTGTTCAAGCTGAAATACAGTTCAGAAACAAGGCAACAAGACTAGTTTACATTTCATATTTTCACATCATTAGATGTTGAACCAAATGTTTAGAAACAGCTGGGAAACTAAAAACATTGGCGGAAAGCTAAACCACATTATATATTTAGTACTGGCACATTAATACATTTCCCAAGTCCAAAAGTCCAAGACTAGATGAAATATTTATTATTAAGAACTCTCTCTATTTAGACTTTTAAATCAAGTGGCCCCATTCAAGTTTGTTTATGCATGTTAAACTGAATTAAAAGTAATTATCTTCAGTTAGTTAGCGATGCTTTTGTTTTCTTGCTGTCCTTCTAGCCTCAGGAATATTACAATCTTTGCTGTGCATGTTTTTATAAAACATACAGATGTTAGATGCACAAAAACAGATGCTCTGAATATAAGGCAGTGGCAGCAAGAAGATAAATCAACGTTATGATTGCATTAAAAGTGAACGTTTCCAGGCACCTGTAGCATGAACCTACTGAATCCAAGAAATGCGGTTTGAAAACAAATCGCTGCTAATTTTCTGATTAGCATTAGTCTAGCAACCGTCATTAATTGTCCTAGATGAGGGATTGCAGTTCTGCTGCATATTTATGTAGCATCTACAACTGAGTCCTGGTGCCACAACAGTAATACTGGGAATCCATATTATCATGAGCTGATATCTGACTGTCCAAGTGAGTGGTCCATTTTCATCAGCCACTTGCCACCCCAGAGAGCAGCAGTAGCGACCAGTGCAGGGGTAAGGCCTTTTGTAGCTGTAGCTCAGGACTTTCTACAGGTTTAAAAAAAATTACCTGACAACTCCATCAGCAGCACAGAAGTCTTCTGAAGGGTTTCCACAAATGTACACTTATTTACCAAAAACAAAATAATTTAAAAATCCCTTTTTGTAAAGCTTTTTGCAAAGTCTATTTGATGAGTTTGTTTCAGTATTATTTTACATGGCTACATTCATTTCAGCAGCATGGAATGGATAATGAAAATCATTCAATACAATTGCCTTTCCAGCTGTAGTTCTAGCTGAAATATTAAGCTATCACATAACAGTGGCAACTCTCCAGGCAGGGGAAAAAAAATGTTTTGCACCTGTTTACAAATGCATTTAGTCATTATTCATCATTACCTTGACTCTACATCTGATTAAATACATTCATGCCAGGCTCGCTTTCCTTCATGACTGCTTCAACGCCCTCTTACAGTCAAGCTTAAATCTTTACTTTCGAAATGACGGGGAAACCCAAATGCACTTCACATTTTGTTTTCCTGCATCTATCTGATCTTCTGTGATTTAAAGAAATCCTTATATGTGTTCATTCAACATTTTCTTGAAAACCTTTGAAGCTGCCCATCTGCCAACCTACATTAAACATACTTGAACAATCTTCTCTTAGATGCCCCTTTCCAACTGAAGAGCATCATTTGCTACTGACCACTCTCCTCAGCTTCAGTAACTATAAAATCATCCTTCCACCTACAAGCATGGAGATGAACGGCATTTTTATTTATGTAAACACTGACCAGTCCTACTTCCAATTTTTAGTTTTACAGTTATTCTAGGAGTTTGAGTCAGGCTTGAATGATTTTGAAAGTGTTACACAACTTGGGAATTGAAATCAAAAGCATACACCAAACATGATGACAATATTTAGTTATTTTGGAGTCATAATATGATATAAGGAACTACTGGGAAAATTTAAAACAAATATAGCTCTTTTGCTGAACTTTGTCCAAGATACTGACATCAGTGCTAAAACCAAAAAATATATGAGGTTATTTGAGGAGCAAATAGGACCATAAGGAAGACGTATGAATTTCACCATACCAAGACTTTGATTCATTCCAGTCATCATTTACCAGCTATGGTCAACACAATTTCCCCTTAATTTGCCATACTGTCTCCTGTTCTTAAGGAGATTATACTCATAGAGTGATAGATCTTGAAAATGCATTTTGCCTACACAGATTCTGCCTAAGCCCCATATTTGCTAAATGCCCGGAATCAGATTTTCTTGGAATGAGCATTCCTTTAGGTGTAACTGTACTTTGTTTACCTTAGCTGCACTTCAGCAGGGCTGGTTGGCTGGTTTTGTTGTGGTTTGTTGGTGGGGATTTTTTTCTTGTTTAAACTAGCCTTCAGAATTTTGAATCTCTATTGCTTCAGTCAATTGGGATTGGGGTGGGATGGGGGTGTCAGAATGAGGATCACTGCAACTATATGCAAATTTACTTTGGAGGCACATACATATTTCAGCATAAATGAAATTTATTCCCCAAGCAATTGCCCACGCAGACTCTCATCTACATGACTGAAAGGTAGTCTATATTGAGCTTCAAGACAGAAAAGTACTCTTATTTGAAGAGGTAGGAGAGGAGACTGCCAATCCTTTCTACAACTCTGTATCAATAGGTAAAAGAAATTAATGCATTTTTCAGGAATACCTGAAAAAACACCCAAGGAACTGCTGTAGTTTCTAGGGAACCAGCAGAGACTATCTGAGCCTTAGAGGAGCAGGGCTTTAATACGTTCCTTGTTATTTGATAGCTAGTCTTAATATAGTTAGAAGAGTCTGAAACAGATGAAGGCTGCCTTTATCAAGACAGGATTGATAATGAAAACTATTCATTTTTCTCTGCACTGAACCACAAAAACCTATTCACATAGGGAGTGTGAAATCTGGCATGGTTCACAATAAAACATGGGCTTTGGGAGGAAAACCAGAAGATAAATTATTTGGTTACATTAAAAGTCTAAAACTAACTTCTACAGAAACTTGAGAATATACCTAAATCTTCTTGTAACATGGGATATGAGAGATTTTCCACAAGATCCTTTCCGTATCATCTTTTCCAGCTGAAACAATAGCCATGAGAAGGCTGTATGAATTTTAAATTCCCGGTACTGGGTAGGTGGTTTCTCATATGGGTCCAATGACACAACAGACACGTGAAGCACCTTGCAAGTTCCCAGCCTCTGATGGAGCTGTGCCTTCCCAGCAGGCAGCTCTCAGGAGCACAGGAAAGTGCACCATCAAAGTGCCCAGAAACAATATGGACAGCAGGAGCTCTGTCCCACACAAACACTGATCAGAAGGAAAAAAAAACAACAAACCAACTCCAGGTTGAATGGAAGACGAGAAGCTGTTCAGGGAATATTTCCTTTAGATGTTCTACGGGACAGAGACAAAAGAGAAGTGCTAAAAAGGGATTTTAAGCTAGAACAGCCCATGATGGCAAGAACAGGACCATTAAGGACATGGTAAATCCTGAGGGCAAGGCAGCCCTTCCAGTACTTAAAGGAGACCTATAGGAAAGACGGGGAAAGACTGTTCATCAGGGAGTGTAGTGATAGGATGAGAGGTAATGGTCTTAAACTGAAAGAAGGTAGATTTAGATTAGATATTAGAAAGAAATTCTTTACTGTGAGGGTGGTGAGACACTGGAACAGGTCGCCCAGAGAAGTTATGGATGCTCTACCCCTGGAAGTGTTCAAGGCCAGGTTGGATGGAGCTTTGAGCAACCTGGTCTAGTGGAAGGTGTCCCTGCCCATGGCAGGGGGGTTGAATCTAAATGATCTTTAAGGTCCCTTCCAACTCTAACCATTCTATGATTCTGTCCAACAGGGAACATGAAATACTGAACGAGGAGAAGACAATGTGATCAAAGCTACTTATCTGTAGTTCTTCAGATACAAAGGTGAAGAAGGCACCCACAGTGCAAGCAGTGGCAGCATCGTTTGAAATAATCAAACTGTACATCTGTAGGACTCACACACAAAATTATATTAGCACATATACTAACACAAGAAATTTCGTATTTCCAAAATGAAGTATCACTGTACATTTATATGTTCTCTACATATATCACACATCTTCAGCTCTTCGTGTCCAAGAACATCACGACATACTCTTCATTAGTCACACAGACTTTCCACGTAGTCTTGAAGCCGCACCTAAGCTAGAAGCTCAAGTAGATGCAAGAAACAGTGTGGTATTATTCTTTAGAGACACACCTCAGCAATAAATCCCTGTTGTGTTTCAAGAATGAAACAAAGAGAATGCAGGCAATACTTCAATAACATAATGATTTCCCAAACATCTACAACCTAAGTTAAGGAAAAATGGACAACTGAGGCACATGAGAGGAGCAAATAGAGGATAGACTCCATTTCACTGATGCTTTTTTATAAAAAAAAAAAAAAAAATTGACGCTAAATTTAGATCATTCAGTCATCAATTAAGGAAAAATGATAGCTACTCTAAAGGATATAGAAGGCTAGAATAACATTTGAACAACATGATGAAACAGTAGGCAAATTTTACTTGATATCACTAAGTTTGTGATGAGTTCTGAAGAGCATGACTTTTCTTCAAGACAAAGCAAAAGATTGGGTTTCTAAGGAAACCAACAAAATTTAAATTACAAAAGTAATTTAAATTACAAAAGTAATTTAAATATGAGAACATTTGGAGTAATTCACATATACACCTCATCATCATTACAAATGACTAAAAAGAAGAAAAAAAACCCAACCCAAATCTGACAGTGCTACGTAATGTGAGAAGTTAATAGGAAAACAGCATGAGATAACCCCAAATGGTAATGTCTCCATATTGGCAATTCTCTTTGGGCGATTTTGTCAATCCAGTAACTGCCAACGCAACAGGAAGACCAGGTACAACATAACCCAGTTACAGGTGTCTAGTTCTGCTCCTAGGCACAGGCAAGCCCTATGGCTACAGCTGACACCCGCCCAACACTCATATGCTTCATTCAATGGCACTGATTGACTCCAGGCTGGCAAAGCGGGGGGAAAATCCCTCCCAAATTCATGCTCTGCTGTGCATCGATGAGCACAAGCGCCAGGGAAGCCGTAGAGGGGAGAGGGAGGCTGTGGACTTGGCCACATGAGAAGCCCATGCCAAGCTGCTGCTCCCACTTCTGCTTTTGAGGGCTTGGCCCGTGGCCGCTGCTTGCCCTCGGTGGAAAGTTAAAACGACAGAGTGGGAAGAAACAGGAAGGTTTTGCATTATGCTGTTATTTGCGGTGCCAGCAACAGCCAAAACAGATTAGTCAGTGTCCAAATTCACGAGCACGTGCTTCAAGAGCCAGCTTCCCAGTTGTTCACCATTTATCTACCCCTCATCTCCTCCTAAAAGAGCGTTAACCGTTTCAAAACTTGAGTAAGTCACCCTCAAATTATTTATCTCAATTTCAGTTACAGTGAGTACTCGGGGTATGGCTGGTTTCCCCAAGAGCACAACGCATTTTTGTGTAAATATCCACCTGTCTCCACAACCAAGCTAACAAAATAGTTATTAAAAAAAAAAAAAAAGGAATTTAGAGCAGTCATTAAAGACAGCATCCCATAATGATGAATTTTTGGAGTATATACAGATACTGCTACAGTTTCACTCCAATGAATGGCAATAACCTACTCTTTTTTTTGTAGGCTACACAATCTCCTAAATATGAGGAGGTTGGGGCTCCGAGAAAAAAATGCTGTACTACTTTTTTTGAAATTTCTAAAGTATGTTTCCCACATTGGCTCGGATACTAGTTCCGAAAATTATTTTCCCCCAAAAAGCTTAACACAAATCCATTGAACTGAATTTTGTACATATTTTAGAACATATAATTATCAGACCGTGTCTTTAATTACATGCAACTAGGAAGGGAGTTTTTGAGTTTGGAGTGCTAAAGAGACAGGTTGAGAAAGAAGAAAAACAGCATTCATGAGGAAAAATAAAAAGGAAGAAGAAATAGACAGGAAACTCTATGAAGCAGAAAAAAGCTTTTTCTTTCAACCTTAGATGGGAAAGCTTCTACTGAGCCCTATAAATTTGAATTTATAGCTCAACAAAAAGGCAATTTTATTTTAATTAAAGCTGTTCATAAAAGCAGTGAATGTTGGGGGGAATGAAGCTATAGATGGAGAGTTAGAAATAAGAAAAAAAAAAAAGACAGTTATGGGTAACAAAGAGCAAGAGACAGTGAGAAAGCCATGCATGAGTAAAAGGAGAGAGCACATTCCTCCCTTCCAGAGAGGATGCAAGAATAAGCAGCACAAAAAAACAGCAAAGAAGAGAATTTACTGGAGAAGAATAAAGTCTGACAGTTTGGGGCAGGAGTGGCAGAAACAGCAGAAACTATTTGCTGAAGGAATAGAAAAATCAGAATTTAAAATAATTAAAAATATAAATAAATTTAATACATTGTTCTTTGATATTAATTTCTGAAAAAATAAATTTTGTACTTAAATTAATGGAAAACAGACACTTTAAAAGTTACACCACAGCATCAGGTAAAGGAAAAAAATACAAACCAAGAAAAGCTAGAAAGATCATAGATGCACAAAATTATGGGGCATGCATCTCCATGATATCTAGCTATGAATCATCTTCCATGTAAATAAATCCTTCACTGCTTTATTCTGTTAGATCAACTTTACCTAAAATATTATTCGATAAAAGAAATGTTCCTATAGTCTTAAAATACATGAGGTTTTTTCTGCATGAAAGTCACCAGGAATTTGTGTCTTGTCTTGCAAACAGAAGGTAGCACAAAACTAATGGCTCATTTGCCAAAGCTCAAACAAATAAAACAATACAAATGCTTTAGGATAC
The DNA here is from genome assembly GCF_001431845.1 of Calidris pugnax. Classification (NCBI taxonomy): domain Eukaryota; kingdom Metazoa; phylum Chordata; class Aves; order Charadriiformes; family Scolopacidae; genus Calidris; species Calidris pugnax. The sequence goes on from NW_015090990.1 coordinate 20,133,243, forward strand.
TTAGAAGACATGAGTGCGTGTGGAAGTTGATGGCAAGAGAGAGTACATTGCTCTTGTGCCTAATAGGAGACCATCAGTATGAATAAAGCTATTTATATTTACTTATACACAAACTGATTAAAAATCACACATTTCTTTCTGTAAGAATATTACAAACTAAATGCATTTTTAAACTGAATTGGAAATGTTAACCATAAATGATCTTAAGAGAAATGCTTCATAGCACAGCCGTATTTTATGCAAATATTTACTATTATATATTGCAATTTAAAAAGCACATTCTTAAAGGTTACAGTACGAAAACTATACAAATGGTTTCTTTTAATTTTAAATGGCAAACTGTTTATAAGTAGTAATATGTTTGAATTGGTCATAGGCAAGAGAATGAAATTTCCTATTGCAAGTTAGAATCCATTAAAGCCACACTGAGTGGGATTATATAGGTATAACTCATATTAACATCTGGCTATGTAGTTAGTACGGGCTCCTTTCTAAGTAACAAGCACTAGAGCCCACTGAGCTAAATTTAGTGTCAAATATTTAAGTAAATTTATTTCAGCTTTCATCACAGGTCAAAGAGAAAGATATTTTATGTTTATAATAGTGTATTTTTTTCTTACTGCAACACGAGGAAAGACCTTGCAAGGATATTGATTGGTTGGTTTTGCTTTTTTAACCTTCCTCAGAAGCACTAGGGAGTGACTGGCTGATGCATGGGTCAAGATGCTCGGAGATCTGCACTGACTCAAAGTAACACTAAGAATCCCCCCCTGAGGAGCTCAGGTAGCGCATCATATTCACTTACGCAGGGTCACACATTGATCTGTGCCATTTGGGACTGGAAATACATTTCTCACACTTCCAGACAAGTTGCCTGCAAAATATGCAACTTTCCCTGCAGCATGATGAGTAGTTGACCTGCTTAGACCACCTTGAGAGGTCTCAGTTAATTAACAAGGACATTATGGCAGAGATGAACAGTGATCTTCTGTTTCTACCTGTAGCCTGTGCTGATGTTCTAGGAGGGGGATATCTGGCGGAAACAAATAGTTAGGCTTGGCTGTAATAGCAAGTGAAATGCAAGGGCATGCCAGACACAACAGACCAGACTAGGTGATCTCATGAAACTAAACTTTAGTTCATTCACAGTAGTGTCTGTGCAAAGATTTTCCATGTTGAAGTACAGTTTGGCTTAGTATGAGTCACTCCGTGAGTGAAGAGAGAAACTAACGTTAAAGTAAACACAAAGACATCCCTTGGCTTCGCTTTATCCTATTTGTATTACAGACACATGATAAGCAAATCCCATACTTAAGAGAACATTGTATCTGAAGTCTCTGTATGTTTGGCACATATAGATATTCCCTGTCTTGTTAAACATTGGGTGCTAACTCCATATCTGTCTACTTACAGGCAACATTTATGTTTACATATAATTTGCCTACTTCCATTTAGTATGCAATACCTTTAATAAAAATTATAGTGTTTTTACGATGAAAGGCATTTCTAGTATAAGAAATGGTAGAAAAAGAGTAAGTTTTAGAACATGAGCTTTTAGATGCTGCTCTTAAGGTTAAGACAGAATCCTGAAGCAGAGGGAACATTATATATATATGTATACATACTTCAAAATGTATTTCAACTGAGACAAAAATCACATTAGCCTTACTACGTAGCTCGAAGTCTTCATATTTTGTAATGAACTATTTAGAAAAGCCTTCCTATATTTGTAGCTTGGTCTGTTACTTCTTCTATCTAACACCCCTGGGATGAAGTGCAACAAAACCCAAGCACAGTTGTTGATACTGTCTCATTCCTGGTCTCCTGCACACAGTTCACATGCATTCAGGGCTCAGATTAACCAGGTCTGTTTTAAACAGCAGATAATTAAAAAAAAATAAAAAAAATTCAGCATTGTTAATTACATTTAATCCCAAAGGCTCTTAAAATGCTTTATAGACTCTACACACAGCTCACTCCATCAGTCACTGAAAGCAAGTACCTCTGGGATGAAATGCAACAACTGTTCCACGGGGCAGGGCAGAGGAGAGGAAGTGAGGAATACCAGCACATCGAATTGCAATTGCAGGGGGAATTTAGGTAGGAAGAATGTAATTACCCCGTTTGGAGCCCGGCCAGATGACGGGGGTTAACATCTTATAAAGAGCCCTATGAGAATTTTAACAACCCCTAGTGCTCAGGACCTTTAATTTATATTAGCCCTCGGGAGCAAGGCTAACAGCTCTGCTCAACTGGTTTTGTGTGCCGCTACAGGAAACGGGGGAAAAACCAACTTCTCGTCGTTCCCTGCCATTTCCACCCAACTACTAAGCAGATTAATACTCCTTAGGCTGCAATATCTGATGAAAATGCAGCAGAAGGCAACATGATTGAAAGCTGCAATGAATCAGAGCAATTTTTACTGATCCTTCAAGAGCCACGCTGGAAGAAAATGTTTCCTACTCCATTAAGTCCTAATAAAGACAGCATTCAAGATCATCTCAGCAGGTATAAATACTGTAAAGTTACAGAGATAGGAAGACAGCATTGGAAAGAGCTATTTTCCCTCCCCAAGAGCAATCTCTGAGAAAGAGCAGCAAACTAAAGCATGTATACAAATCAGTTTCATATAGGAAGTAAGCAATTGTCACCAATTACACTTATTAATATGTCTATGTCAGTAGATATACATGTGTGCATTTTAATGCTTGTTGCTTAAGTAAGACTGAAAGTTAAAGGCAACAATGAAAGTAAGAAAGATGAGCAGGTAGGAAGAAATATAAGCATGTAGCTCATCTTACTCTTTTTCCACTGTCACCTTTCAGCAATGAAAAAAAAGAAACCACGTAGATTTGCTTCCAAGTTTCCTTCCTCCAAAATCAAATATCAAGTGGAGCTATAATGGAGCATAGCTTTTCACTCCCATTGAACCAAAAGCATTTGGAAAAAATTCCAAGAGACTGCCAAATACTCTTTGAAATTGTTTACATTATGTATCCATACCCCACAGAAGTATCTTATTTCTTCAACTAGGTTACACACAATTTAGAGCCATTTAATTTCTTTGTCATAATCTAATGTAATGTACCATAGATATTTTTATTTCAGTGTTTTTAAATTTCTGAATGTCCACAGGGGTGTGTTTTATTTGCCTTTTGCTAGTTGATTTTGTATTATTATGCATATCTGATGTGAACAAGTATCATGTTTTTCTATATGATTTTCTCTTAATGATCATTATTTGTTCCATCTTAGAACCAGAATAACTCATTAGGATGCAAGAAACTTTGAAAGAAGAACCAATGAAAGGCTTCTACATATCAAGCAAAGTGGAGCATTTTTGGGTTGTAAATCTTCCTTGGCCACAGCAGAGATGCTGTATATCATACGGACAATGCTACTGCTGCAGGAGGTTTGTGATTTATGCTAATGAGAAAAGCCACCTTGACGAACAGAAAACAAAGGACAGAATAGTTGAGTGCTGATGCAGATTTTGAACATTAGGTTTAAGTTTCACAGGAAATACCGAAGACCAGTGGTTACAGGAATCTCACCACGCTGGTACGTATCTGGGAGTCTTCACGGGAGAGATGTCAGTCAGAGGCACAAATGAGTTATGAGTGGTTTGCACCATGCAGTTTTATCCCAGCTCTTCTCAGCTCTCCTGCATGCTCTGGTGAAGCACGGGCAGACCCTGCTTTTTAAAGAGGATTCACAGACCTGTACTTGAACTACACAAACACCCTTGAAAACGCACCTCATTCAGTCTTTTATGCAAAACCATCATGCAAGAGCACTCCTTATCATTGCAGCTGTAAGGGAGAACTTATCTTGCTACAAGTTTATGTTTAAGCACATCTCACACTGGATTGCTGTGATCCTCTCCTCCTCCTCCAACAGTTCTGGCCTATTTTTCAAGAGCTAAGGAAGTGTTTAGGGGTCTATTTCTTTACTGACTTTCAGGATCAAATGAGCTTTCCTGAGTCCCTAAGAACCTGATTTTGAAAAGCATTCAGGCAAGTAGAAAGTTTTCGCATGTGCTCATCCCTCATTGAATTCAGAACATTTAGGAAAATCCCAGCACTGGTTTAGAAAGTCCAAAGATGACCAAAACCAACTGCGTAAGGTCTTTGAAAGGCTATAAAAGGCAGAAGTTCCTATTTCAAGAACTTTCAACTTGTTACAGAAAACACAGATCTGCTTCGCTTGAAAGTCTGAGTTCACTCCATGCAAACTGATCCAAATAGGTCATTTACTTCTAGAGATAATGTGAGCTTTTGACCATATAGAGAATCAGTCTCTAAGTTACAAACTCATTTCTTGTGCACCCCTACTATACGGAGATCACATCAGCGTGTTGGCAAACAAGAGCCAAGAGCAGTGACTCGTGGAGAAGTGGATTTATTACTTCCTAACAATCACACTGTGCGCATTATCACGTCCATAAATTAATCTCGTGCTTTCACTTTTTAATTGACTAAACAGAGTGTCAAAGGCCATGGAGTAAATTTTGTCATAATTACTAGAAGTCCTCTCCCGCTCCAATACCTGTAGGGAGGAGACCTGTGCTGGTATGTATTTGCTTTCAAACTATTCATGCCTCACCCTGAATATAAAAAACACTACACAAAGAAAATGCTGCACAGGTGAAGACAAAACACAAAAATCCCTATGCAGACAACTCCAGGTTGGATTTAGGAGGAGTTTCAATTAGGCTGCCATGCAGATGACAGCTAGTAAGCGTTCCTATGACGATGAAATGGATGATTAAAACAAAACTGATTAGAAAATGTAGCCAAACTCACTCTGGCTGAAGAAGCTTGAACTGCAGAAAATTCTATGCTGTTGAAACATAAGTAAAATCCTTCTCAAACAAACAAACAAAAACAAGCACGTGTGTGATTTGCAAGGTCAGCACTGCTAATTTATAGCAAGACCACAGCACACTTTTTGTATTTCTCTAAATACCTACTATCATACAGATGCTGCACGCTGTGTCCATATGCACAATAACTGAACAACATGGACAACTTCGTCTAGTTGTTTGCTATGACATATTAAAAAAAATAATAAAAAAGAGAACAGGAGTTTTTAGGTTTAATACAAGGTGGGGAAAACAAGTACTGCATTTTGCCCCATTGGTTAAAGTGAACAAAAGTGGCCATGTATCTTAACACCTGGGAAAAGTCAGGGCATGCACAGCTGGCCGCGAGCTGGTCACACATTCCTGAGGTTACAATTACGACCAGTGTTCTCAAACCAGGCTCATTGACAAGCAGTTGCAGATGGCCAAAACGCTTATGTATGGAAATAGCTTTACTCAGCAAAATCTTAGAAAAATAACATATCAATAGGAACACTTGTATATGTGGCTATAGCACTTTCTCAGTGATGTTTTCTTCAGTTAGCCCACAGGTCATGTCATATAAACTGAAAACAGGAAATCTTTTGTATTGCACATCATATATATCATTTGGTACCAGCATATCGTTTTCCCCAACAAGTAGACTCCCAGTGTAGTTAAAGTGGAGAAACACTATCAGACTGTTAGGGTCTGTTCCCAGATTTGCCAACAACCAGCTACGTGGCCGCTCCTCTTTTTGATACACCAGTTCAATGAGGGGACAAATGGGCATAACGTGACTCTCATTTGTGTGTACAACTTCACGTTTCTGACACTTGGATGAACAGCAACAAAGACTGTAAATATCAGTTTCTAATCTCTGTAAGTAACGTAAGAGAACATACTCAAGTTTTCTTTCTTCAGTAATGACATTTTAAGAACATACACTTACATGAAAATGTCTCCGGTATTTACTGAAATGATCAAAACTCAAACATGGTAAAAACTAAAAAACATCCTGTTTAGATATGATAACAGGAAATTAATTTTTTACTGATTTGTAAAACAATCCTTGCAAGATACTTCTTTAGCAAGGTGATGGGGGGATCACATGATCGGGTGACATTTTTTGTGATGCTGAAAGCACGGACACTTAATAAAGGAAAAGGAGAACAGTTGTTAATGTGTTAAAATACAGGAGAAAAAAGACATTTAAGCACAACACATAATGTACTTCCAATTCAATGTTTTCCAAATCCTGTTTGGCAAAATCTATACCAGAAATGATCCAGTAAAAATTATCAGACTTCACACCAACATTGCCAGAGCTAGCAGTGGGGGCAGGAATTTGCACCACTAAATGAACCTTATTTTGATAAGAAAAAGAACTACTATATTTTCCAAAACTGAATATGCAAAAATTGCATCAAGGTGTGATTGCAAATATTTTAATTTCAAGATTTTCAGTAGAAAGCGGAGTAGAAGAATAAGAGTATTGGCTCATGCCTGCTATCCCCTGAGCAAGAGCCCTGTAATTAGCCCAGACCAACAGATGAACATCTTTATGCACATGATCAGCAAGACCAAAAGGTCACTATGGTTTTAATTTACTGTTTGCTATAAAACTCGTATCTTTAAACGGACTTCATATACATTTTTCGGATACTATGCATACCTGCATAGTAGGTATCACAAGTTAGATAACAAATTACTCAATATAAACTCCTATTAATATTTTAACCCAAACCAGCCCAAAGTAGAGAAGACCTCTCCAGAACTTCTGGCTTTCCATTTTATTGGGCCCAACACTTCATTCCTTGAGACAGAGAAGTCTTCCCCTATGAAGATTAGGGAATTTTGCATGGTAAAGTGTGCAAGATCAGACCTAATGTACAACAATAATCATAAAACTCTCTTAAAACTTAAATTATTAAATGTGAATTATTAAATTCACATACAACACTTCAACTCATTATTGAAAAGATTTGTAAATAAAATAATGAATGTGATTCCCAATTTTGTAGGTTTTATCACTGAATACGCCAAAGCCACTTGAAAGAGAATTAGTTGTGAGGTAAATTTGGACTTGCATATTCCCTTCTGTATATTCAGCTTTTCAAAGATTATTTTATTCTGCTTGCAACTACCAGCACAAATGCTGATTCTAAATATATCTGCTGAACTCTAAATGACTTCTGTTTATAGAAATAGGACACAACAAGCTATTAAATCTTCCTTGCAAACTGTGCTATGCCAAAATACTTGCTCCACATTTTTGAGCTACACTTGAAAGACTTAGACTGACAACCAGAAGAAAACTCCTAAGACAGTTATTATAGCAATATATTTTATCATTTAACTCTTTCCTTTGCTGGACTTGATTTTACTCCTACTAATTCTGCATCCACACAGGTTAAAAAAAAAAATAATAAAAAAATGTAGTGGTGCTTGAAAACTTCATTGCTTTACATGATTTAAGAATTCAAGGCTCTTTCTGGCTATACAGCATCCACATACATTCAGAAGGAACACAACACAATAATCACAAAAACCTGCATAGCTTTCAGCACCTCGAAGTAGTATAGAGTAAAACATTACAGTCCTGATGACTCCACAAAGAGGTCATAATTAGGCAAGAATTAACTGCACCCACCCATTAACCATTAGGTTCATGCTTATTATTAGTAAAAACGCCAACAGTGGTAGCTGAGTTGCAGAGTTTGGGTTTTTCTCTCCCTGTAATGTCTGCTCAAGGCTGACAGAACTGTTTCTTTAGTTTCCTTAGTGTACAAGTGGTTGGTATACTATAAAGTGTTTTCAGGTTCTACAGTAAAGCTCACTAATACTGTAAAATATTATAATTCTAAAAGGCCAGTATCCATTTTATTGCTGTTCTAGCTGATGCATAATCATATTTATTTATTTGCAAACATAGACCAAAAGTGAAGTTTCAAATCCACACTTCCTAAAGGAGTTGGCAGCATTTTCAGTTGCTCAAAGGTCATCGTAAATAAAGCATAGAAGTTATGGCTCTCCTAAATGGCAATGGGATCTCAGGCAAGCACTTCTGAAAAAAGGGATTTTTCAAGCTGAATGTGAAGCTTTCCGTGGAAGTGTTAAGGAAATGTTCCATAACAGAGGCAGCTACCTTGTGGGAGATGTAACTGTATGAATTCCTCTGATGAGGGAACATTTTTCTAGAACTACATGTATATAGTTTCACACATCTTAGTAACTATTAACAGGTTCTTGTTCTAAATTATACACACCTAAGCTGTCAGAGAACATCAGAAATGTTAACTGACTCGAACGATGGTTAAACTCAGCCTGCTTGAAGCGATGAAGAACAGAAATCCAACAGCATATTTGCTTTTTGCACATGGCCAAGTTTGACAAAAATAATACCTACATCCGCTCCTCACAGCTGAAACCACTTGCCTTTGAACAACTACTTTACATGAAATAAACTCAGATTATCTCCAAAAGAATTTTCCTCTCCATTCTCTTAAAGTGAGATGACAGTAGTCTCTTAAAGCTACTCCCTCCCTTTTCTTATAATTGAGAAATTAAATTCTCTTACTTTTTGTCAGGAACACTCTGCCATGTGTCTAACATAAACAGTACCAGGCTAACAAGAACAAGGAAAGATATTACCTCTTTGTTATTTTATATTAATTTAGATAATTTTACCTAAGCATCTTTAAAATCCTCCACAAATAGGCTGTCCTGACAGAAATAAGGTAGAACTTCAGTTCTACCAATGCAATTTTATTACTGCAATGACCTGAAAAGTGAATGCTTACATATAAACGCTTCATACAACGTTCCTCTGTCAAAATGCTTGCTGCTTGTGAATATTTTGATTTAAACAGGCATTTTAAGTGCTGAAGCAAAAAATATCAGTGATGTAAAATATCTAAAAAATGTAATGATTCAATTAATGCTGAGTTACTCCATGCATGAATGAACAATTTGACCTGGGCTTGAATACAGTATTTTAATAACGCAGCTGCCATATTCACTGGTCTCTACATTTCCTGAAAACTAATCTGCCAAACAAGTTATACAGTATTAATCTTCTGCGCTTCCGTTCTTGGAGTGCTGAGTTAGTAATGCTCCACAATCGCATGCTATTCCATTGAAAAGACAGATTTTTTAGAACATTTACAGATACTATAATTCTAAAAGACAGACAGACATATTTTCTCATTGAAGAAACACTACTACCACCTTTGAGCATCTGAGTGGCGGGTACTGGTTTCTTCAGGACAGTTTAGGCACTAAATTTTAAATATTTTGAAATACTTGTGGTACATGTGGCATTGCATCTACAGTTTTGAGGTATTTTTTTCCAAGAGGCTGTCAGAACCATAGCTGTTCTGTATTCCAAGACGTTAGTAGCGCAATGCATTTGTCAGAAGACATACAGGAAAAAAATGAACTAAGATTAAACTTACTTTTACATAAACCAAAGAATCTCATGCACTAAAGAACCTCTCCTGTAGCACTTAATTGCTACTTTCCCAGTATGCAGTGCTGGACCTAACTGGGCACGCACTGGCAAAGCTTCACCTATAATCCCAACAAACTTCATCATATGGAGTTCCTATGAAATGTGTTTTAGCCTGAGCCCTCAAAATCAATTTTTTTTCCTCCCCTTATAAAGATAGCTTGTTTCATTCCAGGGCCAATATACAAATACAGAAATAACCTTTAAGCAAAAGCAAGTCTGGGTTGCTTTAGCTGAGTAATCCAGACTGATGAAATTATCAATGAAATCATCAATAAAATTACTGATGTGCAAAAAGACTTACAATGGGTTGATGAAAGACTACAATAAGTTTGGATGAACATTTACAACTTCAGAAACAAAAGTGATTAAAAAAAATAAGTAAGAATCCTGTAACTGCAGTTGACAGCAGCATTACAGTTAATATCTAATCATGATATTGTGAGAATGTTCAGTAGTGGAAGACAGGATTAACATATTGCTTTAAAACATTCCATTACTTTCTGCATCTGTTTACTGATAATAAAAGAAACAGCTGTTCTAAATGTAACATTAACAGGTGTAAACCGTTCATTTGAGATTTTAAAACAATAATTCTCCTCCATTTCCTCCATAGCTATTTTGAAATGACATTAAACCACCCCTCCTATTAGCTTACACAATTAACTCGTAATTGTTTAACCTCTCCGCATGTCCGCAAAACATATACATGTGGAGTTAGCTTCCTTCTCATTTTGTGCTAAAGGCTCTGTTCTTCTGCAGGGCACATCCTGAACTAATGCACCAGATGTGTCCCATAAAATGGTTGGTCACACTATTCAGCAGCTTTCCTTTAGCAACTGTTCTATATCAAATTTACTGTAAAAAAGCATCGTAATTATGAAGTAACACTGTATCAAATTCACAGACTTAATATCTCACTATGTTTAGTTAAACTATGAATGATAATTGAGCTTGAAATTGTATATTTACTTTAAATAAGTCCTCCAAATCATCTGCAACAATGTGTGCTTAATTCGAAGCCATTAACAAAAGATTTAACATTTCCACATTTATACTCTCCATAATTTCAGATATGATGCTCCATACTTAGAGAGAGAGACAGGGAGAGGAAAAAAACCAAAAAGCTACTTCTGGTAGCTTTCCATTTTCAAAGTTAAATGGACACACCTTAAGTTTCTTACAATTGTTCAGCCAGGCTGTTAAATGCTGCATTCCAAAGAAACAAAACATTCAAAACCCTTCAACGCTGCTGTTGCAACAAAAAAATTAATTTTGTATTATAGGTTTAATAAACAAACTCAAAAAATCCTACCAAACCAAAACCAGACTTGCTTTTATGCAAGATAAAACAAGGTCTGAAGACCAAACACTACAACCCTTTCAAAAACTGAAGAAAGCTGGTCTTTGATGCTTACTTTCATGAAGTAATTCCAATATGCATCTATGGGAAGAATAAACAAAAATAAGGAAGGAGACTACTTGTATAAATTGAGACCGAGGAATGGGTGCTTGTACACCTAAATAGTGCGTTGCATAGAAGTACTGATTCTATTGCTAGATATTTTAATTATTCCATATTAGACTATGGAAATACAGAACTAGAATATGGAAGAGCCCATTTTAACTAACCACAGAATATATCATACAGAATTTACTGTTCCCAGTGACTTGCTAAGTGTTCCTCTGTTTTTTCTATTATTCTCTGAACTGCTACTACTCATACTAAAGGAAGAAAAAAATCCACAGAACTACTCCACATCTCTTCACACACACTCTTCTTAACCTAGAGGAAGTGGAAACTTCATTATTAAGATGCCTAATACATTCAGAAAAGAAATGTGTAAAAGGCACTACCTCAATTTCCTGCTTATACCCATATTTATATGCAGGGGAAAATATTTTTTTTCCGTGTATTTAAAAAGAAATTTTATATTCAGTGGTTTTCTATTTAAAGAATAAGCAACTTTTCAGAATTCGGGCGAGGCAGACACTTGAGCGGCAAATACACCTCCAGAACTGAACCTGCCCAAACCAACTGTGCAGATGATCCTCCAACCAAAAGGCTTTTAAACTTTTATTATGAGATCATGCTTTAGCCTAGGAAGCTCCAGATTATCACACAGGGAACACTACTACCTGCACTAGACATATTTTGGGAAGGCAAATACACACACCATGAGAAGCATCGTAAGTGGTAACGCTTTGACCTACTGGTGACTGAAAGTAAGGAAGGAATGACGCTCGTTCATGGTCAACCTCAGACCTGCCTACCCATCATTGGAAGTGGACAAAATTGTACAAAAATAAAATGCCAGCAGAGGGCAGCACAAATACTAGAAGTCCCTTGAAATGCCCCGACCTGGCCACTCGTGGTGGAAACAGGACCATGGTGTGGGTAGAGCGATGCGGCAGCCCATCCTCTCACCGCTGGGATGTGCCCCTGCCAGGTCCTGCCCCGCTGCTTTTTCCTCTAAGGTAAGAGGTCAAGCACAAGAATAACCAAGTCTACTCATCGTTACAGATTTTAGGTTTTCTTCCTTTCAAACAGCCCACACAGCTGGGGGCTGAGTGACTGCAAGGACACACAGCCTTTGCGTGCTCTCCAGGGATCCTCCTGGGGTTCATCACCTAATGAAACATTGAATTGGCACCAGGTGCTGGTGCAATGGCAACAAGCTGACATGCCTTCCTTTTTGAGAGCCATTAAATCAAGCACACTGTTTGACTCCTTTTAAACTTGTAAATCTAGAACTGGGTTACTTATATTGTTTAAATAAGGAACATAAAGTGGAAGCATCAGTAAGAGCACCTCTAGAAAAAGAAAGAGCATCTTTAGGAACAGAAAGTAACATTTCCTTCTGCCCACACTGGATAAAGCAAGGAGAGACCCACCTTCTCTAAAGCCATCTCCCATCAGCACAGTACCAGAGCAACTCACAATTTCAACTGCGCTCCCAACCACGAGGCCCATGGTGGGGAGACATCCAGACTTTCAGCTCTGCTGCCAGCACCCAGCCACACGGCAACCCCCGATGTCCCACAGAGACAAAAAACAAACTCCAGGCACACGTACCTAAGGAAGAAATTTACAGCAGCCCTCCGAGGTGAAGGACAGCAAACCTAGCCAGGAGAGGAAGAGGAAAGGGAGTAGAGGAGACCCAGCTCCCAACTGCCTGACCTGCACCCACACCAATGCCTGACACTAATTTGCTTCCATAGCAATTAAGCCCACCTTGGCACCTGTGAATACCAATTTACCAATCACTTTTTTATCCTCAGCCTCAGGTCTGAATAGCTATTAAACAACTTGTCCTCAATTAAGCAACAGTTCCCTTATATGAAAGCACCTGATGGTAGTCTTGTCAAAGACACAAGCATTTGCTTCAGTGTAATTAAGAAACAGCTATTTTACCTTTTGGAAAATATCTACTACTACTAAATCGATCTCTTTATATTCCCAACTGAATAAAATTGGTGCACATATTCATATAAGTTCCGACTTAGTTTGGTGATAAATTTCTATTCTCCAGCTTGCTTTTGTCACCCTAATGGCTACTCTCTAAACTCTCACAGTTTGCATCCAAACACGAATAAAAATAAACAAACTATAACCTTCTGCATCTACCGCAAGGCCGGGATCCAGTTTCCTCCTCGGAGCCAAGAGTCACGTCTCCTTCCTGTGCCACCATCCACCTTCTCACTGCCATTCTAAAAATTCACATCTTCTGCACTAAGTGACATTTACAGCCAATGAGTGTCCAGCCTTTCCAGTGACATTCTCATCTTGTGCCTCCTTCACTGGTTAAGTTTGGAAAGGTAGCCTGCTTGTGCCCTTTGATCATCCCAGCTCCTTTCCCTCACCAGAGCTGCCCACCCTCAGTATAGCAGTAGATAGCAACCTCTTTCTTCCTCCAGAAAGAGGTCCCTCCTTCCCAATTTACATTTAACGACCACCACATGCCATTCACTTGATGCCTTTCTGCTGTTCTCAATCTGACCTTGCACCTGGGCACGGCAGAGGTGGAAAACAACAAGAGAGGAGCAGCTCTTTCGCAGCTGTGAAGGATGCCCACCTCCAGACAGTAACAGGAAGGCAGCACCTTGTTTGCCACCTCTTATCTTAGCTCAGGCCTTTGCACTGTTTTTCTGCGAGCTGGAAAAAGTAATAAACAAAACTTCCCTTTGCATTTGCATTCTTTGTCCCTTAAACCTTCCTCTACACACCAGCTGGGCATGCATGTGTTATGAGAGGAGCAGAAGTCTCTGTGTGCTGATGGTTCAGGCACCTGCAGCTGAAGAGAGCAGAGGGCCTTCACCTCCGGGGGGGCATAAGGCACCCCCTGCTCGCTGTCAAGAGCATCCCCTAAACACCACACTCCAAAAGCATGTGTATGAACAATATGTAAGACTAGCAGAGCTACGTTGAGGCAAACACACTATAATTAACGGGGGTGGCTATTTAAACAAGGCCTGTAATTTAAGATGAGTGCTACAGAGTGCAGTTAATGGTTTCTGTATTTGTTTTTCCTTTCTCTGATTTGAAGTTATAAACCTCTCTTTTACAGGAAAAGGATAAACTTACTTGAGCAGCATAAAAACACGATCATTACCTTTCCGTTTAGAATTTGTATGTTGTCATGTATTGCTGTGATGTGATTTCTTAACTCAGTTCACCAGTTCAGCATTGTTTGATACAGAGCAAAAGATCAGCGATTTACATTTTTGGATTGTACTTTTGCTTGTCTGGTCCCACACACCTTTCCACAAACCAGCTCCTACCCAGGTTCTTCTCACAGCCTTCAGCCATTTACCTACCAACCACAGCAGCACCACAGAGCTAGGTCTCACCACCACATTTTCATAGTGCCAAGGTCTGCTAACAACAGAACAACCGGGGACGGTCAGGAATTGTCAGGTGATCTTTCTTGAAACTTTTAAACACACTCTTCCAGAGACACCACACCTGCTATGCACAGAAGGCCTAATGAGGTAGCTTTAGGGAAGTAGGCTACAACCTGAAATAGAGGAGTAAACGTTAGGTGCTGGAAAAAAAGAGAATGAACACGTTTACCAGAATCAGTAGCGCTCTCTACTTTGCCCCAGTGATGCCACATGCTCCTTGAGCAAGGACTGCTTTATGTCACCCACCCCCAAACAGTTTGTATATAGCACTGCACCAATGCCCACCTACTGGCATCTGCTCTCAGTGCTAACCTGTGCTCCTGTCACTCAGATCCTTTATTTTAAAGTCATTGGCCAGTTTTCTGTTTATCTAAAGTTTTAAGTGTACTACGCTTTTAAAAATCACACTTTTGTAAGCTAAGATTAAAAATATTCTGAATTATTTGCACAGTTTAGAGAAAAGCTTTTTGAAAGGCTGGACACTAGGACTTCAATACTCATTTACGTGAGCCAACAATTTCTAAATAGTAATGCATCATCACAAAAGCGTAACTATAATAATTACATATGATAATACCCCATTTAAATACCTATAGCTATCTGGCATTTCTTTGAAAATTAACATCTCATGTCTTTAGTACATCAAACTTTGCCAGGCTCTGTTGAAAGCATCTTCTAGTGACTTCACATCTAAAAAAATTTGATATACTGATATTTTCTAAACCTGCAGCAATAAGAAAAGCATCAAACCAGTTGAGAGCATTTCTTTAATTTTTTTTTTTTTAAAAAAAGGATGAGTTCTCTACAGTATTTATTTCCAGTTTGCAAGTAGCATTTGAATTTAAATAGAAAAAGTCTCTAGGAGGTGAACATATGATGATGAAAAGTCATTATACAAAAGCTTTGCAAAAAACATACTGAAATTACAGAGTAGTGATCAAAATTAAGCAAGAGAAATATGATCCCAAACAAAATGTTCCATTTACTGAGTAATTTCCATGGAGCTGTGCTTGTCATCTTCTGGAATATCTGTTAAATGATGAAAAAAAGGACGACCATGAACACAGCCTTTATTTTCCTTTCCAAGCTGTTGCTTCATCCTGTAAATTGCGTTTTGTACATCTTCTTTTGACAAATGTAAGGGCAGCTGCCGAGCTAGACGTACTGCTTCTCCCTGTGGAAAAGAAAAATAAAAACAAAATCACAATAAAGTACCACTTTTTAACACATTAACATGGGGCTACCAGAAGCCAGGAATTAAGCACTCACTGTTTAAAGGTCACTCTTCTCCTTTCTGCTGATAAATACATTTGTGTTTCTGGAATTTGGAGTAACTCAAAACATATCTTACTGGTCATTTCATGACACTTCTACAATGGAGTCACACAGTGTCAGTCTCCTGGTCATGTATGCACTGTTTTTCTTTCAGGTCCAGTTTTGCAAGGTGCTCTGTGTTTCTGAGTATTTTATCTCCTGTTGGCACCAGTATCAGCTGAAAATGTTTACCAGTTCACAAGACATATTCTACATGACAAACTTTAGAACTAACATAAATGAAGTCAAACAGTCAGCTAAACAAAATCTTTAAAATACTATAGTGAAATTTTATATTTATGTTGTATATAGCCCATTGCAATAGATAATATAATACAATAATAATTGTGATGTTGCATTGACTATTGCATCCAGTTATCTCACAATAGTAGAAAGCAGAAGTGACTGCTAAACCATTACTGAAGCAGCCATCCTCAGAGAGCCAAGCAACTTCAAGAAGAAGTTGTCAGGTTTTTTGTTTCCTCCTCCAAGATTGGCCTTCCTGCCATCATGTTCTCTTCTGCACTTTAGTAGTGTTGCCTAGACAGAAATGGACATGCAATACAATCTCCTTTCACATGACAGGAGGGTTAGAACCAGATGATCTTTAAGGTCCTTTCCAATCTAAGCCATTCTATGATTCTATGATTGTACAAACCTGAAGCAGTGTGCACAATATTTTAAGCTGAATCTTCTCATTCTTTTTGTCTGGGATTTTCTCCCACTCTTCCAAGTGGGAAAAAAATCAGTGTGGTCTATTCTCTACCTAGGAAGGATGCTTCTTTAACTATTACCCTGTTCTCTCTTCAGAATCTTCCAAGAGACAGAAAAAACTGCAGAGGTGCTGCCTTCTCAAACATGAAACTTACAATAGAAGTTGCAATTCTGAACATGACAGTGAATGGCGTTTCCAGTGTTTACCCTCCCATAATGGTGAAAAAAACCTCAGTGCTTACTTTTATAATATTTTTGTGACAGCAAGCCATATACTTCCTAGTTAGTATGTGTTTTCCAGCTGTTACTGCTGCACATGCATCTTCTAACAGCTCCCCACACACTCAACATTGCTCTTAATAAGCCTTCCTTTGATAATCTCTTGATATATACCTTTATATGTACACGTGTGTGTTTATCTATTTATGTATATGCCTATATACATACGTACATATGTGTGTACATACATATATATGGAGATATCTGTGCATATATATGTGTGCATCTCTCTCTATATATAAACCAAAACCATCCCACTCATCTGATTGATGAGTACTTGTAAGTAGAGGAAATAAAGCTTCTGCCTCCAAACCAAGTTACAAACCATTCCTGTCTCAACACTAAACTCATCCCTTCTTTAAGCTTCTTTCATGAGTGCACAAGAATGGTTCAGTAGTAAATAACAGAATGACTCACTCCAAAGGCAGCTGGAAACTTACCACCTGAGCTAAGATTTGTATAGTAAATGTTTAAAAGATAAAACACATATCCCATGTAAATGCCTAGGTCCCAGTTTGAAGTAGCCCAATTCAGGAAAGCATGTTAGCAAATGCCTAAGTAAGAAGAGATCTGACATATCTTTTGGTAACCTTTCTGAATACACATGTTAAGAACTGGGATTAAAGATAGCATTAGTGAAACATCTAGACAAGAAGTGATGGAAAACTACTATTTTTAGTTACTCCAGCTTTAACTCGTTCTGCATATATTAGTTGTTCTGAAACTTCACACCCATTATTGTCTCTGGATGGACAATTTTATCTATTTGCATACCAAATAATAACAAGAGTCATTCCAGTTCCAAATGCTGCGTAATAACTTCTATAAGAAAACAGATTAAAGAGTCTTTTACTCAAGTACCGTATTTCTGGCAACTAATAAGGTGGCTGCTTGCAAAGAACACATGGTTTGCTCTCTGGCAGCGCGCTGCAGAACCCACTCACTACTGCACTGAATAGAGTGGACTCACAAGACTCTGTTGGTTGTCAGATTGTGCTTCCTTCAACTGCAAAAGTTATTGATGTTAACTAAATACAAGCATTTGCAGAGGCATATGGGGTACACCATATGTGAGACTCCATTTTTTACCTCAACATCTTAATTCCAGTGACAGCTTGCTTTTCTGGGAAAGAAGTTTCCCCATTTGTCTATTTCTGCCCTTTCTTTGAATGAATCATAGGGTTTTTATTCTTTAAGTGGAAATGGTGCACTTTCTGATGTTCAAGATGTACATCGCATTGAGGTTTACATGACAATTAAGCTTCAGTTAATGCCTCCTTTTCATAAACTACTACCCTAAATAATTTTATAACTTCTTCATAGGTTTATTTATAAAGGGAGTTAAATCTTGATGACTGTTCTGGATTCAAATGCCTTCTAGACTTTGTAAAGCAATTTTACGGCAGTTCTGTGTTCTAACATGCAGAAATGCATTTCTAGTCTAAAACTGCCTACGTAAAAATACTTAAAGAACATCAGCTTTCAGCATGTATGAAATCACGTTGCATGACTCATTTTGGATATGCCTGATGGAAGCATTTTGATAAGCAATACAGAGCCCATACAGCTCAGAGAGGATATGGCATTCTTCTTTTCTGTAGTTTACACCTTTCAGAAAGCTGAAGAAAGATTTATTATAAGCTTAGCTGGCCAATACCTAAAATCAAACTTCTGTCTTACCTCCAAGTAATTTATCACTTTGAGAGGCCTACATTCGAATACTTCCTTCGCATTTCCATGAACCACTGCGTTCAGAATTTCTTTCAAATCAGAAATACCATAATATTGCAGACAATTTGCCATCCCTTCTATTTCCAGATGACGTTCAGTAGCTGAAGCACCTGAAAATGCAAAACAAAACAGTTGTTTATACACTGCTTTGATTTCTATTCTGGAGGAATTCAGAGAAAATTCGATGTAAAATCACTTTGTAAATAAGCCTCGCAAATTCAATAAAATTAGGAAACTTTTTTTGCTCCTCCTTAGGAGTGAAAAACATTTATTTGTTTAATGTTTCATTATGATGACGTGTGCCTATTCACAGCACATGTCTCATCTTATTTATATTTAAATCCTAGCTGGCATTGCTTAAATGCTTAAAAGATGTTGCAGCATTCCCAGTCTTGAGCATGGCTTTAATTAAACATGTAGAAAATTAAAGTAGAAGGTAGTAATAAAATACAATTTAGTTTGAAAAAAATATTTCCTATGTAATTGGTTTAAACCTCTGTAGAGTTCAAATGTTATCATAACAAATTCAGCTTCTACTGAAATAAAAAGCAGTTTTCTCTCCTGTCACAGCAGAAGAACTCAAGCCCATATAACTAAAGGCTCTATGACAGTCTTCACACTATTCTTCCTGTGGTGCCACTGCTACAACAGGTACCACTCTGAATAGGAATGATGGGTCAAACATTTAAACAACCTTCCCAACAACATATCTAGTCAATCTTTGAGATATAAGAGATTTCACTTCTTATTCACACTACTTGCAAAAAAATGTAATGAAACTGCTACTGTACAGCTAACTTCCACTCCCAGTCAGAAGCAAGTTCTCCAGGGCTCAGGCTCACATATCCTCATGCAGCCCTTCAGTCCTCCTCTTGTTCATGTTGGGTGCACAGAATTCTCAACCCAGCCTGTGTGGCCACCTTCCCTTTCCCTCCACTACAAGTCTAAGTAGTAAAGAGCTCCACAGGGAGAGCATGGAAAAATACACTTCATAATGAAAATAAACCCACCCTTGTCTAATGACACCGGGCAGGATAAATTAAATATAGCCTGCTTCATGAATATTTTTTGAGTTTTTGCAAAGTCAAAAAAGCTGGAAACAAATAGATTGCTACAAAGTGGATTAAATTAACAAACTGTTAGAAGGGATCCTTCACATTCCTAATTCAAACAACAACGTGAAAGATATCAGAAGTGAGAGAAAATATATATGCAGTATAAGTCATCACAATGAGACTGTTACCCGTGACCAAGCACTGTTTATTTTACAGTCATTAAGTAAGAGCATAGATGAACAGGAAAACTGTGCACGTTGAAAATTTTTGTAATATGCTGTGTCACCAGGTAAATAATGCCTTTGGGACTTCTAAACTTCATGGCCAGAGATACTTTGACAAGAGGGGGAATTTGATATAGGAAGCAAACCACCTCCCCGCCCCCCAAAATCACATAACCTCCCTACCAGCTACATATTCAACACTGCTCTAAGTTTAAAATTTTATTTCCAGCATTACCTTCCTTTTCTTTTTCAAGCTGTCTTTCCCTAATTGTGGCCAGCAAAAACAGACATATTTTTTGATGTACTGCTGTAAGCCTGTGATCAGACTCAGCTTAAAGTAAAATGCTGAACTATCTGAAAGTTTGCCAGTTATTAAAGGTGAGATAAGCTGATGTAATATGCCAGTATTTCCCCATGCGAAAGTCTGCCAGTAAGAGACAGGAATAAAAGATAAAGTCTGGTTTTAATCTCCTTAGGCTCTTTTCTCTTCCTTTTTATCCCAATTTTGCTTTGATGAAAGATTAGATTTGAGAAACTGTTCCAGACCATTTGATTATGTGGCTTTCTCTCTAAAATGAGAACATAGTCTATTTGACAACCTTTCAACTGCCTCTCTATATGCTACCAAAGACAGTACACAAAATGTTGGTAAGTTTCAAGTGTTGTTTTTTTTTAAGTTTAAATACTGAAAAAAACGAAACGAAACCAAAAAACCATCCATCTGATTTTCAGTTTAGAAAACTTGTATTTCTAGTACTTCCTCTTAAGATTTCATGACAATGAGGTTCTGCATTTGCAAAACTGGTTTTTTTTGGGTGTTTTTTTTTTTTTGTTTGTTTGGGTTTTTTTGTTTTTTGTGTTTGTTTTTTTTTTTGTTTTTGTTTTTTTTTTTTAAAAGCTAGTAACCCAATGATACATACTTGTTAATGAGACTGCTAGTCACGGAATCATGGAATTGTTGGAGTTGGAAGGGACCTTCTAGAGATCATCTAGTCCAACTCCCCTGCCAAAGCAGGATTGCCCAGAGCACATCACTCAGGACGGCATCCAGGTGGGTCTTGAAGATCTCCAGAGAAGGGGACTCCACGACCTCCCTGGGCAGCCTGTTCCAGGGCTCTGGCATCCTCACCGTAAAGAAGTTCTTCCTCATATTTGAGTGGAACTTCCCATGTTCCAGCTTGTGCCCATTGCCCCTTGTCCTGTCACTGGGAACCACTGAAAAAAATCCGGCTCCATCCTCCCTCAAACCACCTTTTAGATACTTGTAAACATTAATTAGGTCTCCCCTCAGCCTTCTCTTCTCCAGGCTAAAGGAGCCGGAGAGGCTATGCAGCCCAGGATTCCATTGGCCCTCTTGGCGACAAGGGCACATTGCTGGCTCCCAGATAGTTTACTCTCCACCAGGACCCCCAGACCCTTCTCCTCAGAAGTGTTTTCCAGCAGGTCCATCCCTAACCTATATTGGTGGCTGAGGTTCTTCCTCCCCAGGTGCAGGACCCTACATTTGCCCTTGTTGAACCTCATTAGGTTCTTCTCTGCCCAGCTCTCCAGCCTGTCCAGGTCACGCTGGATGGCGACACAAGTCCTCTGGAGTGTCGGCCAGCCCCCCCAGTTTGGTATCATCCGCAAACTTGCTGAGGATATACTCTGTCCCCTTGTCCAGGTCATTGATACACATGTTGAACAAAACTGGACCAAGTATTGACCCCTGGGAGACACCATTGGTTACAGACCTCCAACTCAGCATGGCTCCATTAATTACAACCCTCTGAGTCTGGGATTCATGAGGGGCAGCTTTAGGAGTGAAGACCAAAGCAAACAAGGCATTCAGTAACTCTCTGTGTCTTCCACCAGTAGGGCACCCACCTCATTCATCAGTGGGCCTACATATTCTCTAGTCTTCCTTTTTCTATTGATATACTCAAAGAATGCTCAGTAACTCTTCAGTTTTACCAAGAGGAATTTTACTATCTGCAATTCTGACAGCCAGATTTGACTACACCACATTGCTCATTAATTTGAAAGTCAAAGGGGGCTTTAAAGAGTCTAACATAAGAACAAACAACGCAAATCCTGGATAAGAGGTTTTCTTCTCTGGTATTTCTGTTTGTGTCATTCTTTTGTGCTTACATTCTTTAGACTGAAAAGTAGCCCACTGCATCCTGATTAATACATATTTATCTGCAAGTCTTTGCAGGAATTTTGATATTGGCAACATTTGATGACATAAGCAGACATTCGAGCCTCAGTGTACTTGTAAATTTCTGATAAAATGTACATTAAGATTTTTGAGTATTCAAACAGCAGTCTTCAAGCAGTTTCCATGGTACTTTCTAAGAAATGCTTTGGAGCTTCCAAGGAAAATATTTCCGTGAACAAATAAACTAGCTTTCAATTGACTAAAAATGTGGATTTCTCATTGCTACAAATTTCCCCTTTCTCTTTCCAAACAAAGTATTCACAATCATCTTTGGATAATTCCTTCCTGATGGCCAGGAAAAACTCTTCTCTTCCAGCTGCCACCTAGATTAGGTGACACTCTAAGACTATCCATCCTTCAGTCGATGGTCAAAATCAAAATTAAGCAGCAGCATGATTTTCCACTGGTTGGTTACAAGAGCGGAGGCAGCTTATATTACCAAGGAAGATGGTTTATTTTCCTCTTATTGCTCTTTGAGGCCTTTATAAGCACATTTTCTGGATATACATACGTTGGGTACACATATTCTATCAAGCAGACAACTCTACCCTAAAAACCTGCCTTGGAACATGGCCCAAGGCCCCCCATTGTTATGAAAGATAAGGTAAGACGTGTTCCTTGCCATTCATGAGTTCACATCTCTCTCTTGGAGTTTTACAGAGGGAAACACACAGATGTGCTGTGAAGGTACATATAACAAACACATCTTAAGAAGAGCTGGATGGAAAGCAATCCATCTATCTTTTTGAAATGCTTCTCTGTATGTAGGGGTCATTGCAAGCTATACCCAGCAACCAAATGCCTGGCAGATCCCAGAATATCACATTAAGTAAAAGTAAACAGACTGCTCTCCCAAAGGTAGCATCACTTGAAGGCTCAGTAAGGCCAGAACACGAGGGGGCGGGAGGCCAGTGGAAGACGGACTGGAGCTCAGCGTCACAGCTTTGCAAATCACAACAACTGGCACGTTCCACAAAGAAACCATTGATTTTGCCTAACTGACACACTCACAGCAAAAAGCTGTTTCTGAGCTATTTCACAACATGTTTTTCACTGTCAGCTATCCAGAGAAAAGCTAGTTGAAAACTCCTTAGACGGCTGAACAGTCAATACAAAGAGAAACAAGGAGACATTACAAAAGATCTTTGTCTACCAAAACAAGAAGAGAGAGCATGTCCAACACCTAGGATACTTGCAACAACTTTGGCTGCAATTATGCAGAGTATTTGAACAATATGGAACAGAGGTAGACTACATTCCTGTCTTACAACAAGAGAGCATTCAAAGGACAGACTTATGCTCAAATAAAACAATAGGCAAGTAAGGCCTGAAACTTTTGGAGTTTTGTAAAAATAACTATCTAAAGGCTGCATTTGTGAAAAACAAAAACATTCCCAGAAGTTTTCCCACTAAAATGACAGAACAAGAATGAAACTCCATGTGGAACTAAGCCCTTGTTAAGAAGAAAAGGCCTAATCAGACCTTTCAAAAACCTACTAGGAAGAGTCCAAAAAAACCACATGGGAGATGTGTTTATGTCAGAAGGCTGACATAATTGAAAATGTAATCACTTAAGCAAATAAATCTAATAAATAAGTAGTTGATAGATTTCTGTTATTAAGAAAAATCAAAAAACCATTTCTGATTGAAAAAAATCCAGCCCACATCTAACTCCAAGAGCAGTTCAACATCCCAACTGTAAGACGTCAGGAGCTGCCCTTGCACAGTGGCAGAACATCTGGTAATAACAGCATGGTTCTGGGTCTCCAAACAGAAGGCAGAAAATTCTGAAATTAAAACTTCCTGGACCACTGATCAACTAACAGCATTGGCAGTGCTCAAGCTGAGGTCAAGTGGGATCTCAGTGCTGTCTGTGGGATCAGAAATGCATCAGAATCAGTAGAATGGGCTCCTGAGTCAGAAAGAGAAGCATCCACAACTAAGCAAGTGGAGCACAAGAGGGAGGAGAATGAGAAGGGAAGCAAAAATGGCATTACTGTACAGATGTTGCTTAGCACCTGCCCAGACAAAGAGAATGGAAGACATGAGTTAGGACAGGTATCATAATTTCCAACTGAATATTGGGAAGACAGTCCAATCTTCCAGACACAGATGAATTTCTGCCTGCTTGTGCACCTAGTGTCACATGGTGCCATGGGGTTCAGAGCAAGGCATCTGGTACATTATTACAGTAACTAAAGTTCAAAACCACCCCACTAGCTAAAAGGTCTTGGCCATTAAAGAGTATAGTTGCATTTCTGCAAATTCCAAGCACTGGGAAGAAGATTCAATTTCTGAGTATTAATCCCAAAATCTGCAGAATTTAGTTCAAGACTAATGAATTATAATTTTTTATCCTATAAGAGAAGTTGTCCCTTACAGAAGAGTAATCCAAATAAGGAAAACCCAATACTATGTAGCATGTGGTTTTTTTTAAATAGGAAACTAAAAGAATCAAAATCCTTACATCTAAAGTTCCTCAATGCCATACTTTGCCAAAAATGTAGGAATTTAATGTGCAAGAAACTTCTTTAAGAAAGACCAGTTGAGCTGCAAGCCCAATGCAACAAGGGAACTACCAAAGTCACCTTCCAAATTAAGGCAGCTGTTCAGATTTTCTTGTTATTAAATAAACAAACAGTCCTGTAAAACTCCCCACACACAAAGAGGAAATAAGGAATGAATCCATGGTCCTATATTGAAGTTGTTACACTGACCTAGGAAACGGGCCTAGAGGGGTTCTCAACACCAAAGCATGAGGTCTTGTGTTCCAAATATATGAGTGTTATGAGCACACTTAATATATGGTAATGGCCAGTAATACTCAGGGTCCTTCTCTTTTGGCAGAATACGCATGGACATTTAAACAAATAATCAATGCAACCTACTAGACTGACAGTCCTCTTCAGAGATCACCATGGGTCAAGGAAAGACTCTTCTGTGACCAAAACTGCCAAACGAACTGTAGCAGCCAAGTTTCTTCTTGTTTTGGAAGGTATCTTAGAGCTACTGTTGCCATCACAGACTTACCCACATGGATCAAGAGAAAGGCTTGTTATTTTGCAAGAAGAAATCACCAGAAATAACACTTTCACATTCAAATTCAAAGCTAAGGAAATGCAACATTTGCTTGTGACACAGAGGAGGATGTCTCTGTCAGAAAAAGGAAATTTTCTACCACAGGAAATAAAAGTCCTAACCCAGGATGAAAAAGGAAGCAATGCACTAGTAGCTATTAATAAGAAATCAACCAGCAGTCAGAAAAGGCCACCTAGTATGACCATGTCAGTGTTGAAGTCCCAAAGGAAAGTACAGACCTTCTAATATACCTTGACAGCAAGAAAGAGTTGATAGTTGAGAAACAACAAATACTAGGGCTGATCCAATTCACCCAAGAAGTTAGAAGAAAAAAAATGGAGTTACAAAGGCAGATGCACAGAGAATGGGGTTCAGGGGTGCTCCTATGGATGCTGCTAAGGTGAAACTCTCCAGCTACAGTGGGTTAAGTGCACATGTGAATTCTGGACACCTCTCTCGACAGCAAGCTATGACTTTGTCATCCACCATGCAAAGTGGCAACCCCTGTCCCAGTAAAATAACAATACATCCTGAAGAAATTAAACTTTTCTGAGGCAACTTCTAGTTCAACAACATTGGAACGCCTCTCCTTTCAGGCTGCCTCTGAATTTCAAAAAACCACAAAAATAGATTTTTTTTTGTATTTCTACACTGAATTCAGAGAGCAAACAAAAACAAATGCTTCTATAAGGATAGTGAAGACTGTTTTATGAGACAAACTTGTTCTCTCAAAGTTGAGAAATCCTACAGAAGACTCAGGTGTTAAGTGGGACAAATCACTCTTGGTCTGCAGATCACTTTCTGTAAAGATTATATGACAGGAATCTATAATTTAAAGAACCCTAAACCGCATAGTGAAATTCCCAGAGAAGGGCCTGTAAGGAGTGTTAATAACCAATATCTGTGTTTCTAAAAATCAGCTCTAGTAAGTATTTGTAGAATATAGCATATTTCAGGAATGAGTTTTAAGAAAAAAAGAAAAAAGAGGGACTGATGAAGTATTAAGTAAAAATCCTTGAGTCAGTTGGAAAATAAGCTGGGAGAAATTCCATTTGTTTGCTGGTAGCTTCATCTGCAATGGTATGCTCTTTTCATAACAGAGGCTGTAACTGCTATAATGTCATCAGCAGAAGCTTATAAACATGACTGACAAGCCTCAGATGTTATTAAGGTTTCATTCAAGTAGTTAAAATCTAAGACTGGGACAAAGAACTGAATTAGATTCCCATTCGTCATATGGACTAGCCGTATGGTACTGATCAAGTCCACAACTACGGTGTGTCGACCTTTATATTGCATATAAAGCACTTTTACTTTCCTTAACTGTAAACCAAATGAGAACAGTTTCCTCACAAGGTTTCATTTCCTTAATTTTACAGACTTAGTAACACAGGTTAGGTTTAGGTTACTATTTCCCGGTTCCTGTGTCAAGCCCCTTGCTGTTATATTCTACAGTTCTGCTCCTAAACTAATCAAGCTACCTTAAAACTAGTTTCCCATCTCCAGCACTACAAGGCCTGTCAATTACTCTCTACCATTGTTGCCCAGAAACTGTCTTTAAATTTTCATGTTCAATTTATTCACATCCAGTTTACATAACTGGGTTTTGTGCAAACTCAGGGTATCAGGAGGTGGGGAAAAAAAAAAGAAAGTATGTGAGCAAAAGGCTAAGCAACAATCCCTTTGTCCCATATTTGTCTAGAGAGATATCCTAGACCTCCTCAGCTTTTGATTTGCTGGACTGAATAAACCTTTTAAGAACTGCCTCTTACAATACACACTTTATTCCCCTAGTCATACAATCTACGATTATCACCATGAACACCTCTTCTACAAAGTTTTTGCTATTTATCTAGGAATTTAGCCAGTCAGAAAGAAGTTTCCTTGGTTTTGCTGTGCATGATTCAGTAAAGAAAACAGCTTAGGCTGTTCTTCCCAGGAGCCAGCCTCTGAGTGAAGGAGTTGCTCTACATCCCTTTTTTTGTACCTACCCTTAAAAGATCCCATATGTTACAGTAGATCTGTCATCACTGTACATATGTGGGGATCTGTAACACATGAAGCTATAGCATTTCTAACAGCTCTTATAGTGAATCTTTTCTCTGAGCTGTCAGCTAGGTACTACCCCCAAAGACGTTTGCTTTTCTTGGAATTCTGCTAGAGAAGTCCTGCTCTGCAGAAATGACCCTCAGTGGGTTGCCACTGGGTTTCCAACAGCATCCCTATAAATCACTCCTCAGAAAAATATATAAACATTTCATCTCTCTTGCTAAGGTAAAAGGATCTTGTATGAAACAGATTTGTTCTGTGATCAACACCGAGGCATTGAAAAGCAGGCTGTCTCAAAAAAAGTTTGGATTGAACTTTACCAAAAGATGTGATGGTGATCCTGTCACCCTTTGGGCTCTATGTTACAACCCTGATATGAGAGTAAGTCAATAATCAGATCCAGCTCCTTACTGGACCTCCTCAACTGCTCAACAGCAGAGGACTAGTCAGCTAAAGCACATACATAAACTTCTGCAAGTATCACCTTAGAAGAAGCTGCCAAGACTAAGGAAGTCTCATCACTTTAATCTAGGTTCTGTCAGAATAGCCATTAAGGATATCGACACCCAGCATTTTGAGAAAAGAACAAAAATTAAAGATCAGGAATATGTGGATTCCAGAGCATTCTTTGAAATACTATTAAAGTTTTCTATTCGGCTATCAGTTTCCATTATTCAGTGTTGTTCTTTGCCAAAGAATAAAATCTCAACATTAAGGAAAGCAGGATGTTAGTGCTTTAATTGATAAAGTGATGTAGAATAACATGACCTACATCAACAATCACTCAAATCATTAAATCAGAAGAAACAAAATCCAATATGACTAAAAGATTTTAATACCATCTTACCTTCTATTGCTTTTATCTGGAATCCATTTGCTACGAGCCTTGGATCTGACAAATACCGTGATCCATCAAAACCTGGGTAATCCTTCTGCATTTTATAAAGAGCAGCCACATAGTGAGATCCACCAAGAAGACTGGAAAAAAAAAATATCCCCAAAGGGTTAAAAGCCAAAATCCTTAATTTGAAAATTAAGCCTGTGAGAAAAATTCTGACAAAAGTAGTTAAGTGATGAAAAGTGATCAGGATTTTTAGAAGTACTCTGAAAAAGTGATTTGTTTAAAAAAACAAAATAGCAGCTACTCACATATCTTAAAGAGTCACCAAATTTAGGCATATAATAATAATTATACAATCCATGGGGGAAAGGTAGGTAGTCATGAAAACACAAAGCATTTAATTTTTCTCTGGGGCAGGAAATTTGTCTTCACTGCATTATCAATGAAACTGGTCAAAATTCGTATTTATTTCAACTGGAATACGACCAGGCCTGCTCATTACTGTATGGTAAAACTACACAAAACATACAAATCTGTTCTTACAGATAACCGAATGTACAAATAATCAGAGAATTAGCAAACGGGGCCTCACCAGAGCTTTCTGTAAATAATTATCAAATGATACTTGAAATAATGTACAAGTTTTTGCTCAATTGTACTACACCTGTCTATTAACACAATTGGCTTGTCCAGTTTCTCTACCGGAAGCTTATGATTCATCAGTAATCTTTTATGTAGAAGAGCTTCTTCCAATCTATATGGATTCAGCAACATTAGCTTTTTTCCAGTAGCAAATATCCAGACATCAGGACAACTCTGACGACGGATCAGAAAAAGCTTGTGTTCATCTGGATCACGTTTTTCACGTCTCTGGAGCTGATGTCTACAGGATCTCAGAGAAAAAGGCACTGTCACAATTTTTGCAGGCTGTTCAGGTTTCCTCTTCTTTTCAATTTGAACATTAAATATCTTGTCAAGCTTCTGCTGATCAGATGGGGACATCTTCGGCTTGTGTTTCTGTTTTTCTCCCTCCTTTGTTGGTCGGTGTACTGCCTGCCCCGCAGCTTTCTTGACCTCTCTGTTGTACCGTTCCAGGTCTTTAGCAGCTTTTATTTCATAACTTAAAAGAGAAAACAAACAAAAGTAACATAATCAGATTAAAAAAAGGCAGCTATACTAAAATAAAAGGCAAGGTAACCGTTCCAACAGACAGGAATGACTCCATAGTTCAATCAAGTAGCCACATGAATATGCTCTCCACAATGATGCAGGTGGAAGGTGACCTGGGACTGTGCCCCTATTTCATTATCCCGTGAAAACGGTTAAGTTGGAAATTCTCCTTCACCATGACAGCCAGCAAAACCTGAATGACTGAAAGGAGTGGAGTGGAGCTCATTGAGAGAGCTACAGCAGCCTGCTTTTAACCTCAGTCCCAAAGCCTATGTTTAACCCTAATTCACAAGCAGATACTTAGTTTTGGAAGGAGTTTTGTTCCCAATTCACAAAGTCATTTAATCTTCTAGAGCTCTTCTTCACGGGGAGTCCATGTAGTCAGGGAAGAGTTTGGAGCCTAAATGACTTTATATTAAATAAAGCCTGACACTTATGAAGAAGTACTTTTGACTTCAAATGCCTTAAAATTAACCACAAATAAAAAGCATGAGAATACAGCACAGATTATTATCACAGAATTCTCTACACTAATAAACTTACAGATTTTTTAAAAAGTACTTAATAACAAGCTACTCCTCGATGCTGTCTAAATAGTTAAAACATTACTACATACTAAAGCTCTGCAACCTGAATGGATTCTTAATGAGTTTGCAAATGTCAGGAAGATAGCTAAACTTTTATAGATTGCCTACTACATATGAATCTTACTTTTTTGAAGGAGAGAGGACTGATTTGCTGAATTCCCTCTTTTTGTCCTTATTTGATATTCTGAGTTCTAGCAGGTAATTCAAACCAGTCCAGTTTTCAATTAAAAAAAGTAGTACTACCATATGTAAGTATTGGAATTAAGTATTTTAGGCTGGTCATATTTATTTATTGCTACTTGCTGGAACAGTTTGATTCAATTATGCGTACGCATGCTGGAAAATTAAGGTCAACAAAAGGGTCAACATTTGCAATTAATTATGATGTGCTAGCATTCACATATGGTACCAATATTTAGTTAACTAAAAAAGTCAGCTTAAGTAGTTTCTTGCAATAAATCACGTCCTAGAAAATATGGAGTAAACGTTAAGATAAAAAACATCTGCTCCTTTTCAAATGAATGGATGAAATCACTTGAACAGAATTTTTTTTTTTTATCCCAAATACATTTATATCTTTGACCAGATCAATACACACTTTGTTCTGAATAGACTCAATTGTAATGCAGGAGAATATTTAACTATAAGAGAACTGAGCTTTCAGTGACACACTGATAATCCAAAACAAAAGCACTTCCAGAGAAAGTCAAATTTGCCTGTCACTATAGGCTACCAGAAAAATTCCAGCCTTGCAATCTTTGATTGTGAGTGTTTTGCAAATTCATACGCATCACTATCAGCAATTTGTTCACAATGAAAGAAAACAGTAGGTTTACAAACTTCTCTGCTTTGTGAATTCAGGATCCTTTCCTCAAACTACAAATCCCAAGGCCAAGGAAATTTGCAAAAATGAGTGTAAGGAGGGAAGTGGAAGACAAGAATGAAATCTAATTTTAAAGACAGCTTAGGTTTAACTAGAAAAATGGATCCCATTTACCCACTTACCACTTTCCCCTTGCTTCTTAAACCCAAATGAAATATTTAGCATAGAACAAAAACTGTTTAACATAAGGTCTCTCAAACTATTTGGAGTAAACTCTGGCTGCAGATGGCCACTTGTGTAGATTCATAAGTGTAATATAGATTCATGTGTGAATAGAGGCATCCCATTCTGAACATAGTATCTCTCAGCATCAGCCTCTCCACATGAAACCAAATCAACTCAAACTATTACCATGAGTAAGTATTGCATTTACTTCTGTGTTTCCTTCCTTTGTGATGGCGAAAATAAAAACAGCTTTTAGTTGCCCATATAAGCATTTCACAGTCATCTTCTGAAATGTGTATGTTTCAGTTCCTAGCACTGTCTCCTAGAAGTGGAGAATATGGACCTAGAGTCATGATTGAACACATGCTGGGAACAAGCAACAGGTATTTCATGATTAATATCTGGCAGGAGATGAATAGCACTGGCTGGAGATACGATGGATGGCCAATGACCAAATTACCCCCATCCAAAGGAAAGAGAACATGTTAACTAAAAAAATAAATTACAATAAAAAAGCATTTTTATGGCATTGCTAAGCAAGCATATTTGCATCAGTGTAAAAGAGTTGCAAATAATGCATACCCACACGTACAAGCCATGAGATGCATGGAAAGTTCATCAGGCAATAAAAAGCTACCACACATGAGCTAGTTACTATGAGCCACTAATTATGTCTATGTGCACGCTCCTACCTGTCAACAGACAGCAAAGGGCGTGCTACATGAAGTGATGTTTTTCCCAGGGTACAAATATACTCATGAAGAATTACTGTAGACACTGACAAGGTAATTTGTTAGCCCAAAGATAATGCGTGCATGGCTCTGAACCTTTCCTACAGCTTCAGGATAATTTCTGCTGCCATTCTCATGGCACTTGGAGGGATTTCTCCCACTCCTACCTAAGCCTGACACAAAGAAATATTAAGACCAGAAACACACACAATCTGTATTAAGTAAGAGCAGAGTGAGCGCAAGAAATTAAATCCTGGCTTTGCAAAGCAGGGGGATATATGATGCTGCCAACATGGACATGCATGGAAGCTTTCCTCTTCTACTATAACCTAAAGACCATAACATTTTACATTCCGGTTGAGTAATAAATGCTGACTTGTTTTGAAAAGGCTATCCTATGTCACTACGGGACATCTGTTGGTCGTACTGCTCCCCAAAAGGATTTAAACTCATTTAGAGCTGCTGGAGGAGCAATACAGAGGAAAAGAGATGCTGAAGCCAAGCACACCCATTGTAACAGAAATGCCTGACTATCACAGAAGGATGGAGGACTAGAGCCCAGGAAAAGTGGTGTCTTGCCAGAACGGTTGCATCAAGCTGGAGGTACAGTGTGTTTGGTAGAACTGAGACACTTTGGCTGCCCTGTTGCATATACATTTGTTGTTACCTCTAGGTGGCCCAATTTATCCAGAGTATCTGGTAGGCAAGGCTTATGTTCTCTGCCAGACATGCAACAGTTCTTCTGGATTGTTGCCTTGGAGGAAAAGATGACTGCGTATCTCTTCCTATTTGCCATTTTCTGAGGCAATTTTAAAAGATGAAAAGCAGAAAGGAGGAACATGAAAGCTGAAAGGTATGGATACAACTAGCAGTAATTTTTTCATTCACTTCAACATCCACTGGACCATACTGCATTCGTTCCTACATATAAGGAAAACTTCATTACCAGAGGGGTTTCCTTCCTGAACTAATACAAAGCTAATCTGTAGGCACACTCTTAAACATAACAGTTGTACCAGGAAAGCAACCATGAAATCTCAAAAGCTAAAGCAGAGCAAATTAAAATTTTCTGAAACAGCTGGCAGAACCTTTTGTTTCATTTCATTAAAAGCATGACTATAATTGGAGTAGATTTCTACTATTACATTAATATTTCTGCTAATGCAGAGATGGACAAACCACCCTCTCAAATGTACACCTCCTCAGTGAACTTTAAATTAGGTGAATGAGAAGCTAGATAGAAAGGTTCTACTTAGCTCTGAGGCAGCTGGTATTCAGAACAATGCAGATGTTTTCAAGCAAACTCAAGAAGTCAAGAAAAAAACCACATATAAAACCAGTAATTCAAGAGGTATAGCTTCTCTTTCTTACCATTCTCCTAATCAACTCTCTCATTAGTGTTAAAATTACACTGTTTTGGCTAATATCAAAACAGTGTTAAAATTACACTGTTTTGGCTAATATAATTTCATTTTCAGTGGTCTTTATTAATTCCCTCTCCTTGCTTCCACAACATGAAGAAAACACATTTTTTCAACAATTCCAACGAGTTTGTTCTTCAGAACCAAAATTTAACTTCCCAATTTTTCTGCTACAAATCACAATATGCATTCAAATCATTACATGTAAAACTACTGAAGAACTGCTTCTATTTTCCTCATTTGTGTGGTGCCCTACAGTGGCTTTTCATTTCATAAAACTACAAATGAAATGTGGAAGGTTTGGTGTTTTCGGTGGTTTTTGTTTGTTTGTTTTGTTTTTTTTTTTTTGAACTGTCTCAGAATGTCTCAAAATCTGTTATTCTAATTCATCTTTTACCATAATATAAGTTCCACCTAAAGGATAACATATACCTAATATTTTAACTAATCCAATCAGAATGTTTCAAAATCTGTTATTCTAATTAATCTTTTACCATAATATAAGTTCCACCTAAAGGATAACATATACCTAATATTTTGAATGTCTCAAAATCTGTTATTCTAATTCATCTTTTACCATAATATAAGTTCCACCTAAAGGATAACATATACCTAATATTTTAACTAATCCAATCCCTGACACAAATTAGGCTAAAATATTTCCCTTGCTTGCAGATGGATTTTCAAAAATCAAGTGACAATTCATTTTAGAAAAATATGGAATTTAGCTATTCAGACTGCAGTCTAAAAAAAGATTTGGTTTTGACTGAAACAGACTAAAATTCAAACTGTACTATATTCTCTGAACCAGCACTGGAATAGCTGTTTAGGGGAAAAAGAAATTCCTAGCGTCATTTGATTGGGTTTTATAAATACAACTCTGAGGTAGCCTGGGTTAGGATACATACTAGATTTAGAGGAAAGGAGTTTACCAAATGTTGGGAGTACTAAAGATCCTGAAAAGAATTCTCACTTTGTAGCAATAAAAAAAGAGCTGTTGGTTGGAAAAAGCTCTGGAGGAACTATATGGTGCCTCGTCCGTGACGATGCTGGTTCTCATTCACAGTGTATCAGGAGGGACAATATAGAGGCAGCCCTTAGAAAACAAGTTTGTACAATTCAAATGGTACATTGTCTTGCCTGTTATCTCTAAATAACAACTCAGCAAAACTGTCCCTACCCAACCACTGCATGGCACAGTGGCAAAATAACTCAAATCAGCAGTGCAAGTGACAACTCACAATATCGGTGCTGTTCCTTTTAAATGGATGGATGAAATTTTTTTATCCCAGGTACATTTATAGCTTTGACCAGATCAAGAAATACTGATCAATACTGATCAACGCTGATCCTGAAAACCCAAAATTAATTTTCTGTTGTACTTTTTCACAAATAACTGGGAAGTTACAATTCTTTTAATTCACTATTACTGACTCATTGGTAACTACCTATTTAGAAGCAAGACAGTCTGAAAACTTACTTCTTTTTTTCCTCTTCATTCAAATTCTTCCACTGCTCTTCAATTTTTAGCAGGATGTCCTCCATGCTGGCCTTTGGATTATCATTTATCAATTTTGGACGATGTTCGTCAGTGAAAAATCCCATTGCAGACTTTGGTTTCCTGATTATTCTACTACTAATTAAGTCATAAGCTGTCACGTGTCCAAATTTATCACTTATCACATTTCTTTCCTTTACGCTTTGATTTGAGTTTTTTGGATTGTTGCTTTGTTCACCAGTACATTGCTTTTGCTTATTAATTGTTTCTACAACTTCAGGAATCAAAATCTTAACAGGTTCCAGGTTTTCTCCTAGATGGCTTTTGAATCCACTTCCCATACTCCAATTATCAGCAGAGATTTCAGGTAAGTCCTTAGGGATTAAGACTTCCTCATTTTTTTCTGTTTCGTCAACTTTATCAGAACTCAAAAGATGCCCATCAGCTTTTTTAGACTGGGGGTCCACAGGAACACTGTTGCTTTGAATATCGGTCACATTCTGTTCATTCTGTTCCTCCTCACGCAATAAATTTAAGGGACTGTCTGGAAAGGCATCACTCTTAGAAACCTCTTTTTTGTCCAGGCAACTATGTACATTATCACCACGAGATGTCTGATGATTTAAGCAGATCTCTGTGTTTTTTCCTGCTTGACAGTTTTGCACATCACTGCTGAATGAAAGGAATGAAGTATGAGCATGTAGATCATCGTTTCCAGATGGTCCCGTTTCATTAACGACCACATCTGTTTGTTCTGTTCTATAAACAAACATGTCTTCTGAGGTAACATCTGTTTTATTACTTTCACCAGGGACTGTAGCAGGTAGTGGCCCATACAGTGATTTCAACACATTTTCAACAGCAAGTAAGACAGATTCCTAGGAAAAGAAAAAAAAAAACCACCACCACACACCAAAATCAGAAAAGCCACACACAAAAGCGCACCTGAAAATATAACTGACAGATATAGAACAATAAACAAAGTGATCTTATTCAGAATATTCTTCAGACAAAGTTGGACAGATTATTGCATTTCAGTTGTTCACACGTGCTCTAGAAGACTTTGAACTGGACACCTTTAGCCACAAATATTTTGTGACAGGTTTTCTGCTTCTCTGGTTTACTCTGGTATCACAAAACCGATTAACTGCTTCCTTTATAACAGGGTTCTGACTGCTTAAACCAGTAGCAGGTAAAGCTACTCCCACCTAATAGGGAGTTAAAAGCATATAGTCAAGACATGCACCAACAATATCCCGTTTCATGTAAGTGTGTTTGTGTAGGTGCTTTTATGGTGTGTGCTTCCAAGACAGCTTTGCACCAAAGGATGGAAATGAAAAAGAAAAAAAAAAACCGCACAAAATTAAATAAAAAATAAAAAAAACAACCCCTTGTCTAATGCCAAATGAAAGTTTAAAGATAGATGAAAGGTGAGAATACTGTGTTAATTTTCATAGAAGTGGCATAACAGGCAGTACATTTAAAAGATTAACATAGACAAATACAAAACCTTTCAGTGAATAAGAGGATTAACATTCTCATTTGACTACCTACACTCTCTCTGAATAACCACCTTACCTACGTAGCCTTCTTAATTTCTGTGGCACTTTTTCATATGAAGCTCTAATAAATGGAAGTGAGTTCATGGAAATTTATCACTAGACAGCCTCTAAAACATGGGCATATACAGTCTAAATTTCAGGTCTTGATAGTATGAACAAGATATCCCAAAACTTAAGTGACAAGTAACAATAATTTATGCACATAATGGCAAAATATTGCTTTGACCAGAAATCAACATCTCCCCTCTCCCATCCCCACCTTAAAGTACATGGCATTTAAAAAGTGATTACTTAGTGTAATTATGAAGTTAAGAATGAGATTTATGTAGGGTCACACATCATAATTCTCTTTAGCTTCTCTCACTATAAAGCCATCTGAAAAAACAGTGATGCATACATATATCTGACAGCATAAAAATGACCTTTAAAATCAACCAGGTAATTAATTTTGAATAATCCTCCACTTAGTCTGTTCAAGACACTTCAAACAAAACAGTCCTGTGATAGAGGCAAGCCATCATGTAACTTCAAAAAAAATTAAAAAAAAAAAAATCAGTGGCACTGTTTACCTTCAAACATTTCAGCAGTCCCAGAAGCCCTTATTATGCTTACATAAGTAAAAGGCTGACAACTCAAAACCAGATTAAAACCTTAGTTACCTTATAATGCAGTAAAACTTGAGTTTTGTCAGGTGTTACATTCACATCCACAGTAGAGGCAGGTACAGTTATATTCAAAAAGAAAACAGGATATAAACGAGAAGAGTCCTTGTGCGTCACCAGATTGTAGTACTGTCGAATTAACTAAAAATTAATTTAATGAAGAGATGTCAGTAAAGAAAATTAAAAAGACACAAAAGAACAGAAATAAGACCATTGACACTTGACATTACAAAAGCATAACTGGTCTGTTGGTTGTTTTGGGTTTATTTTAAGTTAAAAGAATGCTAAAAAGGTCCTTGTGTGTCTACGTGTATGCCAGAATAATCACCAAAAGGGCAGTTATTGATGGTCTCCATGTCTTCACAGCTAAATAAAAAAAAAAACCACCCCAAAAACCAAAAAAGGAACTAATTCCAAGACACTAATGGTAGCTACTTTGACTTTCTGAATGAATGTATTGATCACACTTGGAAGAAAATATGCCCAAATTGGACTGCACCAACCAACACAAATACCATCACATGGCTGTCTCTTTCAGCCAAACTAAAGTCTGTTTGAGAAAGTAGCATCACGGACCTACCCTCTTCCCAGAACAGGTCTAATTTTTTCCATGTATTAGCCCAATTACAAATTTACAGCTTGTTTCAAACTCTTCTTGCCCTTACTATTTTCTCTATAATTCTCCCAAAAACTCCTCCAAAAGACTACAAAATTATTTAGTTGCTTCAGATTTGGGTCTCATTACCTAGAAGGATCAAATAAAGATCCTTGCATTTCCCTCTACTATCTCTCTAGGGATCCTTCAACAGACATACGTACTGGAGAAAAGAATATGTTGACAAGACAAAAAAAATTGAAAATGTAAAAAATAAAGAGCTGCTGCAGATGAAATTTTAATTTTCTTAATTATTTTTTAAATATTGTTTAAATAACTTCAAGCTTGTTTAAATATTTTCAAGTTATTTTAAGCTTAATATTCCCACAGTCTGGCCTCAGCTGGCACTGAACTGTAGCAATAAGAAGTCCACCAGCACTTCTTCCCCATACCTTTTGTGGAGATAAAAGTGATCTATAGCTTATTTTCCATACCCATCAAAATGTATTCTTATAGATGTATTACTAACCTCACCTGATCCCAACACCCCACCCCCCACCCCCCAAAAAAAATTAAAAAGTAAATTAAAAAAAAAAGGCAGTGGAAGATTATCCCTTGCACTACTTCAGGAAAAGCCCTAAATGAAGGGCAAGGTATTTTTACTTTGTATGATAATACTGTGAACCCCACCTTCAATCTAAGCTTCTGCACTCTGGATAAAAAGCTGTCTCTGTCAAGGGATTCAAGCTGAGTTTTGAAGTCCTGGAAGAACCCGGCACATTAAATGCTCCATGGATTAGCTTTATTTGTCACTTAAGGTACCAACACAAGTTCGGGGGTTACATCTACAAAGCTTTCCTTGCCAACTGAGAACTACTTCATCGTCTCCACTTTAAGACCTACACGTACACTTTGGCATGAACATGATTTTTGTTTCTGGTGAGGGCAAGGATTAGGACAGCAAGGCTGCTCCAAGCGAGGTGCTGCAAGGTTCAGTAGTGTGAGAAAACCAAGAGTATCAAATTCTGCCTACACAATGCCTAGCTCTAGCCAATGCTGCTGCACTATCACTTTCATTTTTATCTAATGCATATACAAATTTAAAGGGAAAGTGCAAGTATTTGCTTGATAAGCCCACAGCAAGAAGTGGACAAAAATCAAACCTTTGTTTTCAGAAGAATTCTCTTACAAGAAACCATATAAAGTTCCCTCATGGAAAACAGCAGCCTAATACAAAGAAACAATCCACTATTCTCGTCTCTCCCATAGAGTGTCTGAAATTACATGTTTTTTTAAACAGCCATAAACATAACCTCCAGCTCTGTGGTCTTAAATGACTGCAGCAAATGCAATTGAACTGAGGCACCAGCAGCATCAGACATTTCTGTTGCAAATGCTAGTATCTTCACCTGTAATACTCCAGTTATTTTAGGTGGGGCAAAGGTTGTAGGGTGCATAGGTGTATCTATCCTCAAAGAAGTCACGTTTCTATTCCTTGAATAAAAAGCCAGGCGAGGTTACCTTCAGTATTTCCTTCTGATGAACTGGACGATTATTTATAAAAACAAAACTCCTTTCTGAACTTGAAAGGCTTGTCAAAGAACTGTCTGACCCAGCTTTTGGGAGAAATCCAGAAAGATTTATCTGCAATGATAAAACAAATACAGTACAAAAGTCTTTTAAAAAGAACCCTAAAAAGTTTTTTTTTTTTTAGAGGTGAGATATTAAAATGAAAGTGTACAGGAGCACAGGTCATTCAAACACAGCATGCACTGCTTCTTGAAAGTTATGAATTAAAACATAAAAGTACTTAAAGAAGAAAAAAAAAAAGAGGTTGAGAAGGATGGCTTCGTATCTATTTTCCTTGTATAATTAATTGAGAAATTTCCCATTTGGACTGTCAGTTGTGCCTGGTTGCTGCCTGCAGCTGAGGGCTGCAGAGAACACCAGCCAGCTTTAGGCTTGCTGACTGTATGGTTGCCAACTTAACCCCTGTACAAGCCAAAGGCATGCACTGCTGCCCAACCTGGTGAAGGCAGTAGCGAACTTCCCCGACAGGAAAAGCCCAAAACACACAATCTCTCCTTTCTACACATAGGGCACCTTAAATAGCCTGTCATGGGGCATTTATTCAGGGCACCTAAATTTACCTACGCCACCTGTATCCAAATCATCTGACTCTCAAGAGTGCTGAGCACCCACGATTCACAGGCTGCAGCAGAACCTGTGAGCACACAGCACTGCCAAAGAGCCCCAGAAAAATCACACGATTCCAGTACCTAACATGAACTCCAAGTCTTAAGATTTTTCTGTTGTCTCAGATTTTAGCCTTTTTTTTTTTTTAGGTCAAAATGAGGCCGATGACTTATGCTGCCTGTCCCATCACCTCCCCCTCTCACCCACCGAGCAACTTTGACACCGCTGGATTGATTTCAATTCAATCTGGTGAAGCAGCAGAAATCCCAAAGATATTACATTTCCACAATTTCTGTCATAACTGACAGCTGTTTGGAGAGGAGAGCCTCAAGACAATGACCTTCCTGAGGCAAAGGCAATTGTAAGTTTTTGAAAGATAAGATCCATCAGCACGTAAGCACTGCCATGCCGACCAGCCCACCTACTGCCCCAGACATCGCCCCACTGCCCCTTGCCCAAACTAATAGGTGAAAGCACACTGGGGCATCGTGAGGATGGAGATTTTGGAGATACAGGGAAGTCTGGAGAATGTTCGGGTAGCAGGGTGGACCACAGAGGACAGAAATCAGACCTCATTAGCTTTGCTTTTGGCAGAACCGCTTCTATTTACTAAAATCCAAATTATCATGCATTTGAAACGGAATTTAAAATCCCTGGGATTTGGCCTATCCTTCCCATTCATCTACGTCACACCAGCTATCTGCTCATGTGCTCCCTTATTCCCTCTTGACCTTGTAATAAGCATTCTGTGCTAAAGCTGGAGTGTTCTGGTCAGCAACGTCGCACAGAACCAAACACCACTGGTCAAGTTAAAGAGGTGTCAAATATCTGTTGGATGATTATCAGAAAACAACACGCAGCACTTCTAGATTTTATTCTGCAACTTGAGCACATCCTCCCCGAATGTTCCTCCTCTAGGCTTTAAGCTCCTTTCCTAATTACCAAATATTTGTACAAGTCTTTCCCTTCAAACAATATTTTTATATACTGACAGCATTAAAGCAAAACTGAAAGTCTCTAAATAATTCATTTAAGGAGTTGCCAGATTTAGAAATGCTTGGCTGCTGTTACTATTTAAAGCCACGTAGAATATCAGAATGCTCATTAAAAGTTAGCAACAATTTCTAAAACTAGTATTAATTATTAGAATTATCATATAACAAAAGTATATGAATTTTAAAGATAAAATTACAGGAACTGGAAAATATTAACAAATTTTTGCTTTTAAATTAGATCATCTGTTTTCAAAGTTGATACTTGAATAAAATTACCTTATAAACATATTAAAACATATCTGTGTTGAGTGGACAGTAGAATGTATTTCTTAAGTGCTTATCTTTTTCCCAGTGGCACGCGTATCTGCTAAACTTAACCACAGAAAAAGAAGAGACTAAAAAATTTTGAGTGTGAAAGTTTTCAGCCAAAATAGATCCATCCATTCACAAGACTGGGGATGCGAAAAGCACAGATGCTCTTTTGTAGACCTAAAAAGTTGTGTCAACTCTTTATTTTCTGAGTTTTCTTTTTATCTTACAAATAGCTCCTGAGTTTGCATG
Organism: Calidris pugnax; assembly: GCF_001431845.1. Classification (NCBI taxonomy): domain Eukaryota; kingdom Metazoa; phylum Chordata; class Aves; order Charadriiformes; family Scolopacidae; genus Calidris; species Calidris pugnax. The sequence goes on from NW_015090990.1 coordinate 20,174,012, forward strand.
CTTTGGTGACAGCTTGAAATCTGTTCTTTTTTCATTCAGTGCTCATAATGGAGAAGTTTTGAAGGAGGACAGTCTTTAAAACCCCTGGATCACTCGTTAGAGAAGTTCTAACTCTGCAGTTAGTAAAGTACAGCTTACAGAAAGTTGTTTAGAGCAACATTAGTTTTGTCTTAAGAATAGACTTTGCAGCAGAGGAGCATAATGAACAAGTAGGAAAGCAAAAGAAAAGCTGCCCTCTGGGCTGTGTACTGAATGAGGCAGGCACCTAACGGGAAGGAAAAAAGCAACATTTGCTTTGTCATTAAATACCTATCCCAGTACCTGCACACAGGGAGAAAGAAAGGGATACACAGGCAACCTTAATTCTGTCATTCGTAGGTGTGTGGCAGCCTCATTTAGAAATGTCCATGGTTTCTGAATGTAGATTTGTCTGTGAGCAATATGCATGGATCATTATACACCTATAAATGATGCACGCGGTATTTTACACACTATTTAGAGACAGAGAGAGAGAGATGGAATGTTCCCCAACTTCTATTCAAGGACTATGGATGTCTCATGATATAGCAGAGAGGTAACGTGAGACCCTGAGTGCCTCCTTCAAGCTAGTCCCTTCTAAATACCCCCATGGCTTCCCTTTGGAGACCCCTGCACTTGCCCTGTGGGGTACATCCAGACTCATTCAGGTAAGAGCAACTCTGGATGTTCTGCTCAGACATAAGCAACTAAAAGTCTGTAAACTATAAGAAGCAACTTGGCTTTCCCCCCCTTTATTCCCCTGTATATGTATACTACAAATACTCTGACAAACTCAAGATTTAAATCTGAATAATAATATTAAACTCTAATACATATGTATATCCAGACTTCAATAAAATTTGAATAATGCTATTAGACACAACTTACCATGCTGCATTCAGCATGTTAAGTTGATTAATAGCCACTGTGACTTTACAGATGGTGATTCATCTCATCTATGTGACTGGTCAAGATTGATTACTAAAAGATATAGGAAAATGCAACTTTGAAGGATCAGCAGTAGCAAGACTCCCTTTTATAAGAATGTCTCCAACAAAAATGGAAACAGAAAAAAAAATAATTCTGAAAATATTAGATAATTTCAACAGGTCCAAATAAAGCCAAGTGCACTAAGTTTTTGGAAAACTAACTAGCACTTCCTTGAAACATATTTTGCAGAAATTTTGCATAACTTGCCTTCTAAGCGTGTGTTTCTTTTGCTGCTCAGGTGCCCCTCACTGAAATTGAGGGGATGTTCTTTAGAGCACAAGGCTAAGAGGCCACGAGGATGAGAACGATATAAATGCTTAGATATTAATCAGAGTACAACCTGCCTGTGGGCCAGGAATCCCAACTTAGACAGCTCTGAGCAATCAGCAATTCTGCATTTGTCATCACAACTGTTTTTACTGCCATTTGATCAGTGCCACATGAGTCCTGACTAGATGATTCTTGGAGTGGATTTTCAATCACCAAACCAATTAATTTTACAGAGAGGACAGTAATAGAATCAACTGCATTAATCGGATGTCAACCTGGAGATAGCATTTTCTGTTTCAAAGTCTCCTTTTTGAATATTGATTCAGCTCTCTTCGTTGACAGGTTTTAAGTGGATTTGGGAGAAGGAAGTTTAAACTCACCTCAGGATCTTCACAGCAGTGTTGAAAAGGTACCATACTGCCCATAACGGCTGTTCCCAGAACTGACATACAGGCCATTTTGTGATCTGACACCCTGGTCTTCTGCCAAATAACTGCCTGAAACAAATGGCACTGAGTCAAATTTTTGACATTATATTTATATTTGTTGAACTCAAGTCATGTCTATGAACATGTATATGCAACTGCACACATACTGTATATGTAACATTCTGTTCTTTGACCCTCTTACATTCACAACTTTCAGTGTTAACACTCACGATATGGTACTTTTTGGCATGTCTTCTCACATTGTATTACTTATTTAGACTTGTAGAAATCAGAAAATTAAGCAAAGCTTGTACATATGGATGTTACACAGCTAATATGGACTTCCACACCTGAAACAATTGTTAAAAACAAATCAATAGAACTACTACTTCTCTTAGGTATATAGCAGTAGGCTTCGTGCTTTTACAGAGCATACAAATTGAAGGTTTATGACATGTCTCTGGCACAGTGGTCAACACTTGAAGACAGGCACTACAATGCTTATGGCACTTAGACTCAAGAGATAGGCCATTTTGGTAGAAATCAGGCTACTAGATGTCCATTCACAGCTCTCAGCTGGATACTCTAGGTCTATGACAAGCCTACTAACTAGAAAGAAAAGTAGCTTGTTAGGAAGTATTTATTAGGAAAGCAATTGTTTGTCTAACAAAAACTTTGTAATAGAAGGATAAAATGATATCTGCTGTATTAGCTACATATCTTGCAATACTACTGCAAAGATTTAATTAATACAATAAGGCAGTATGAAAGGCAACTTGCATCAGAAGTTACCTGTCAAACCCACTTCCATATACAGAAAGCATTAGCAACTTCACAAGGTGAAATTTTGTCTCTCACTGAGAAGTCCTATACTAAACAGCCACTAATTTAACTTTGAATCTGCTGCCTTTTATTGCTGTGTATCAACAACAAAAAAATTTTGCTTAGTTGGTTTTCTGCTTCTAGGCAACTGGGACTGCTAGATTCAGATCTGCTTTATATCTGTTTCTGTCACTATTCGCTGACTGAGCGTATTTCAATGTGCGACATTCAAACACAAAAGCAAAAAGATGCAGCAAATTGCACTTTAAATCTGACATTACAGTGCTGTTTAAGATTGATGTTTTAAATAGGTGCTAAGTGTCCTTATACATTAAAAATGAGTTCACAGTATTCTGGTACAGGATGTTATGTGAAAGGCTGGTGTGCGAGCAAAGAATACACATGCATCCATCTCAAGAAATGCAATACATACCCTTAAAATTCCACCTGTCCAGTGGGATATTTGCTGGCCCTCAGGGGTAAATTCCATGGAAGAACACGGTGCTCCTGTAAAATGATACTCCCTTCCTACAGGACAGGTGGAATTGTAAAGCTTTGACACTATTGAGCCTAAAAACTATTCCCCAAATCTTTAATTTTCCATTTCCACGTATACTTTGCAGCATTTGTGACGTGGGACTTTTCAGCCCTGCCGGAATCTAACTCACCTCCTCCACACCAGCCTGACAGCCCATTGCACATGCTGGATTACAGCTCAGTCAGCCTACAACAAGCGTGAACCCCTCTAATACGAAAGACAATTTACATCAGGGAGGGCAGGGAATACAAAAAGGAGGGAAGGAGAGAAGAGCAAGCAGAGCCACAGGCCGGGTATCCACCGTGCTCCGGCAGCAGGCAGCAGCAAAGGACAGCCTGGGGCTGCCTTCTCCTCTACACCTGCTGTAAATCTCCTCAAAGACATTTTGGAGTGATGAAAGAATTTGTCCTCTTCTTTAGAGCCCCTCTTATAAAACATATCCTGTACTGCTTCTATTTTAAAATGGATTACTTAAAATGGAAACACAAAGTGCCAAGCAATTTTTTTCTATACTGGATATATTTTAAATTAAATGCATGTGACCAAACCGAGAAAGACACTTGTTACATGACTAATATAAACATCATGCTGTTTATTTTAGGTTATACTAGTGTGATGCCACAGGTACAGATATAAATCTTAGCTGCTGATTAATGCAAGGTTATTACACTGCTTGACCTGCTGGATGGCTGATACTCAGAACTGTGAAAAGATCGCTTCAGTAAGGTGGTTTTAAGAAAGCTGTGGAACACGAGAACTTATTAAGTGCAAACTTGCTAAAAGCAGATACTGTTAATGAGTTCAGGGGATATTTTTTAATTAGTCATATATTTATGGGATATTAATACTCAGAACTGAAAACAAAGTTTTAGGAACTAGTTACCACTACAGGTAAAAATACCCCCTGTAGATAAAAAAAGCCTATATATTAAAGAGGCAAGGCAACTCCTAAATTTCTATACTATATAAACACCGAATAGATTGTGTGTTCATTTTTAGCCCTGACTGCACATTATAAAGCAGTAATATAGGAATAGTTGGTCATTTAAAGAAAATTATTTTTCTAGACTTTCCAGATGTATCAACAGGCATCAAAAAATCCATTAAGAAACAATGCCTGTTCCATTTCATTTATTTTAGAAAGTACCTGTTTCCATGAGGTTCCTGCAATACCCTATTTTTTTAACCTTGATTATACCCTTTACTTTAGCTAAAAATACACACCCACACACATCCCCCATATTTTTTTTCTAGGTCATATAAAGCGGGTGTCCAGGATGAGCCAAGGATGAATCTGACTCTAGTCAGTATGATGACACTGCAGAAACAGCCTACTCAAAGATATATTATTACATATGGCCCATCTTAGGTTTTGCTAGAGCTAGCCAAATATATCCCACCTCCCTCCTTGTTTCATTGAAGGGGATTACATGATCTAGATCTTACAAAATGTCATAACGCATATAAAATCTATTGCACATATACAGAAGTACGTGTGTGTGTGTGCCTCCGTGTATGTTATTTCTCCACCCCCACCCAGCCCTAGGACATATGCATATGCATACTTTTGTGGAGGATGACAACGTACATGCACACATGGAACAGGCATCTCTCTTATTTCAGGATGCATAAACATAGCCCAGAAGGATTCCTTGAAAAATGTGAAAAGAGAGGAAAAGTATACAACCTCTTCCCACTGGGGTCCCTTGTATATGGCACTAAAGAGTAAGAGCTGCTCACTATTTGTCTCCTCAAAGACACCTAGGAAAGAATGCACCCACTTCTTCTCATCCCTAACTATTCTTTATATTTTAGAACTTCTACCAGCAGCCACAATGATTTGCATTCACAGACAAAAGAAAAATCTTAAGAGTTGGGGACTGGATGCTGTTGCTGACCGTGGTTACTGCAGTGCAACCGTGATGCTGCAAGTTAAACAGATTCATCTTCCTTATCTTATTACTATGTAATAGCAGTAACTTAATGAAGTGGACTTTTACTATGCAGCAACCATCTACTTTCTTAATTTGTTTTGTCAAAATCGTTGTGTTATTTATCTTGCAATAAAGTTTGAGGGCGTAAAAGTCTAGCAGAGCAAGAAGGTTGGTAGGTTGAACTGTAGGTTGGTAACATAACATGAGTTAGCTCTGTAAAAGAGAACTTTATTTCACAGTCTCTCTAATTTTGTTTTACATGCTTCAAAAATCCTGCCACCCTAGCATCCAAATTCTCACTGCAGATAGTTAACTCTTTGGGCCAGTATGTTCCTTAGCTTTCCTGACCTAAAAATGAAAAGTTTATTAGGCCCCAATGTAACGGAAAACATCACTATCTATTACTTAAAGAGCAGAAAAACAGGCAGAGTCAGGCAGCATTATCCAAAGTTTGAATTTAGCCGCAGGGAAACAAAAAGACATCACCTAGTACCATGTGTATAACCTCTTCTGTTTATGAAGCACAGACACCTAGCTGCAAGGGCAGTGGAAAAAAGCCTATCAGCGAAGATCAAGATGAGTCTAAACCACGTTCTTTAAAATCCCAGCCTTGAAAAGTGTTGATGTTGTTTATCAGCTCCACACCAGAACTGGTGTCTTATTTTAAAACCACAGGTAAGTTATCTTAGTGAAAACAGAAATCACAGTAGTTTTTCAATTTAGCTTAAATAAAAATAATGCAACTCTCTATATAATCATAACTATTTTCCTCATATATTTTACACTTGCCCCTGGGGAATCGCTTTTCCCATCCATTTCATAAGACATGGTGGACAACTACCAGTGGAGGTATGCAATGGAGAAACTCAAGGCACCATTTTTCCCCTCATCAGATGCAGCTGACATACCTGTCCATCCCACGGGCATCAGACTTGACAGCTACCAAGGGGATTTGTTGAAAGACAGTTATGTTTCACAGCACCGTTCATCCCACAAATTCCAACCTATTTCCTGCTCAGCTTTCCCTTTTGTGATACGAGAGCACCCTCTCAACAAAAAGGCTTTCTTCAGCATCACACAGTGGAGAAATGCTTGGATTCGGGTGTTGGGAAGTAAGTTAGGAGAGGAGCTAACAGATATTAAAAGGAGCCAAGGACCTTCAACTGGTAACACTGTTTTCAGAGCCTTCCAAGAATTATAGAGATTATAGAGCACTGTTAAGTCCTTTGGCTGCTTTAACCACACATGTTCAGCTGTGGATGTGTAGAGAAATTCCAATTCCATAGCAAAAGGAAAAAAAAATAAATTAATAAAACCTCTCTAAACAGCTAAACTACTGTCAAAACCCACAGTTTCTAATCCTGAACTGTCATTCAGAGGATGTACACCATCACAGTGAATTCCATTTAAATAGAGGGAGGTTTAAAAGCCTTTTGTGAAAATAGCAGTTAACAAAACTAAGATACCTAACTGTGACAAAGTACATTGGTAAGGAAGAGGGGGAACTCCCAGGTGGCTTTAGAAACATCCTGTTTCTGCTAACCTTTTTTAAGTGCACAAAGCAAGCGTGAAAGCCTTGCAAGAGCTAGAGGCACATCTCAGATGCTGCAACACACACTGCATATGCGAAACAGTAATTGTTTTGAGATTTCAGACATACACTGTGCTGTCATTTGAAAAAAGTGATGGATGAGAAACTGGAAACCCCAAGGAATTAGTAATAGGATATAAAGCATTTCACCTCTAGGTCACCAGTTCAAATTCAACCAGGTTGGTAGTGACCAAAAGTAGTTACCATCTGGCAGCTGTTCTCTGGCTGATGTAAATTGAGTTGAGGGTCTCAGCGCATTTCCTAGTGGACAGGTGTCCTCAGCACAAAAACCACCATAATTAACTCTCTGTTTGGCTTTCTCAGCAAAGCCACTGAACAACGAATGGAAGTAAAGACTGAGCTATATTCCAGGTCAGCATGAAAGCACGCTGGCTGCAGAGCACTGCAGATTCTTAATCATATTTCCTCTTTATATTTTAAGACACACAGATTAGGGAGGGACTTAATTTATCATCATTACATTAAGCGGAGTAGCCTTTCCAACTCAAGAAAACGCTTACATGCTGCTATTTCTGCTCAAGGCAGATGTCTTTTCAACATGCAGCTACACTAGAGTTTGGAAGTTTGGAAGCATAACGAATAAATGCAAAATATAATCCCATTATTAAAAATGGTCAATTTACCCTAACACACTTACTCTGTCTCAAAAACCCCCCACTTATTACAGAGGACTCAGACAAAGAAAACAAACTGGTTTTAGATCACTGGATACAGACTGAAGGTTGAGATTGTCCAGATTGTCCAACTTTGGAACTAAGAGGAGACTTACTGTGAAGGTTTAAAAAAAAAAAAAAAAAAAAAAAAAAACGAATAAATGCAAAATATAATCCCATTATTAAAAATGGTCAATTTACCCTAACACACTTACTCTGTCTCAAAAACCCCCCACTTATTACAGAGGACTCAGACAAAGAAAACAAACTGGTTTTAGATCACTGGATACAGACTGAAGGTTGAGATTGTCCAGATTGTCCAACTTTGGAACTAAGAGGAGACTTACTGTGAAGGTTTAAAAAAAAAAAAAAAAAAAAAAAAAGATTGCATCCCTTAGGTCAAAACCAACCACAACAGGCATCTGGGGAAGAATACCATCCGGTTACAATAGCAGCTTTAAAATGGACCTCTTGAATCAAGAAGTTCTGATCCACGTCTCTCAAGAAACAAACAAGACATAGTTCTAGGCAGAACTACATGTGACCAAGGCTTCAAAACATTATACATGAAAAACAGTGGGGGAAAAAAATTAAAAAATATTCCTTATGCTGATTTTTCCTCAACAGGAACTGGAAAATTTATTGAGTCTACTTGTGGCCCACCTGTGCTTTGCATAAGCCACAGACCAGTTGTTTATGGTATGACCTGCTGATAGGCACCATCTAAACCACCTGTTGCCATAATTTGTTCAGCCCTATTGTATCTGAAATTGTTAAAACAGGTATAGTTTTTGGGTGTCGTCTCTCCTTTTGGCGTTTGTGGAATAAAGGCAACTAGAACAGAATTAAAGTATTCCGTATCATCAGCCTTTCAACACACAAAAGCACTACTTTAACATTAGTGGCTTATAAGACTGAGTCAAGGGCTACTGGTGTTAAACAGTGAAGGGTACAAAAAATGTTGTTCCAGGGAAGAGCCCTCACCTCGGGTAAAATACAGCCAGAGCTCATAGGTGGCTAGAACATGGCATTTCAGGCTGAAGAGTTTGACGCGGTTGAAGCGGTAGCTGACTCTGGAATGTTCTTAGCATGCCTTCAGATAATGTTAACTTTAAATAAACTTGCTGAATACTCATGTAAATTATTTCCATTTGGCTGTCTCATTATTCAATATGCTTTCAAGGAACATGGTGATGAAAGAAGAAAAATACCTCTTTCTAACATAACCATACTGGCAAGAGGATCAACATTATCAGTATTCAAAGAATGTCTTGGCAGGATAAACCTTTATAAAAAGAAGGAGCACTAGCTAATCCAAGTTGTCAAAATAGCAATAGTACTGCAAGGGTTGATCTGCAAAGTGATTCATTATTTATTGCTAATGCAAACAAAACATTTTGAGCAGAAAGAGCAATTGAGTATTTCCTATCTCGGAAATCCACTGAAGGAGAGTACACGATAAATGAACCCTAGAATGACTGATACAAGGATATCTATTTTCTTATTTACTTAAAAAACAACCCAAAGGCAGGAAAAGCATTGTGGTTCTTCACAGAAAAGAAATCAGACACTTAAAGGTAGTATTTTCATCTGAACTAGCAGACATGAGATGTGGCACAGTGGCAAGACAAGTTTCTGGAAACATCATTCAGAAGCACAAGACATACACCATTAAAAAAAAAACATGGTGGAAATAAAATACACAACGTATCCTAAAAACATATATACATTCAACACGTCAATAAGATTCCTGATGTTCCAAAATAAGTTTCTGCTAGAACCAACTAGGAAACCGTTTTCAGATGCTTAACCTCAAGACACTTTTATGAAAGTTTCAGCCTCATTATATTCTTCCTAAGAAAAGGCAGGGCTATGCTTTCTTCCATGCTCTTTTAATTTCTCATAAAGCGCAGGATTTTAAAGAATGTACTTTTTAAAAATAAATGTACTGGTTGTGTCACTTATTTTCAATATTTTTTTGAAACACGCCGTACTGCTCTACCCTTTTTACTCTTTCGACCCATCTTTCTTCATCTCCTTCTGTAATACCTCATCTCTGCTACCTTCTTGCTCTTTTAAGCCTCGGAACATGATCTTACTCCTGACGTGTATCTTCTTCTATTGCAGCAGCAAGTATTGGCTCAGCCTCAAGAATCCGGGATTCTAGGAACTCCTCTGAATAATAGCACATACAATTTTTTGAAACTAATATATAATCTATGAGCTCCATGAAAAATAAAGCTATTCTAAGAAGTTTATTATTTTTTCTAGTACATTTCAAAAAAAACACAACAGCCACCACAAAACAAAAAAAATTAAAAAAATCACAGACATGCTATAGTATCACTATAGTAAAAACACGTTCTGATCTGAATTAATAATTTTAATGGCAATAATATTTAGCATCTGAAGAAAAAAGAACTAATGAATATTCATGTTTTGTGATAGTATGGTAAAACAGAGGCACATAGACCTGTTGAAAGTTGTTATGCATTGGAATTTCAGAATTCAAAATTTCTTAAAAGGTATGATGCAACATGTAATTTTTATTTTACCAGGAATGACAACAGCAGTAGAAACACAGGAATCCGCATTCAAAGTTGTTTTTTTTTTTTAATTTTCATGCTATTTTAAAGCATTTACACACGTACAGACTACACTTACTGTACAAGTCCTTTAGCCTTCGATTTTCCCAGCTCAGCAATAGCTACTGAGTGACCTCTTGTGTTGAAACATGTCTGAGCAGTTCCTTTCTATTTTGCCTCTTTCACTAAATAACTTAAATGAACATAAGGCTGGCAGGGCAAAACGAAGAGACCACCTCTGTCATTATAATGAATCTATATTGCCTTCAGACACCATTTGTACTGATTTTATCTACTGAAATTGTGTATTAAGAGATGTACCTCTAATATGATAGGTAGTCAAAACCAATCTGCAATCCACACCATTTTTGCAGTAAGTATTGTGAAAAAGACATGATCAATGCATATTATTGCCATTGTACTAAAATAAGCTTTAAAAAAAAAAAAGAAAAACAAGATATGTAATAGTCTAATCAAAGGAGACAACATCAAAATACCATAAAAAAAATAATTTGCAATTTGTCAGCAGCAATCTCACTGCTGCTCCCCTTCTTGTTCCTCTTTTCCCCCAAAATCACTGCTGTCTTAACTCAGGAGGCACGTTCCCATGCCTCTCTGCCAGGACCAGAAGCATTAACAGGAGTTTCCAAAACAGACTAGAAAGGCTTAACACAAAGACTGTAAGCAATCCTGCAATAGATATCTAGTTCATAAAGGTCAACTGAGCAACCATCTTCCACAATAAGATGTTTCCCAACACAGTATATCAAAGTTAAGATCTGTGACAGAAGATAACAAGCTACAGTTTCCACAGAAGGTACTGGCAATGAACTGTACTAAGTCCTTGCAGAAGCCAAGGATGATAAATAAAAGCTGCAGTTTAACCACAGAAAAATTGTACCACATCCATCAGAGAGGGCAAAAACAAACCACCAATAAAAGATTAAATTATTTTTATTAAGCAATATTTAAGACCAATACTGTGAAAGCACTGTTAGATATGTCAGGGAGCTTAACACAAAGATGTGCACAACCCTGAGATTTCTGGTTTCAAACTTCCTGTAGTCCCAGTGAAGTAAGACTGAAAATAGCTATGGTCATTCAGCTTTGGAATACTTATTCTAGCCACAAGGCAGGCTTTTGTTTTCCACAAGATCTACACTCTGATATTTAGAAATAAATACATAAATATAATCAAAGCATGTCCTACAACATGGGATGGGCAATCTGTTGTCTTTTTTTTTTAAGACAGCACAGCGTCATTCATCATTCCCCCTGAAAGGGAACTGAAGTGTGAATGTTTGGTTGATAGAGTAACTGATCAAAATTGCTCAATGAACAGGTCAAATAGCTAGATAAACAAACAAAAGTATTTTCTAGCAGAAAAAGAATTGCTGAGGGATCTGGCCACAAGATGTCACTCTCTACTTTGTGGCAGCTTGGAAATTCTTAAGCATAGCTTTCCTCTCACAGGTGCCAAAACCAAGAGCAGAGTCAATAAAATTAGCTGTGTTAAATTGGGGCCGGGTAAAGGAGACCTGCTCAATGTGTAATTTCTGTAGCTGTGTTGTAAAATTACTGTTCAGTATGCTCTGAAGCCAAAACAGCCTCCAAGCAACCTTTGAATCATTCCCCCAAGACTAAACAAAGAACAACTAGATAACTGAAGTTGTTATAACGTATGTTACTCTTACTTACACCAATGTAGCAAATCAGTTTGAACTTTCTAGCCTTTTTAAACAAAATCATCATTATGTATTGAGCTCTTACAGCTCAGCATACAGGAAGCTACCTGTATGTACTATAGCATCCATCCAGACAGTCAAACCAAGTAAGTTTTGAGAGCTTTTTCAGTTTGCTTAGGTTAACACTTGATCAGACCCTTGTAGCCCAGTAAGGTCTCACTGCTTTGTTCTGCAGAACACTGCTAACAACTTTACTAGCCACCAGGATATAATTATAATATCATTGTTGTACCACTAGCATGTGAAGTAATTTTTATACTTCATGTACCTTACCAGGCACCTGGTGGAGCATACCAAAAGGCTGATCCAAGCCTGAGTTTTAGAAGCTTAGGATCAAAATCTATAACCATTATAAATACACACCTATGAAGGGAAGAAAAAAGTCCAAAACAAACCTACAATGAAAGAAAATTCCTAGGAATGAAAGATTTTACGTAAGTATTAGATACTGCATAAATTAATCAGAAACTGATCCTTAAGACAGCTGATAGAGTAAAACCCATTATTACCTTATTATGTGTTAAGGTTATCCTCAGGTCAGGTTTTATGATACCATATGCTATCAGTAGATCTTGGATTTTTTTCAGTTCTTCCTTACATTTTCTCGTTGCTGAGTAAAACTGCTTTCTTACAGGAAGATTCTTAAACAACTTCAGGACTGTTACTGTAGTACCTGCAAGGAGGTGACAAAACGCAAGTAGAAATTACACTGAAAGCACACCATTGACTGGATATTGAGGAAAATTTATTTTTACTTGATGAGATCTGTCTGTATGCTCCTGCATATGAAATAAACACTAGTAACACTAAATTAGCTTGTATTAGCATGGGAAGAAATATACCAAATTAGCAGTCATCCTCCCCAAAAAAGTACCTATAGACCTCAAGAGCTTGTGATCCTCCTCCTTTATTTAGGGTTATGATTGCAGCATTAAGCTTTCTTTCGTACACGCTGACAACAGTGAGAATCAGCAGTAAACAAAGCTGAAGAATCTTTCAGTGCATATGAAGTTACCTTCCAATAGTAAAATGATTAACAGACTAGAATCTAACCAGACGTATCTGGAGGCGAAGGAACACTGAGCTCCGTTAAGTCCCTCCACAAGCATTTGCTTGAGGGTAGTACCTGAACAGCCAGATGTCTCTGCTCAAGGCACAGTACATAGTAAGAGGAGGAATATTCATTTATTAACACAATCATATAAATTCCTAGCCTGTATGGATATTGCAAAGTATTAAATATATGTCACAGAATTCAGTCAATTATTCAACAATTTTGACAAAAGACAAGGCACCACAACCCACATGCTTTCTGCCCCTGGAAAATACTACAAGTCTAAATCTTAACGAGAGTCCCTGGTTAAAATTAGAGTTCTCAGCTTCAGCTCTTTCTTCAGTATTTGTCGACCGAGTAGGCCTTGGCAGCTTCTGGCTTAATGGCTCCCTGCAGCCAGTTAGTGCCTAGAAGGAAGCTTCTGGTTGGTATATGGGCACTGCAGCCAGCTGGGGGACAACTCGTGGGCACAATATTGACAAGCAGCTGCTCCAGCTCAGCTGGGAAAAGTTGAGCTTTACAGAAAAGTTGCATCTAGTTCCTCAGGGGCACATCCTCGGCACAAGGAAAGGGCACACCACTTCTCTTCTGGGAATACACAGCAGCTGGAGCATGAATGTGAGGACACAGTGTGGTCTAACAGTCCTCACACAGCAGTGCACAAAGTAGGGCAGATGCTACCCCAAACCCACACCACGTCTGAACCACCAAGGCCTGTCCTCTGAGGTGAGAGCAACCTCTAATCTTTCACACAAACGTGCAGAAGGATTGATATCGACACAGCCTCCCTGCAGGTCAGAAAGAACTGTGATTTTGGCTGGTCCTACAGCCATGCTGCTTCCAGCAACGCCTTCCTACAGCAGCAGGGCAACTCCTCCTCCTTTAAGCAAAGAGGATTTTGCTGTGTACAGAAGCATTGTTTTGGTCCTGAACAAATCTTTCATATAATTATATAGCGAGTCTGCCTGGACCTGGGGCACTGAATTCTTATAGCTTTTATTTCTGCTGTCAGATTGCAGAAGTGAGTCAGAGAAGGAGAAACTAGTTTATAATTACTATCCAAAGCAACTTCCAAGACATATTATTTCTTATGATAACAACACATTTTCAGTTGACAGACGTAAAGCAAGAAATGTTTACGGTTGAAAAGATTTCATACTCAGGCTTCACCTACAGAACAGGTATTTCAACATCAAATAGAGCCTCAGAGAAACATAAAATACTTCTGGCACAGCACAACAGTGGAACAATGATATCTTACCTTGCCCGAGATGGGAAGGCCTTTTAGAAGTTACATGCCCATTGCTATCTAAAGCATACTGAGTGCTGAAATCATCAGCAGCTGTCTTGGTTGTGATCAAAACCTGGAAAGAGTGATATAAAAAAAACAAAAAGAAAAGTTAATTGAGAATTCACAAAGTTCAGAATGAACTTAGGTAAGATCTGCTACCCCTCTTACCTTTGTGGTTTTTTAGTCACCACAATTACATTTAATTTTTTTTCTACAGATGTTTCTTACAAAAATATTCCACACTATTACTGCACTATTGTTACATCCGTTTAACTAAAAGCCACACATTTTTAATCACACATACACAAAGCATAGCAATCTATAGCTACAACTCCTATATCTTCTATTCTATTCTATCCTGGGTTAAATAACCTTAATCAGTTGAATCAATTGATAATTTTGCATTTTCATCCTTCGTGAGAGAAGACATACCATGACAACTTCTTAAATTCATGTGAGATTCCACAAACATAACTACTACTGTCAACCAACCAGTATATTATCTTTCCACACCCCAACATATCTAGCAATGAGCAGCAGCGTGTTTTGTAAGCTATTAACACAGATCAGCTTTAGCAAGACCAGTCATAAACCAGAAGTTCAATAAAAATACAGTTCCCTGAGTTCAGGTATCAGCATTTTGAATAGAACCACTGCACTTTAACCACCTGAAAGACATAAAGACTATCACACACACAGAGCATCAGGATGTTTTGGTTTACTTCAGTGTCTCACATGAATCATTCAGAGATCAGCCATGCCTCTGGAGACGAAAAACAGTAATTGATTAATTGGAAATGTACAGACCTACTTAAGGGCCAATAATAAAGTACCTCTTACCTGAAACTTCAGGGGGCAGTTTGGGTAGGCAGCATGCAATTAATGCCAGGAGTGTTCAATTAACATAACTACTGATCCAAGCATTAAAGTAATACCTATTAAAGTACTAGGCCACCTCCCATCTCTTATGAAATGTACCATAGAGCTGATTAAAAGCTCAGAACAGATGGCATCCTGCTCTGACAACTCATTAGAAGGAACCAATGATTGAGGTCTGTCATCACCTATCAAAACACCAAGACTTTTGAAAGCATCTTTGGAAATCCTCATCCAAACACACAAGCCACTCCTGTTTAGTGCAATGTGAATGTAGCCCAAGGTAGCGAGGAGTTAAACTCTAACATCTCTCCTGACCTTGAAAGTTGATGGTTCTAACCAGACAGAGATATCAGTATCTTCTTGCAGGATCTAATCCTTGGCAGACTTAAAAAGAAGAATCCAAAACTTGACCTTGGTGCAGCATGAATACAGGAAGGCAGAGGACAATGGAACAGGTAGATGCTGTGCCCTTAACAGCCTGATGGTTTCAGGCTTCTCAGATGGTTTTCAACTGACTTAATTACTTTCAGTTAACAAGTTAAATCCTAAATATAAGTACACTGTCAGTGTTCTTAACACAAACATATGGATCAGCCCCAGATAGACCAGGGGACAAGTTCCTGTTTACTCAGAGGGACAATGAAGTTTGTGCAATTGCAGTAATGTACATGTCAAGGAGCAATACGGAGCCCAACAAGATCCCATGACTGCTGATCACCTAGATAAGATCAAGGCAGAAATTGTTACCGGAACGGTAGCTATGTGAGCTATCAGCTCCCTGAAATGATTTCTGCTGGTCACCATCTGCTCTTCGTTTTGATTTACCCCAATTCAAGTGGCAAACTCAGCCATACTCTTTGACGTTGTATTTGCTGCTAACTATAGAGAACTCCAAGGAATCATACAACAAAAGAAAAAGAAACAATAAGCAATCTATCTCTAACCTATTCTGACTGAGGAAATAAACAGAGCACTGCTGTGACCAGTATGACAGAAAGGCAGGACTGATACTAATGAGAAATCCATACAGCTTCCTAACTGTATGACGGAGCTTCTGGGGAGGGGGGCAGAATATACAAGCAAAACTATTCAGAAAACATAACCCTGACAGGCTGCTGGAACATTTTCAAGTCTTTATGTTGATTTTTTAACAAAACTTTCACAAGCACACACACACACACACAAACCGCAACACAAAAGACCAGACACATTTATAGCACCTGCTCACCTCTGATATGCAGCAAATTGATCCCAAAGCCTCCCCACGAAAACCATATGTTGTCAACCTTTCAAGGTCCTCAGAAGAGCTTATTTTTGAGGTGTAGTGTTTAATTGCCATAACTGGAACATCATCAGCCTTGATTCCATTGCCATTGTCTCTTACTTCTATTTTGTTAAACCCATAATTCTCCTAAAAAAGAACAGAATATAAAGGAGCACTAAAACAGCCGAATGAATTGAGACACAAGTTTGCAGCAGCTAAGATTACAGCTTCTAGCCATCCCGAGAGAAGGGGGAGTTTTGCTTATTTGGAGAAACTGAGCAAGCATTAAATGCCTGTTTTTAAAATAAACAAAACAAAACACATACAACCCCAACATATTAGGATAGTAGTGATGGCTTCTCTAGTTAAATAATGTAATCCATACCCTGTGGTTCGGAAATAGCACATAAATACAATTGAAACAGGAATTAAGTAATTAATTTTTTTAAACTATATGATGAAAGTTGAAAAACCTAAGCTTAGAAAAGGATCTGTAGCTGGAAAGCTAAAGACTTTTCACCTCTCTCATCAGCTTAGTATAAATTTTTTCAAATCACCACAAATGCAGCCCTGCATCCATTAAATCAGCGAGTCCTCAGAGAATTTTTTTCAGTATCACTCTATATTTATGTGATTTCACTACTGCAGAGGTTTTCCAGTCTCTGTACTATCTCTCAATAGTCGGGGCATTCTAATGGCGGCAGGGCATGGAAGGGGAGAAGAGAGAAATAAGAAAACTTTTAAAGAGGTAGAATACTTTACAGAAAGAAAGTTTCTTAGAGGCTCTTTTGAAAACAGCCTTCAAGGAAGAAAAGTTCAATCTTTGTGATTTACCTTTACATATAAACAACATATATTTTACTAAATTCTCATTTAAATATGTCATTTCAATAAAACAAGCAGAAATAGGGTAAAACTCTGAAAACCCAGATAATTAGGACAGCTAAATAATATATGGAATTCAGGTTCTATTAACATGTCAAGCATGTGCAGCAAACAAATGCTTCCATTTACAGCTACATTATAGTCTGCACATGTAAACTGCACCCAAAAAGAATCACAAGCCAAGAGGAAAAAGTAATTAATACTCCAGGATGACTAACTAAACTTCTTTTAGAGAAGCATGCTTGACTCTTTGAAAAGATTATGATACAGAAAAATGTGCTGTAGCGTGTAATACATCTAGAAGACCTTAAAAGTGGTTTTGCTTAGGAAGAATTTCTTGAATGAGTGCCTACCACTGTTGATGCTGTACAGAGCACGGGATGGTTGCTCACAGAAACCTGACTGATTAAACAGAAGTAACTTTGTTGTCCCATCTGGACATATACTGAAAACAGTTATGAAAAAATACAGTGTACTCCCGGGGTTATTTCTCAAAGCAAAAAAATAATGCCTTTAAAACCAAAAGGAAGATATCTAGAGATAACATCTATATTCAGACATAATCTGCATTCAGAAACGTCAAAAGCCTCTGAGGTAGCCATAGAACTATATGTATTTAATTAACTGATACACAATAGAAGTGTGAGTACATTTCACCTTCCCTATTAATGAATGGTGCTAAAGCAGTCTTCAGGTGAAAAACAATGCTTTTGGTAATGTTTGAGTGAACCTCCTACTGGGAAGCAAAACAGAACCTAAACAATATACCTGAACATAAAAACACATAAGGAGGTATAAATGGAAAACTTTCTACTCTGCTGCTGTATACACTAACAAAGAGTTTGAGCATTTTACAATGAACCCTTGTTTTCCATTCTAAATTTTACTTCCAGACCACTTAACTGCTTAGGAAAAGTGAGATTTATCTTCTCTAATTTGAATCAAAATGTTATATGAATGATTCTCTATTTCTTTTCTAATATTATTCGTTTCCCCTTCACACATTTTACTTAAAATATTACAGTGCTTTAAACTTCATACTCTTTATCACCTTCCACCGTGCTACACAACTTAAATCCTACTGAGGTTGTGATCCCATAAGATGTTTAAATTGCTTTACCAGATCACTCATGCCAAACCTTATGGTTCAACTCCCTCCTCTTTTACTCATGACTGCACGGTCCCATCTTTGTTTCAGCTACAGCTCTGTTACTCAAGGGAACTCTAAGGTCAATTCAGCTTACTAAACTGGCACAAATAATCTACTTTTCTTGCTGGGTTACTTTTTTATTGCATTAGCAAGCTGAATGGATAATGAGGGGCAGAAATGTTTAGCCATGCCAGGCAGATGCAGGTAGAACTTTGCTTTTCCCGGTGATGAGATGGATGAGGTGTATGTAGGAATGTCACCACCACCCTGAGAAAAACATCCTCTGAGAAAGATCCAGGGATTAATGCTCCCACTTCATGCACTAGAAAAAAAAGAGGTGCAGAAACAAGTGTCTGCCTTTTACAACAGCCACTTCATATAACAGTAGCAAACCTGTAGCTAAGATCTGTCCTTCCAGAATCCCAACTCTGCTCCTACTACAAACACAGGCTGTTCCTCATCTCCTCTATTAATTAAAATAAATATACAGCCTCAGTCAGCCTGTGATTATTATTCTCATAAATTCCTGTTGCTAGAGGTCAGTAGGGAAACTGACAGACTGATGCCTGTGGAGTCTCTTTATCCATACACAAGCAATTATATTGCTGCATCAATGGTTTTAGCATACTTTAACCAGGACACCGTGTCAAGAATAAAACCATCATTCCACATATGCTTAAAGCACAGGCATGCTACAGAGGAAGTTGATCCCTTTGCTAACAAGAAGACAAGCTCCACCATGTCCAAATTTCTAAAAGCAGCAAAGCTGAGGTTCAAATGAATTAATAGATGCCACTCAACACCTTGGAGAAAGGACACAGGTCGGTTTCTAATCAAATGACTCAATTTCAATTGTAATTAAAGTAATATCATATTATCTAGAACTACAATATAAGCTGAAGTCTTTCCCGGTGTTGTGTAAAAGCTAGTTGACACACAGTGCAAAGGTGCTCAGTAACATCACCTACTGGAGTTTGGTCAACCAAGGAGTCAACAAGAATAAAACACCAGCCAAAGCTTCCCACTAAATCTGACCACTGCCACCATTTCTACCTGAGAACCATTCCACCTCCTGTCTGCCTGTCTCCAAAAAAGCTATTCCTGTCTTTGTTCAGGCAAATTGGGTAACAAGTCTGAATGAATCAGCTAGCCTTCCTAACCCATCCAAAAAAAGTTAAAAGAATGAAAAAACTGCAAGTTTCAGGAAAAACCCATCAAGCTGTAAAATGAAATTTCAAAGTTTCCATTCTCTATTATGCTTTTGAACCAATCCAAAGTTAAGGTGGTCATTGAGCTCTATTATGTAGTCAACCTTATTTAAATGTCGTGCAATAAAAATAGCATTCTGATAGAAAAATACTCTTATTTAAAAAAAACAACCCAAAACAATCCACTGTTCTACAATATTATTATGTACAGCTGTGCAAAGTGCAAGTTTTCTCTTCACCTCTAGCTTCCACAGAATAATAATCAGCAAATCTTATTTACTCACTGACAACCTGTGTAAAGTCAGGTTGGTTTGTTTATTTTAGAAATACAGCAATTTCGATTGAGCTGAATTGCCAAAAAAATGTAACAGTAGTGCAGGTGACTCACGCACTGGAAATAGTTGAAAATGCTCTTTTTAATTGATTTGGGACCTCTCACTATGGAAACACATGGTTATTGCACTGTGAAACTTTCTCCTCCGGCTATCTGCATAGCTCCGTATCAGGACTCCAGTAAAAGAGACAAGGTTTGTTCTAACACCTTTTGAAGGCTCCAAAACATTCTGTTGACTCCTTGCAGTTACTGATCTGTTCACAGGATCCAATTCTGATACTCTCACCCCCAAAACTGTGCACACGCTACTCACTTTGGAGCTACTCAGGAAGCAAGAGGAGCAGATCAGTTAGACATTTTACACAGTTAGGCAGGAAAAAGCACAAGTTTCTTACTATAAACAACATTTTATTTTTTCAGAAACTATCCTCGAGTGATATGCCAATTCTTTTTCACATCTTATAAAAATAAAATTTTAGAAGCAGCCAGAACTCATCATGCTGATTAGGGACGATGCGATAATTTGTACTGTCAAAACATCTAACATGGCCACCAGTGACCCCTTCCATTGTGTCCATTTTCATCTTCCCAACAATATTTTCTAATAAGACTTACACATGCTAGTGAAACGGAAGCCCAACATCTTTTAAAACAAGTTATTAGTCAGAAAAAGTAAATTTCTAAGTAGGAAAAGTAGCGTTAAAGAAGTTCATAGTTTTTCCTCAAGTTACACTCAGGAGGACAATATCACTTACTGTTTCAGTGGGGCCTCAAAAACCTTAAGTAAAGCTGATTTTGGACCATTTTTATTTGAGGTTAAAATACATGTGTATAAACACTATTAACACCCTTCCATTTCCAAAACCATGGTAACCTAAAAAAAACCACATTTAGAGTGAAACAACTTTTCCTGCACCTTACTTTACATCCTATTCTTTGCAAGAGTAAAAGAAAGAACTATGACTTACCAGTTTAATATCAATATTTGTGGCACTGGCATCCAAGGAATTTTCTGTCAGCTCCTTCACAACACTGACAACTGATGTAATCACCTGAGAACTTGAAAGGAGACGAATAGTTTCTGCTGGCAGCTGCTTCATAGTGGAATAAGATTCAAAGAAACTGCATAGAAAGATAATAGAAAAAAAAAATGTAAAAGGCACATGACAAATACACATTTCTAACTTATTATTTTAGAGCAACTTTTAAGTGTAGGCGAAATGTAACATTACAGCTAAAGAGTAAAATTTCTGAGATACAGTAAGACCCAGCTTCCTCTGCAGTCAGTGGGAGTTTGACCTGTGGAAGAAATAGAATACAGGTCTAGACTAGAAAACATTTTAAGTAGATTAAACTTCTAATGGAAAACCTTAAGAATCCCAAGATATGCTGACCAAACCAGTATATTTCTCACACGTGTACAGTCATCTCTAAATTACTGTAACATGTGGCTGTGTTCTTACAATTACAAGAGTAGACAGACCACATAGTAACCCAGAATGCTTGTCAGAAGTGTCTTCAGGTAAGATATTTACCCAGCATCAGGTCTAATTCCAGCACTGATGCAAAAAAAAAACCCAGTACTACTTTTTTTTTTTATTACAAACTCCTTACATCATTCTCTCCCCTCCCTGATAATTTACAATTTCTGTGCTCAGCACTGCTGTGTTCTGTGTATGATTCCCAGCACCTAGAAATTCATGGAAAAAATAGGACCTGAAGGTAACTGTTTTGGAGTTGGGAAAGAAATGGGAAGGAAGCATAGTGGTAACGAGCCAAAAGTCATATTCAAAGATAATGTGATCTACTGGCAATAATGAAAAACAAAACCAAACCAAAAAACTTCTGAATTACAACCTTGCCTTTCTAATCTGACTTACTGTGTGCCCTCAGGCAGGTCACTTTATTTCTGTCTCTCTATCATCCACTTAAAAATGGAGACGCCATTATAAGCAAACAGAGTTATTTTTTTAAAATCACTGAAAACACATACAAAGGATTATAAAATTCCTGCTGCATTATAGTGACACTCTACCACGAAGAGACTGTAAGTGGATCTGCAAATTTTTGCAAGTGTTTCTGTTTAAGTACCCAAGTAGACAAAATTAAATGTTTGTCGATCCTTGTAGCCTGACACAAAGAACTCAACCACAGTTTTTCACACATATGAAAATAGGGAGAAGAAAGAGCATTGCTAAACAGCTCTTTGCACCACAAGAATGGTTCAGATCTGGGTTTCTTCTCTCCACACCAGCACTCTTTACTGCGTTATGTTACATAATGTTGTTTACACTGAAAGGCAAACAATCCCAGCAGTCATGGCTTCCCCATTGATTCAGCCCAAGCTATCTACTGGAGAATACAGACTGCACGCTCAGCACCCATCCCAAGGATATGAGCACATGTAGAGGAATGGAACAAACCCAATTTCCTCCTGACACTGGCAGGACACAGCAAGGGACCGCAGCCAACACCCCAGAGCACACTATCCTGCAGGCTATATGCAGCTGATACAACAATTACAGGACGCTTCTCTGCCTTGATATCCTTCTAAAGACTGCCACTCTTTAAACATAAAAGACAAAGAAAAAACATGCTTACTTGGGGACAAAAAGGTACCGTGTTTTGAAGAGGAAGCAGAATTAAAACTTTCCTAAGAACAGCTACAGAGAGGTTTTCTCTTCATACTTGTTATTTACATTCCAAAGGGATGGCCTTTCAGATGTGGTAAAAAGATCTGACAAATCAGTTTTCCACCAAACAAACTGGAAAAGGAGCACAGGAAGACGCATGTTATTGAAGACAGACCAATATTAATCACATACACGCATTCAGAGAAGCGGGTTTCACAATTCTGTGATTCTATTTCCTCACGCACTCAATGCGTTATACAGGACTCCTGTGTCAAGTGCTGCATGGTTGATTAACTAGTAACAAGCACCAGATGGGACACCAACTGACTGAGACGAGGGAGGGTCTTAAAACAAAAATGCTGCAGAGCCCAAACGTCAAATTTTCTATTGAGGTGTGACTGATGCAGGCAATTTGGGAGAGAAACCAGCTCCTAGTGTGCCCTCCCCTCCCCTGGACCCAAACCACCCTGCAGAAGGGTGGTTTGCACCCACGCTGGGCACACCTCAGTCAGGGGCACCTGCTGGCAAGGGAGCAACCTCTGGTCCTTGTCACCTATAGATACACGTCCAATCCCCGACTACTTTTATCTGAGACACCTATTCCAGCTCAAACCACGTTAGTACTACAGCTCTTTGCTGACTGGATGTATTTATAATCCGTGCTCAGCTGGGCAGGCACAGTGTTTTGTCAGTTTCACAGTGCTCACTGCCCTTTTACTCCTCTGAAGGCAGTCACACACCTCAGCAAGGGGGGGTTCTGCGACACCACACGCCATCAGGTGAAGCGTGAAGAAAAACTCATTTAAGCTTCATCGCTGCAGCCCCACAGGCTGCTGGAGCAGCACCCACACCCCACCCCAACTGCCACCGCTCCTAGGAGTCCAGCAGAACACCAACTGAGGGAATTCTTTATGAGGGAATAAAAAAAAAAAGAGGGAGAAAAAGCTGCAGACAAAAACCTGCGGCCGGGTCACCCTTGAGTTCGCCTAGAACCACACGTAGGGCCTGCGGCTCCCGGTTCTGCTTTTCGTGAAGGAAAACACGGTCAGCAACGCGCCGAGGAGGAGGAGGAAGGGGAGGAGAGAGGAGGGAGGGCCGTCACTGAAGCGAGGGACGCGGTTCCCGCCCGGCTAGCGGGCCTGGCTCCCCGACACCACCCGGCCCACCTTCAGGGGCCGCCGCACCGCACCAGGCCCAGCAGGCCCGGGCCTAGGCCCCGGCCCGTCCCGCGCAGCCCCGGGGCGGCAGCGGTTCCCGCCGCCAGCTGCCCGGGGAAAGCAGCCTCCCCACCCCGGCCGGGGCCCTCAGGGCAGGCGGCGGCGGTTGCGGCATTCCCCATGGCGGCGGGGGGGAAGCTGCCTT
>NW_015090990.1:20198240-20205927 GCF_001431845.1 Calidris pugnax
CCCGCCGGTGCTTGCCAGCAGGCCCCGGGGCGCCTGGCGGTGGCTGCTAGGCCGGGCCCTGAGGCAAGCGGCGGCGGGGTCTGCTGGGGGGGTGGGCGGGAAGGGAGGCGGCTCCCCGGGAAGGCCCCGGCGGCTTTGGTGCGGGAGGCAAGGCAAGGGGAAGGGAGAGAAGGTGTCCGTGGGATTAGGCGAGAAACGTGAGGAAAAACCACCAGGGGAGGTGGTGGGCTGTGCCGAGATGTCGGTGCGGGTACTCGCTGAGGCGCGGCGCTGCCTCCCGGGGGGCGAGGGAGGAAGAGAAGGCTGAGGGGAGACCTAATTAATGCTTGTAAGTGTCTAAAGGGGGGGTTGAGGGAGGATGGAGCCGGACTTTTCTCAGTGGTTCCCAGTGACAGGATGAGGGGCAACGGGCACAAGCTGGAACATGGGAAGTTCCACTCAAATATGAGGAAGAACTTCTTTAGGGTGAGGGTGCCAGAGCCCTGGAACAGGCTGCCCAGGGAGGTCATGGAGTCCCCTTCTCTGGAGATCTTCAAGCCCCTCCTGGATGCAGTCCTGAGTGATGTGCTCTGGGCAATCCTGCTTTGCCAGGGGAGTTGGACTAGATGATCTCTAGAAGGTCCCTTCCAACTCCGACAATTCCATGATTCACCCATCCCCTGTACCTTTTGAAACACTTCGCAGCAAGTGTTGATTAAAACCAGCGTTGCCCCTGCTTTGGTTTTCAGGTTCATCATGTCTTATTTTTGTTCTGCAGCCTGCTCTTAACACGCTAAAGGTGTTACGGTGCTTTACGGCACTCGTAAAAGACAAACTTCCTACCAAAAGCACGCTATTTATTCTGGTTAAATAACAGTTTTGTAGACTGACTTAGAAGGTAGTTAAAAAAATTCATCCCAGCCCTGAAAATTAATATGCATAGTCTTACAGATCATGTGAACATGCAATATACAGTAAGTTTTTTTAATCATCATTACGAATTTTAGTACAGCAGGCCAAGTGTGTCACTTCCAGTAAGTCCTGTCAATCTCCTGCAGAAATCAGCATTATGAAACTGTTCTATCTCTGCGTCTGTCAATTAGAAAACTTTTGAACCCGTTGGCTAATTTCAGCCAGACTTGATAGGCAGAAATGTCTGTCTGAAAACGAACAGATGGGGAGAGGAGGAAAATCTGAAATCTGCACTCTGCTGCAAGAAAGGCAGGCATAAATGAGCCCTTTTTCGTTCTTTCTAGCAGTAGGTGACTGGGCAATTGCTGTATGCAGAGTTCTTCATTAACCATTACATGAATGAGAAGCGGGAGGAAAATTGTCTGTTATAGGA
The DNA here is from genome assembly GCF_001431845.1 of Calidris pugnax. Taxonomy (NCBI): domain Eukaryota; kingdom Metazoa; phylum Chordata; class Aves; order Charadriiformes; family Scolopacidae; genus Calidris; species Calidris pugnax. Next base: position 20,199,565 of record NW_015090990.1, read on the forward strand.
AGTGGAAAAGACCTGCAGATATTGTTGTGGATGGGGAAAGGAATTTAGAGGACAAAAGTTACAAAACTTGGTTTCTCAAGAGGTTTGCAACTTTAGCTTCTAACAGCACAGCTTGCTTTTTTTCTTTTTCTTTTAAATGTCCCTTCCTTAGCAGGCTTCTGGGTTTATTTGTTTGGGCGTTTTTTAAGCAAACAGTTCCTAACATCCCCTTTGTACTGACTTCTCTATAAACCATGCTTTAAAGATCTTGAGGTACACTTTGGCTGACGCACTGTGTTCCTTCCAGACCTGCTTATTTCAAACAGCCTTTTCCCAAATTTAAAAAAAAAATGGCATATGTTAAGTACCTCTCTCTGACAGTAGTCTCAGTCTTCAAGCAGTTCTGTTTTATAGGGTAAAAATGAACGTAGGAGTTGCCCACAGCGAGGTAAATCCAAACACCCGGGTGATGAACAGTCGTGGAATGTGGCTGACGTATGCGCTCGGAGTTGGCATGCTGCACATTGTCTTGCTCAGCATTCCTTTCTTTAGTGTCCCTGTCGCCTGGACTTTAACAAATGTGATTCACAACCTGGTAAGTACGCTCTCTTGTAACAAAGTTTGAAAAGTTCTTCATACGTGTTTATTTTTAGTAGCAGGAGAAGAGAAAAATAGCCAGGCTGTACCCAGGTAGCCAGAACACCACCTCTGTTTGGCTTATCTACTATTAAATGAGTTGGCTCTTTTGGGGAGGAGGAGTGAGTGACAGGTGATCACATTGGGTTTAAGCACAAAAGATGTGAAATATTCCTTATATATTTTATGTATTCTTTTTTAAGGCATTTAAGATATAATCTTGCAAACATCAAATCATCATGGCAACTGACTTTTACAGTGTTGTATGTATTATTAGAGAGCTGTGCTGAATCCATAAAATATATTACATTTTTAATTCTTGGATATTATCTACTAACGTTTCTGTACAAACCTGTTAGTATCCCAAAATGTTTAATTTCATCACTTTACGTGTTTCTTGGCCAGAAACTTTCCTGCTCTTTTTCTTTCAGCTTTGAATTATGGTCACACTAGATAAATTTTAGCTCAGAATGACTTTGGCATACAACTCTATCATTATACATGATGTAAGAAAAATCTTGCTTGGAAGCAGTGGGGGAAAAAACTGGACTACCTTGACCCAAACCCTGAAATCATTTGTTATTCAGTGGGTTGTGATTTGCATGATGACTTCTGTTTGCAAAAGGATTTGGAATCTGAAGACTTTAAGAATCTTTCTGCCTCCTTTTCCCAGGATGCTGTAATTTTGTTGTAACCATTTAAAGTAATGTAAGTTTGCATATTGGTCCTGCCAAGCTTAGAGAAAAGAGGGCCATAGTCCAGCAATTTACATCACACTTGAGATTTGCTAACTCAGCTTTCTAAGATTAACAGCAAAGAAGTCTAGACAGATAGCTTCTTCCTTATTTAGGAAAATAATAGTTTAAAGACTGAGATTGGATAATATCCTCTGAATCCTGTTACCCTGTGGGTACCCTAATAGTGGAATTGTAAGCATCATTAGGGCATTTTATACGTTATCTTTGACAGCATGGGACATGCCTGACTTCAGAAGATGTTGGTAGAGACAAGTATTACTAAATATTTCCCAAATGCTTTATGGAATTCATTGCAAGTACCTATAATGACAACAGGGATGAGAGCATGCACTGGCAAGTAGTTTTCTAGTGGATCACTAGAAGATGAATATAAACTGCACTTTTGAATATTCCAGCATTTAAATGGCACTTTTTTGGAAACAAATCCTTGGACAGTTTAACAAATAAACAAAAAAAATCTTGAATTTCCGTAATGGAAAACTCTTAGCTGACTTTGAAGACATTTTTCATGGTCCTTTCTGCAAGTACCAGTGCGAAATGAAGTGTATAGTAAGCATTTGGATCTGTCCTAAAAGTGCTTTTTGGTTAAGTTATTCAAGCTGAGATGCTGCAAACATCGTGTAGTTGCAGAAGCAATTAAGCAAATGAATTCTCTTAGATTAATAAGCCTCCAGTCAGGGGGCTGTTCCAAAAAAGAAGGTGGAAGATGATGCGAAGCGACTTGCTCAACTTTCACTTCCCTTACAGAATTCGGAAGAAATATGATTTTTCTATATTAAGCTTTCTATAGCAATTTCTTTATGTGCATAAGAAATGAACGCCCCTGGAATAAAATAGAAGTCTTTAGTATTTTCTGATACGCTCATGCTTGGAGTTAGTATGCTCTTTTCTGTAGAAAACAAATGTTTGTTGAAACTGGGAGAGGGTGGACTCCCCAGTCTGACTGACCTTTGGGCCCAGATTGATCTTTCAGGCCAGACCGGGCACGAGGTGCTCCCATCAAACAGAAACAGTCACAAAGGACACCCCGGTCTGGTTAAGGAGAAGCAGCAAAGAGATGGGCAGATGGCATTCAGCAGATTGCTGGTAGTCAGCTTCTAAGTGTTTGAAGCTGGTGGAGGGGCTGAGAAAGCTTTCAGAAGTTCTTGTAATATTGCCAGCATTCGTAAATAGCTTTTTGCTTTGTGCAGGCTCTTACCTCCTAACTCATGTAATGCTGTTTTAGGAAAGTAGTGATATGAATTGGCAGCCCTAAACTTGTTACAGTGCTTGTTAAAATTCTGTTGCTGTCGTGTAATTTTTGCCATCTAATGTAGAAGACAAGGCAGTGGATCAGATACCACAGAGATTTCGGCTGTAATTCTGACTGTGCTACTGACTGTGCAACCTTGGACAAATCACTTCCCATCTCTTCCTTCCTCATCTATGATTTGTCATTACAGGCTAACAGCTCTTCTGGGTGCCAATTCTTTTACTCTTTTTTTTTTGTTTTTTTTTTAAATGTAACAATTATATAAAAAAAATCAGCTAAAAGTGCCACTGTATTCACTTTTTATTTTCCCCAGGGAATGTATGTGTTTTTGCATGCAGTAAAGGGAACTCCTTTTGAAACACCTGATCAGGGGAAAGCTAGGCTACTAACACACTGGGAACAACTGGATTATGGAGTACAATTTACATCTTCAAGAAAATTCTTCACAATCTCTCCTATAATTCTGTGAGTTCAAAACTGTGTTATGGATTAATTGCATCATAAAACCATGATTTCAAAAGGGGCAACAAAACGGGTTGCAATTTACATGCCAAAAGCATTTTCTCGCTTTTTTTTTGTTTTTCTTTTTTCTTGTTTGTTTGTTTCTACATCACAGAGATAGGGAGTACACACAGGCCATATAATTAACAGTCTTTCTTCCAGCAGCTTTCAACACTCAGGTTCACATACTGAAGTCAAAGTTCATAAACAGTTATTAATGGGGCAGGTTTTAAAAACGAGGAACGTTATGAGGAAGACTCACTGTTAACCCTTGACATTCTTTAGGAGATTGTGAAGCCATAAATGTCAAAAATCTACACTAATTGCCTTTAGTGCGTGCACGTGACAGCATTTATTAACCATTTTGCAACTTGTGAGTTGCGAGGAGGGTGGCAGCCCTGGCTGAAGGGGGTCCAGGATTTCACATTTCACTTTTGCTTTGTGCAGATTATCTTCTGTTTACATTAGTTACGTAAATAAGCTAGAAATCCTACACCCCTTGTCTCTGTTGACAAAAGTATGGTTGCATAACTAAGGCAAATCAGATACGTATTTACTATCCAGTTCTAAAAAGTCTTTTTGTTTTTCACTCAAGGAAGTTGTCCACTTGCATGGCGGGATGGGGGGGAAGGGAAGAAACTGCGTAGTGTTTAAAACATTGTTCACAAAGGATAGGAACTGAAAAATATATAACTCCTCAGGAAAATTCCTCTCTTTATTCAAAGATAGTTTCCCACATTGCAGTGGAAATTTTGAATAGCACCTGAGTATGTTTCTCTTCACGCACTAATAATGCATAAGCAGCTGCATAAACGTCTTCCTTTTGCTGGGAAAAAAAACAAACAAACAATAAAAAAACCCCAATCTCACAGCCTCATTTCTGTGACTAGTTTTTGCAAAGAATGAGGTGAAAGTATTGGCTCGGAGTGTAATGAAGTTGGTAGTGAATTGGATCTTGTGAGGCACATTTCCTTATTCTTCCAGTTGAGCAGGTTGTGGAATAGCTTAGAAGAAAAACATGCTGGAAATGGCTGCCGGGGGGATTTTAAAATCACGCCAGTCACAGTTGTGCTCAGAGTAAATTATTTTTGCACCGAAAAATCCCTGATGCTTTATCATGAGCTTGCTAGGGCAGCAGAACTGGGAGTATTTTGGTAACGGATCTTACACTGTTTAAAACTTGTATCATAAATCAGGCTTGTAGCTGCAGGAGTTGGAGACTCCCAACTGGAGGAGCAGGAAGAAGTTCTTGAGGGAAATACTAGCTGAGAGTTGCTTTTTAGCACCTTGAGAAGTGCAGGAGGAAGAGACAGTCCATAATATTCTAGAACCTCATGTGAGATGCTTAATAGAGGAATAGATTGGTCGTTCATCAGTAAAATGTGTCTGGTTACTGAAGCACTTCTTTTTTTCAACAATGCTGTGTTTGTTTATTTTTTTAAACAGTGGTGTTACCAGCTAAACTGGCTCTCTTCTCCCGCAGGTACTTCCTGGCCAGTTTCTACACAAAGTATGATCCAACACACTTTATCCTCAACACCACCTCTCTCCTGACTGTTCTTATCCCCAAGCTGCCACAGTTGCACGGCGTCCGAATCTTTGGCATCAATAAATATTAAGGAGAAGGTTTGACAGTGACTGCCCCTGCTGTGGCTACCGGTGCTCCCCAGGTGAAGGAAACGAGCAGCCTGCTGTGCCATGTATCTAACCATATTCCATGAGAGATGCTTTTGCATCCGAGATGAAATGACTACTCCCTGCTGCAGCATTGTCTGGGATAAAGGCTGAGTTCATAAGAAGATGCCTTCTGGTACTTAAATGTGAATTGGAAACCTCTAGAAGGAAGATTTCCATGGAGAACTGGGCAGGCCCAGCTCTAAAGCCTAATCCCCACTCGGAGAGTGTATGTGCCTGGCGGATGCGAGTGACTTTTGAGGACGGCGCGAGTGACAGTTGCCATGGAGAGGGATGTTTCACAAACACCCAGCCGACCATAACCCAAATGGGGACTTGACATATAAATCCGGGCTCCTCGGTGCCGAGGGCTGCTGAAGCCTCGTTCTTCGATTAAGTGAAAGTAGCTACTAGATCCTGCTGTGTGGTTTGTAGGTGGTTGTGCTCGTTATTGCGTTGTAAAAGTGATGGTAAATACCGTGACAGCTAGCGTAAATTTATTGCGTTGTAAAAGTGTGTCTGATGGTAAATACCGTGACAGCTAGCGTAAACCGGTGGTGTAATTCATGCCTTACCTCCTCTTGTGATTTCTTTTTTCTTGTCACAAAGACTGAAGAAACTCTCAGCTCAGGGGTTTTCTACATCAACTTCATGGCTCAGTTTAATGTTTGCTTTTCTGAGCTGCCGCCGCTGTGTTTATTTCATTTTGCTTACTGGGATACCGACTTTTCTACGTGTAAATGGGACACCCTGAAAAATGGAAATTTCTTCTAAGGTGTGGATTTTTGACTGTTTTCTCTGGTACTTGATTGATAGGCTCTTTTTCAGTAGCTGAGAGGCCTGTAATGGTGGGGGAAAGGAGCTGCTGTGGTAGGAGGAGCGGCTCCGTTATGGAACAACAGTGTCAGAACATGTGAGAGGAACTGTGTAGTTCATAAGTTAGAATAGAAGCTGAACTAGAAGTAGGTGAGTAGGTAAATCACATGGACTTAACTGTATGCCTTTGCAGAAAAAGGTATAGGTAATTTGCATGTCTTGGAAATGTGGAGGAACGCTGTGTTTGAGGGCTGCCGTGTAGTACAGAGTAATCTTGTGTATAATGGGCTCTGGAAGGAGGGTGAAGGTACGTCTAGGGCTCTGAGCACTTCTTTCTGTATCTTGAAATAAAAAAAAAAGGCTGAATTTTGAAGTCTACCATACATCTGCCTGCCAAAACTGGCTCAGGTTTATCGGAAGACTCCATTTAAGACTTGATTTACATTTTGGTTGTAGTGAGCTGGAAAAAATTTTTTTTAAAAAATTAAAAAATAAATAGTAATAAAAACATACAGCCCAGAGTGGCAGACTTATTTTCTTGCCAAGAGAATGTTATGGCTATTTACTGATAAAGTTGCTGTTTGAAAGGAAAGAGAAAAGGTAATGAGTGATGATGATTTTTTTTTTTTCTTTTTAGCAATGGGAATTGATTCTTTATTTGTACAGGGGCTGATTTTTCAGCGGATGCCCATCGCAGGGCTGTGCTGGGCCTCTGCAAGAAATCGCTGCTTTGTGTGAGACTGACAA
>NW_015090990.1:20205937-20251529 GCF_001431845.1 Calidris pugnax
TGGCGGAGACGTGCCGCTGGGAGAAGGTGGGGGGCGAGGGGGTGGTGTGTCGCGATGGAGGGGCGCAGCGCGACAGCGCGGTGACAAACGCGACTGCGGCCGGGGCGGCTGCCGAGAAGTGGCCCCGGTGGGTGCTGCCTGGAGGCATTGCCCCAGTGGGGTGCTGCCCTAATCGGGTGCTGCCCTGGAGGCGCAGCCCGGTGGGGTGTCTGCCTGTGGGGTGCTGCCCCGGTGGGTGCTGCCTGGAGGCACTGCCCAGTGGGGTGCTTCCCCGGTGGAGCATTGGCCGATGGGGTGTTGCCCTGGAGGTGCTGTCCTGGTGGGTGCTGCCCCTGTGGGGTGCTGCCTGGTGGGGTGTCTGTGTGGGGGCTGCTACCCCGGGGGCTGCTACCCCAGGGGGTGCTGCCCCAGGGGCTTCTCACTTTGTGGCTTGTGTCCCTCCCTCCCTTAGGAAGCACCACAGGCAGCGAGTGTGGGTGAAGGGCTCTCTTGAAGCACCAATTAAGGTATTAGCTCCCAACTCTTATATTTTTATTTTTTTTTTTCCATGTGGTCTTAAAAATCACGTGTGGCCATTCATAACTTCAAAAGTAACGCCACCTCTTCAGAACATCAAACTAGAGCAGGTGCTTGCAAACCCTCTGGTAATTAATAAACTCTGCAGTTCTTTTCTAGAGGTCACCACCAGACAGGGGTTTTTTAACAATGAACAGTGTTTCCAAAAGCCTCTTGAGGTCAGTTAACCCCGGCCGGGCTGCCTGGCTGAGGAGCTGCTCCGCTCACTCCGGGAAACAGCGCCTTCGGAAGCTGGTCCTGGGCATAGAGACAAGCTGCGACGACACCGGCGCTGCTGTGGTGGACGATGCTGGCCATGTGCTGGGAGAAGCTCTGCACTGTCAGAAGGAAGTCCATTTGCAGTAAGGATATGCTTTTCTCAGAGCTTTTGCCTTAATAATGATTTTACTGTTATTCTTGTTATTCCTCGCCTCCCTTACGAGGAAAGGCTCAAAGAGCTGGGGCTCTTTATCCTGGAGAAGAGAAGGCTGAGGGGAGACCTTATCTGTGTTTACAAGTACCTAAAGGGTGGGTTGAAGGAGGATGGAGCCAGACTCTTTTCAGTGGTTCCCAGTGACAGGATGAGGGGCAACGGGCACAAGCTGGAACATGGGAAGTTCCACTCAAATATGAGGAAGAACTTCTTTACGGTGGGGGTGCCAAAGCCCTGGATCAGGCTGCCCAGGGAGGTCTTGGAGTCCCCGTCTCTGGAGATCTTCAAGACCCACCTGAATGCAATCCTGAGTGATGTGCTCTGGATAATCCTGCTTTGGCAGGGGAGTTGGGCTAGATGGTCTCTAGAAGATCCCTTCCAACTCCAACAATTCCGTGACTCCGTGATTGTAATATCATCCATATGAAAGTCTTCTCCAGTGAGAAGTAGGTAGGTGTAAAGACCTGTCTTGGGTCACACCACATTCTGCTTGAGATATTACTAGGGGTGAGGAAAGACAAGCTGTGCATTTAACAAGTTTCCTCTAGTATTTTCTTTCAAAAGGAGAGAGATTACTTATCTAGCTTGAATTAAAGATGAAATCATTATTACTCTTAAAGCCACCAAATGTCTCAAATTTTTAAAGGGAAAATTAATCAAATATAGGCATTGGTGGCTAACTGCAGGAACTGACAAGTGAGGGGTTGTGAATATTAAGTTACAGGCATTGCTTTGGAATATCGTTGAGATACAGTTAAGAGTTATGTGTACCAGAAAGTTACAGCCTTTTCTGACCTCCCCGTGATAATTGTGCTCTCTTCCATACATTGATGCCCTTTATGCTAAACAGGACATTTAGGAATACTAAAGAAACAGGCAAGGTTAAGAGGTGTTTGGAATCTATTCTTACACCATTCTATCTGTTATGAGATGCAAATGTACTGTAATTCTTTGTTTTTACTAGAGCAGGTGGAATAATTCCTGTGGTGGCCCAGCAACTTCACAGAGAAAACATCGAGGGAGTAGTAAAAGAAGCGCTCAGTGTCAGCGGAGTTTGTGTAGGTGACCTTGCAGCTATTGCGACTACAGTGAAACCAGGACTTGCCCTCAGCCTTGGAGTGGGGCTGGAGTACAGCTTGGGCTTGGTCAGCAGGTACCAGACACCCTTCATACCCATTCATCACGTGGAGGCTCACGCACTGACCGTCAGACTCACCCATCACGTGGAATTCCCCTTCTTGGTTCTTTTACTCTCTGGAGGGCACTGCATCTTGGCAGTAGCTCAAGGAGTTTCAGATTTCCTTCTGCTTGGACAGACCATAGATATAGCACCGGGTGACATGCTGGATAAGGTAATACATAAGCAAATCTAGTTTTTTCTGCCTTTTGTTGCAGTTATAGTACATAGTGGTAGCATTATCATAGAATCATAGAATGGTTAGAGCTGGAAGGGACCTTAAAGATCATCAAGTTCCAACCCCCCTTCCCTGGGTGGGGAAACCTCCCACTAGAGCAGGTTGCTCAAAGCCCCATCCAGCCTGGCCTTGAACCCCTCCAGGGATGTGGCAAACACAGCTTCTCTGGGCAACCTGTTCCAGTGTCTCACCACCCTCACAGTAAAGGAGTTCTTCTGGTATCTAATCTAAATCTCCCCTCTTCCAATTTAAAACTGTTACCCCTTGTCCTGTCACTGCGCTTCCTGACAAATTGTCCCTCTCCAGCTCTGCTGTAGGCCCCTTTCAGATATTGGAAGGCTTCTATAAGGTCTCCCCGAAGCCTTCTCTTCTCCAGGCTGAACAACTCCACCTCTCTCAGCCTGTCCTCATAGGAGAGGTGCTCCAGCCCTCTGATCATCTTTGTGGCCCTCTGCTGGACCAGTTCCAACAGGTCCATGTCCTTCCTGTGTTGAGGAATCCAGAGCTGGACACAGGACTCCAGGTGGGGTCTCACAAGCGCAGAGCAGAGGGGTAGAAGCACCTCCTGAGACCTGCTGGCCACACTTCTCTTGATGCAACCCAGGATGGGGTTGGCTTTCTGGGGTGCCAGTGCTCACTGCTGGCTCATGTTGAGCTTCTTATCCACAAGCCCAAGGACAGTAATACATTCCAATATCAGCTTTACTTAACTTTTTTTTTTTTTTTGTATTTTGAACTAGCAGTGCTCACTGCTGGCTCATGTTGAGCTTCTTATCCACAAGCCCAAGGACAGTAATACATTCCAATATCAGCTTTACTTAACTTTTTTTTTTTTTTTGTATTTTGAACTACCATAGCTATAAGACACAAGAGGCTGTTAAAAATCTGTGCATGGCATTGATTGTAACGTATGTAAATTAATTATATTTTTAGCAAATAGACAACAAAAACTGGTGTTGGAAGTTTCATTGACGCCCATTATACAAATGAGTCTTAGCAGAGTGATAGTGATATTTTAAAGGATGCTGTCAGATTTAAAACAATACATCTTAAAACACTTCTTACCAGTTGCTTTGTACAGTTTCAAAAGTTGGGTTTGGCTTTCAGAATCTTATGTTTTCTGGATCACTGAGTACAATCTGTAAAATTGGTCACTTAACAGTTTTGTTCTCAAACACAAGCAGAGTTTTTAAACAGTATTTGTGTGTGTATTAATTAAGAAAGTGACAGTGGACAGTGGAAACCAGCTTTGTTTCTGTTTATCTGGTGATATTAGTATGGCAGTCCATGGATGGTTCCTATAGCGTAAAAATTGGGTAGTGTTTCCTAAAAAATTTGGTTTGCTCAAAGTTTTCTAGAATTGCATTTCTAATTACTCCAGAAAAAAAATGAATTCAGCTGGCATATGTCTTGTCCTTACCCTGTTTGTAATTTCACATTGGATTGGATTTTGTGGTTTCTGATTTTCCTCCAGGAACTACGATGCAGTGGTGCAGTTACAGGAGGAATGAATGTAGCTCTCTGTGCTGAGTTTATTGTCCTCTCCCCAGGTGGCCAGGAGGCTGTCTCTGAGGAAGCACCCGGAGTGCCACAGCATGGCCGGGGGGAAGGCGATAGAGCACTTGGCTCAAACTGGAAACCGGCAACAGCACACCTTCAGGCTTCCCTTGCAACAGTACCGTAACTGTGACTTCTCTTTTTCTGGACTTCAGAACCTCGTCAATAACGTCATTATACAAAAAGAAAAAGAAGAAGGTATTTTTAAACAAAGTCAGAGGCAAACCATGCTTTTGACGGCCTGTCCTCAGGAAAACCCACTTGATTGTACATTTTTATAGGTATTCGAGAAGGTGAGCTCCTGTCCTGTGTCAAGGATATTGCTGCTGCTGCACAGCACGCAGTGGCTCTTCATATTATCCAGCGGACCTATCGAGCCATGCTGTTCTGCATAAAAAATAGCATATTACCATCAAAAAATGCAACTTTGGTGGGTATACATTTTGGTTTTTCCTTTTTATATTTGACTGTGCAACATCATTTGAAGATGCAGATGTCTTGTACCTTCTCCCTTGACAGATGAGGAAGATGTCAGTGTGTCTTACATTGTTAAAATACCAGGATAAAGTAAATGTAAATATTTACAATAAAGTCTTTCATAGTTTGGCTTTAAGATAGAAAGGAGATTGTGTTATCATCTAATCTGACCTTCCATAACAATTTAGGCCAAATAATTTGACCTAGTGCTCCCCAATACTTGACAGCTGTTCTGGTTATAACATGCTTTTATTCAGGAATCTCTTCTAGCGTAATAAGCTCACTTACACTTTTTTTGGATATGTTTTTATCTTCAGAGATATGTTTTAATCTTCAAGTGCGTTCTTTATTGCCATCTTCTGAACTTAATCTGATAACTATTTTTTACATAGGATGTTAGCTGCGTGTTGACCCATCAGTACTTTTGAGTTAATGCCTTTTTTCTTCTTGAAACTGCTGTCAGGTTGTGTCAGGAGGAGTTGCAAGCAATCAGTATATCCGAAAAGGTCTACAGGCTTTGGCAGATGCAAACGATTTTGCTTTACTGTGTCCTCCTCCAAGACTGTGCACCGATAACGGTGTCATGATCGCATGGTGAGCGCTGTTCCTCTTTGCATGAGTTTCTGTAACGTTCTTTAAAAGCTGACATCAGGGTCAAGAGCAACCGTTTATGGTGACTGAACCGCGTGCAGAGGTTCAGATAGTTATGACATACATTTTAAGGTTTGAATTTCTTGCTTAGGAATGGCATCGAAAGGTTACGTGCGGGACTTGGTGTTTTACACAGTCCTGAGGGCATCCGCTATGAACCCAGGTGAGTGACTCCGTTCCTTCACAGCCTGTTCTGCACTCACTGAGCATGGGAGGGGGTGCGGGCTAAAAAGAGGAGCAGAAGCTGACAAAGAGTGTCTTTGCAGTCCATGGAAGCTTTAAAAGTTACCAGCACTTCCTTTTCAGTGTAGTTGTGAAATATAAATGGTCATGTCTGGTGTTTACAATTGGTTTAGCTCAGAAATTTAAATTACCAGACATCGTAACACTTGTATGTATTTTCCTGTTACCATTGTGGTATGGGAAAACTGGAGCAAGTTAAGCTGTAACAGACTCCCCGTAGCTCCTCAGTCACTTTAGACATAAATCAGAGTGCTCTAAGTGAAACCGTGTATTCATTATGAGCAATCAATCTAAAAAAAGAATTTGACATATAACACTTGATAATACTGGGGTTTTTTACTGGTAATACTGATTTTATTAATGACTTGTTAGCTAAGACTTCTTCTATGGATTTAAGTAGAACCTAGGCTTAAGGCCAAACAAAATTCTAGTATTTTCAAAAGTACCAGCTGGTCTTAAACTTGAATTATTTTTCAGGTTTTTCCCCTTTCTGTTTCCAGGAAAACAGACTTGGGAAGTCTCAGGACATAAATTTTTTTTTTTTTATCATTTTCACATGAAAAATGATAAAATACTTTTCTTCAAAAATAACTTGCTTTATATATCTCATTGAATAAATTGAGTTTTATTTGCTATATACCTTCTTCAAGATTATCACAGAAAGTGATACCTGTGAATCTCTAGTACGTTTGTATTCATTGGTGAGATGTAAAATGAATTACCAACTAAAATCACAATCTAAATAAAAAAATGCCCCGAAAAGATGCCTTTGAAATCCCAACTGTGGTTCCTGAATTTGGAATGGCTACAAATGCAAACGTTTCTCTAATGTAAGGAGGTTTCTAGGTATGGACTATTTTAGTGGTCACACACTCTGATGGTGCAGGGAATCTGCAGAAGTCCTGTGACTTCCATGCTCGTTGTGAAAAAAGACCTATGAATTTGCACATCTGTGTGATTCAGCAATAATGTCATTTAACAAATACATGATTTTATTCTTTTCTAGAGCTCCCCTTGGAATTGATATTTCAAAAAGAGTTGAAGAAGATTCCATCAAAGTGCCAAAATTAAAAAAGAAGATACAATGGTTGGCATCTTAAAAAAGAACTTTGTAAAGTAAATGCAACTATAAATTGTTCAATAAAAATACTTTTAGTGCTGTTACATTTGCTGATGGTACTTGGTTTATAAGCGTTGAAAATCACCTGTCAGAGAAATAAATGCTGCGTGGTATCACCAAACTGATTCCAGTTACTGCTCCACTAATGTCTAAGGGTTCTAAGTATTAATAAAAAAAAATAAAAATTAAAAGTGCACTTTCTAATAAATAAACTAATTTGTCTAATAAACTTAGACAAATGAAAACATCTTCGCTGTTTAAACTCTGTAACTTATAAGGTGTTTATCTATTTATGAGATATACCATATAATTTAACTATATAATTCATATGTTTTAACTTACACTACATGTTAAAAAAAAAATTCGTATTTTCCAATTTTCTATGATTGACAAGTTACAGAAAGTAAACACAGAAGAGCACAGATTTTAAAGAAGATCTCGATGTATTAGCTGTGCCAGAAGCTGAACTTCAACAGTATCTAATTTTCTGCTGCTGGTGTGAGAAGCCTATTTTTATACAAAATTAAAATTTTCAGATATAGGGCTAGTGCCTCTTTATTTTTTTTTATTTTTTTTTTTATAAGCAGATCAGCAAAGCTAATCACTGTGTGAATCAGCTTTTAAGATGCAAGTTCTGAATTTTGATGTAAATAATGGATTATTTGACTTTGCCTCTTGATAATCAGTGTAAGGTGCTTTTACAGTGTTATTCACTACAATGGTATTTACTGAAATAAATCATTCAAGTATTAAGCACCTATTCAATAAGTGTTTTCTGATTCATAATGCATATGTTTAATATTGCCTCTATTTAAATACAAACAAGTAATTAGATTTGTGGAATAGTTATAAACAGACAAGTTGCTTGTTGGGTTTTTTTAAATGTTTTAATTATTTCTTTTTTAACCTGAGGGTAAGATGTAACAAATTAACAAGGTATGTGCATTCTTTTTTCTCCAATACTTAATTTTTGGAAGAAGGTTAAGATCCCCCATTGAAGACAAACCATTGGAAAAACACATAGTATTTACAGTTTGTTACGTACCGTTTCTGGAGTCTCATTTTTGTGGGATTTCAACTATGAGTAAGTTGTGTTTTGATAAAGTAATTCATCTGTATCATTAAGGTAGTTTATCTTCTTGGTAAAGTAATACATCATTTAACAAATTTAACGATTGCATTTCATAGGCCTTATCCAGCAGCATGTTTATACAGCTGGCTCCCTCATTCCAGCATAGATGAGAGACTGAAATTTGTGAAACTAACAGCGAGCAAACCCTTTATTCCCCCTTGTTATTACATCTAATTTCTCAATTATCCCAATATTTAGTGCTGGTTGTACCTTCCTTGAGATCAACAAGCCAGTCTTGCTGCTCAAAAGTTGCTCCCCGTTTCCAAACTTTCTGAGCAATGAGGGAGAAACCCCTTAATAGCTGTGTTTTGTGGTACAATAACTGTGAATAAAGTCCAGCAGAGATTTCTCATCAGGGATGCAGCCTTATGAACTGGAGGGGGACTGGTTCCAGTATGGCCCAAGCTTCCAAAAACTTCTGTTGTTTGGACCAGAGAGCTTGATTCTAACGCCACAGAAACGTCATTGCTTGAGACTTAAGAGTTTGAAAGTTATCAGAGTAAAAATGATGATTATTTTTTTAATTAAAAAAAATAAATACTTAAAGCTCTTCCAAAATAAGTACACAGGAACAATGCCCCAAGTAATTATAGTAGACATTTTGAAATATTTAAGTGGACATATACTTGTAACAAGGAATTAGAAATGCCATCACGACACTTTCCTGGCCTATCTCAGTCAATCAAATAAAACAGATTACACAGTTGAAAATCTGTGCTCAAAAAGTAGTTATTGATGGTGTTTTGATGAAATGTGATTAATAGAGCACGTGTATTACTTTGATGATTAATAATAATGTCCAAGTGTATAAAAAACCACACCAAACATTCTAAAAAAACTCTAAGAATTTATTGAATTTGCATATAGAATAAATGCAACATCTCAAGATGTAGCTTTATAGTTCTTCTACTGACAATAACTTCAGTCTGCTGCACGTGTCAGATGCTTTTTCAGTGTTGCTCTCTAGCTTTGCAATGCGAGACCCAAACTGTACAGCCCTTTTGGGCAGCACGGTGGAGGCTGTAAGGCCACACTCCCTGCCTGCAAGGCGCAGAAGCAATTTCTCACCAACTCCTCGAGGTAAAGTCAAGTCAGCTTTTTCTGAGATGGGCAGAGAATTGAGGAATGAAACCACATCTTCGTCAAGAAAAGGAAACCTGAAGGAGAAATACACACGGAGAAGGACCCTTTAAAAACTTCATACAACTTCATAGTCTTAGTTTTCCCCTTTACCCACATGCAAAGACTTCAGAGGCTGTGTCGATTCCTAACTAAAAATGTACCTTAAATGTTAATGTGTCAGCACTGAAGCAAGTCTCCAAGGCAGTTACACTGTCTTGGATAAAGAAAACATATGTTTAAACTCAGAAGCCTCGAAGTTTTCAAAACTCAAAGAAAGAAGAGTAAGAACAAGCACCAGAAATGTTGGGTTTATACAAAACAAAAATTGCAAAGAAATCAGAAAACACAATGGAAGAGCAAGACAAATTTTAAAGTAACACTTCTCAATATAACTTCTAAGTATTTAAAAATACTGTATGAAGCTACACTGTAGTTGTTGTACACAACAAATTCTGACAACATTCTGAATTCCAGGCATTCATATCTAATCACATGCATGATTAACAGCATCGCCTGTCCACCACTGCAACTCTTAAACTGAAAAGGTGCAACTAAGAACACATTTGGAAAAACACTGGCACAAAGATCATGTGAAAAGACCTTTCATGCTACTGGACAACACCGAAGGAATTTTTTGCAAGTTGGTGGTAGCATGGAGGAAGTAAACACAAATAAAACAATTCTTTAACTATTGCGACTTAACCAGCAAAACCAGTTTTGCTTCATGTTAAAACAATAATACCTGGCTTCTTTTCCGTGATCACCAATAATCCTGTCATCTCTACCAAGATTTCTAGAAGAAATGCGATCCAACTCCATTTCAAGTTCTTTATTCAGACCCTCTAAGCCATATTTTTTGAAGCAAACACGATGTCGAGAATACCCAGCAAGCTGTTCATCTGCTCCAATTCCTGTAAGTACAACCTGAGAAAACAGAATAAAAGAAATCTTTCTTAACATCTGTGCAAGCTAATAAGATTTAACATCTTAAGCATTTAACTACATCTTAAGGAGAATAACACATCTCCTAAATACATTACCTATCATGATGGGATGTGCCTTACACATTTACAGAGCCTGAAACAGTTCCCAATAAAGTAACTAGAAACTCGAAGTAGGTTCAAAATCAGACCTAAAAGTACATACTGAGGCAAGGAAAAAACACCAAAATAATGTTGTGTGCATCACAAACATACCAGTGTCTTTGAATAATGTCTTTGTTAGTTTCTGTTACAATAAACAGCTTTTGTTAAGCACAAGCCTTTTTCAAAGAAATTGCTGCCACAAATTACGCAGTATGTTGTAGGTTCTAAAAAGTCATCTGAATGTACACCTAGATTATTATTAATTTACCAGCTACCAGGTTAATAATGACTGCATTATATGAAATAAAAATGTGTCATATTGTTCTGTCTAGTCCATGATAAGCAGATAAAATGTTATCAAAAGAAAAACACTATTACACCTGGCCCATTGCTGTGCCTTCAACAGCAATTCACTAAAAAGGTGGAAGTCCCAACATAACCAGTCAAGTGTGTTTTACTAATCAACACCAGCTACTGGTCAACTGATTTTTGGGCTGTGCACAGCTGTAAGTAACCCATGAGAGAACTGTCATTTCGCTTTATGTTTTATTAACTCATGCCCATTTCCACATATTCCAGACCTAAGGTGAATTTGTGTGTTATACAAATCTGAGATGCACATCCCTAAGTAGATCAGTCAACTAAATCAACTGTGTTCCACAGCAGTAGTTTTTATGCAAATTATTCCATCTGTTGGTGTTTTTTGTGCTTTTAGATCTAGCAACAAGTATATAAGCAACAGAATCCTCAAAAAGCTAAGGCAGCAGTGAACTGCAGACTCCTGAAATCAAACAGTTTATTCTTCCCTACACAAACCATCAGGAACTGGGAAGTGAGAAATAAGAATCAAATTCCCAAGAAAATAATCCAGTTACTAAAAAGACTGTACTTAAAACTACATACATGAAAATAAGTTATAAAAAAGAAAGAACTACTTTTTTTAGTTGTCACTCAATCAGATTCTAATTACAAAAAATTCCAAGTAGTCATCTTTTCTACCATTATTAATTGCAATTTTATCATATACTGTGCCTAAGTTACAAGCTAGTAATTTTACAGCCCTCAGGGTGCTGGTACAAAACAATATTACTTAATATTTAATTAATGTTTATCTCTTAAATTTGTTAACCTACACAATTTGGATTGGATAGCAGCTACCCACTTTTAGAGTTGAAACAATGAAAATTATAAATGATTGTTGTTATTTTTTTTCCTATCACATTTGCTTTTTCAAGCTTAATGAAAAGCCATACATGTTACGTGACAAAAGAACTGAATGCAGTTTTTAACTCCAGAATTACACAAAGATTATCAGAACACAACTATTCAGTATTTTGCCACTAAAATTCAGAAACCTCATAAATATTAAAGATCCTGATGATTTCTAAAACAACATAACTGCTTTTACATTTATAGGTCAAGCATAAGGTAGAAAACAACCAGTACCTTTGCAGGACTTTTATATGGTTTCAGTTCTCCTTGGTTACTAATAAACCCCTCTCCTCTGGAAGCAAACCAAATTGCACAGCCAATGCTGTCATCCAAGACTGTATCCAGTGGATTAATTAAGTGCTTAATGCATTGTTGTCTCATTCTTTTCAGCTCCTCTGGCAAAACATTAATTTCCACAAAGTTCCAGGTTCTTGCAGGGTTAAGGGCTTCTAATTCTTTCAGCCCTGCCCTACCAGTGATTCTGTCCGGAACATCAAAGCAAGATAAACGAGCACCAGTTTTAGCATGAAGATCTTTATAACTTTCTTGAGGACCAAGCAAATCAAGCTGTACATCCTGCTTGGTATGGTTTTTAGTGGTACCCTTTTGCTTGGCTTGTTCTTTTATCAGGAAAGCTACATTGAGAAGATCAATTGGTTCCTCCAAAGGTACATGTTTATCAGCAAGGGCTGCAATAACCATAGAATCAATGCCACCAGAAAAGAGCACGGCAATGTGTGCTCTCCTATTACACATGCTTGGAAATTCTCTCGTTTTCTGATCTTCTTCTCTAAAGAGAGATAAAACCCGTCTCTTCACCGCTTCATTTAAAACATCAATAAACTGATGGATTACTTTTTTCTTGCATTCCTCTGCAAGAAATCCTTGAAGGGTTTCTACAGAAACCGTATGGATAATGTTGCTAGTATTAGTGCCTGGACATTCACCTGAAGCTTCAGAAATTGTTTTATTTAAGGGAATAACTGGTGCTCTGAGACATAGTTTTGATTCACTCATCACAAGATGTATGTGGTTTGGTAAGTCTTTTGAAACTTGGTCCAGAATGTTAATGAATGTTTCTTCTACTGCTGTATCTGTGCAGCTGTACTTCCATGGAAACAATGTTAAAGACAAAGATTTAGTTGTTGCACAAGCTTTGAGATCAATTTTGAAAATTCCAGATGCTGGGACTTCTTGCCATTGGTTACCCGATTCGAAATAACCACTTACAGATGTGAGACAGAAAGCACTGTCAACCCCATCACTGAACTGCCAAAGCAAACTGCGACGACCAAAATAATCTCTACCAAACCATAAACTGTGTCTGGATGCTTGATAATAAATAAAAGACCACGGACCCTGAAGTGATGAAAAGAGTGACAAAATGTCCGCTTCACTACTGCATGATGTAAGATGATGAAACATCACTTCAGTGTCATTCTCTAGATGTCCAACATGCACTCCATTGAAAATTTCTCCATTCCAAAGAAAAACATTGTTATTGGCATCTTCCAGAGGCTGTGGAGCCACCGGTCCCCTCAAGTGAAGTACATGGCCAGAAAACAGACACTCGTAAGAGGGATCAGACACAGTTTTTATCAACTCTTGGCTACTGTCTGGTCCTCTTCTTCTAAGACGGCAGAGTATGTCTTCATTAAGGAAGTCATGGACAGCACGCTGGCTACACAAGGTAACAACACAACAAATACCACACATTGTGACTTTGAATCCAGATGGACTACTTCTTGACTTTAGTCTTTTCTGAATTTTCCATCTCCTGATGTGCCTTCTTTAATTCATCTAATGTATCTGTGTAAGAGAAAAATACACAAATCATCAGTTTCAGAAACTGCTATGTTTATGAGTGAGTTTATGAGTAGTTAAGAGTGTATCTAAGAAATTAGTAACTCCAGCCACTTGTTCAATAAAGAGATCGATATGAAACGCTAAGTAACACAAGTGTTATATTTGTGTTAAATCAAAACTATAGCTCACTGTAGCTTATTCCTCTTTAATTATACAAAGATTATGATTTTTTTTCTCCCAAAGAAAGCCACACTGCAAGTAGAACAATTAGGGGAATGGCCACTATTGACTATATAATCAGGATGACTTAAAACATCTGTAGTAAGAAAACTGCACTGTCAATCAAAATGTCAACACTATCAACTCAAATCAAAGATAATGAAAGTAGAATTGTTCATTCCAGAAAATAAGTTTGTACTTCTAACTTTACACATTTCTAATGTTTTTTTCAGTCACCAAGTCTCTTTATCATTCATTCTCCAACCTCCACAATCCCACAGATCCATTCTTTCAACTACCTAAAGACTTCTACTTTAACCTCCAGTTTAACTGGTTATTATTTTCTTCCTATTCATCCCATGCAACGTTAAGACTTTTTTTTTTTTTTTAAGGGACGAAGTGCTATACAGCTTCTCAAGGCTGAGAACAGGGACTCCTTTACGTCCTTGCAGATGTTCTCACTCTTCCTACATCTTCTGCTCTTTTATCACATCCATATATCAAGTGGAAACACTTTCACATTTATCCAAACCAGAAAAACAAGCACATCTCTGAAGTCTACTTTGTATTTCATATACAGCTGCCGGTTTTTCATTTTAATATACCTTTGAAATCTTTAACAGCCACAAATACAGTTTTAAAATAGCTAACTATTTGATTAACTTGATGAAAATTATCAACTTGATCACTCCAAACTTACTTTTGCATTGAGATAGAGTTTCTGTTCGGTCGACAAGGAAGAATATGTTGCTATTGGGCTGCTGCCTATAAACCTTCTGTAAAACAAAAGCAACACTGCATTAACTCAAAGCAGCAAACTCGGGCAACCACACTGCAGCAGAAGCTGATGCAGGTCCACCAAGATACCCCTTCATTTTTATGTCAGAAGGAGAAGATCTGCCCTGACAACACCAACATTCTAATGTCGTACCATCAAAAACATTTTATGATCAACTACTGACTATTCTGCATTTATCTTTTCTATTTTAAAACATATACATGAAAAGTAAGAAATCTTCTGATCAACTCAAACATCTTAATGAATAACTCAGATAAAACACAAAAAGGCAAAAAACCTCAAACTATACTGTGTTACAGTGCACAACGGTACATAATCAAATAATTTAGAGGACAAATTATTCTGAGAGCATCTGTACTAAAATCTGTATGAAAAAAAATTAAAGACACTGTGCTCAGATTATGTTTACCTTCTTGTCTCTATGCTTACTTTTCTGATGTGAAAACAAAATAGACAAAAGCAAATTGTAAATACTCACCCGGTTCTTCTTCAAATTTGAAAGCTCATCAACTACAACCTTCTGCTCTTTAATCTGAAAGGCAAAAGATATACCTCAATTTAATTATTAAAAATAAACCACTGTATTATAATCCTGGTGGTGAATACACTTACTGATATTTTAAGACAGCTACATGCCTGTACGGTTGCTGTTCTCCAAACGGACCATTGAAGACAAACTTCTAGAAACAGATTACCTTGCACAGATTGATATTCTTCCTACCCTCAAAAGCGATGACTACTGGGAAGCCAGAGTACCTCTAGCTATTTATAATCTGAGATCACATTTTTCCCCCAGAAAAAAAACCAAACATGCAAACAATTAATAAAACATCAAATAACTTTAGAAAATAAAATTTAACATATTATCTACAATAACTGTATAATCACAGGTATTCTCCAGAGTCAAAATGAAACCAATAAGAACCCCAAACCTCTAAAACCACATTAAGAGCAATGGAAGCCTTTCTATTGCTCTGGAGTTTTGCATAAACTTCCTTAGTGGGATTTACCACTCTGCTCAACAGCACTGGCAGGGGTGGCAGGTATTCCCATTTTCTTTTACAATGACAGCAGTCAATGCTAAAGAGCAATCAGGACGACCATCTTAAAAGCCAACAAAATAGAACAAAGTATGGTCAGTAGACACTGAATTCTTTTTATTAGAAACAAACAATGCGGTTTTCTTCGTTCTTCTTTTCTATCTCCTGGAATTGGTGCAACAATAAAAAGCTGTCACAGAGTTACATTAGCCAAACTGAATGTGGCATACAGAAAAAACAAATTTTCCAGCAGCTACATTACTATCTGATATTTACAATTCCAACAGACAAAACAGCAGTATCATCTTTTGCCATGGACTAAACCGGCCACTTCAGCACAATAGAAATTACAACCTGCAATACTATTATGTCCTAGCTTTATATCTTCCCAGGAAATCAAAAATACCACTGACTATACAACATGACCATGTGGAAAGGAAGTCATTTTTTGAGGGAAAGCAGTTCCATAGAACTTGACAGATTTCATCCTGAACAAAGCTATTGGCATCACAGAAAACAGAGCAGATTTAGGAGAAGCGCCGGCCTCTGTGACTGAAATCCCCTGTGATTTTTTGAACAGGTACAGCTGAAGTAGACATTACACAGAAAAACCTCGCTGCGACTCACCTGACATTTCAAACTCAACTTGGAGCAGCAAGAACCACAAAACCGATTTGACAAGAGAGTGATGCCAACAAGAACTCTAGGCAATCCTGCTTCAGCAGGGGAGTTGGACTAGATGATCTCTATGGTCCCTTCCAACTCTAAAAATTCAGTGAAAAATTCAGTGAAACTGGCCACATGACAGACACTCTGCTCCGAGACCTACACCCAGAACCCTGCATCATTATATTGATACCTAAGACAGATTTTATGTAGTTTATAAATGGTTAAACTGTAGAGAATCTTCTTTTAGAGAAGAAGTGTAGCTATTTTAGCAACCATCCCAAATGGTTTCAAGGACTTAGTAAGATAAGAAAGGATGTCTGTGACCCTGAGAACATGGTGAACTAAGACAGGGATGCAATAAATATTAGTTTCAATGAGCAATTAAGCAGCTATAATGTTTTGCCAACATGGAAAGTGAGCCAAAGGACAGGTGAAGAAGATGAAGGTTGAGGAAGAAACGACCCTCACTCAAAATGAGGACCATCAGAAGGCACAACTACACGTGCCCAAAAGCTTATTAAAATATGTAAATGAATTCTCGGAAATGTAATGAATATGTATACCTGTTGTGTATAAATTTAATTTGACAGTAATATTGGGTGCGCACCACAGGAGAAGCTATCCCCTGTGCCGCAATAGAGAACGCCCGCTGTCTAAACGTAAAATTTTGAGTCTTTGAAAGTTTTATCTGCCGGTCTGCGGTAACAGTACCCCCCGTTTCCTGACGGAACTCGCCCTCCTCTTCTTCACGCTGATCGCACCACAGGTTACAGGCTTCGCGGGGCCGCCATCCCCCCCTCCCCGGCAGCACGGCCCTGGACGCGCCTCAGCCCGCCCGCACCGCGGGGAGAACGCAGCCTCAGGCGGGGCCGCCAGCCGCGCCGCAGCCCCCTGCCTCCCTCCTTTCCCTCCCTCCCGGCCGGCCAGCCGGCCGCCTCAGCTCACCCTACGGCTCAGCTCCTCCTTATGGCGCGCTTTAGCGCTCTCCTCCCTCTTCTCCTTCTCCTCCTCTTCCTCCTGCCGCGCCGCGCGCCCCGACATCACCCCGCGCGCACAGGCCCCAACTGACCGGCGGCCAACGGCTACACCCCCCCGCCCGCCCCGCGCGACAACCCCTCAAACGGCGCGTGCGCACAACGGGCCGGATGGGAAGGAGGACGGGCGGGAGGGAGGGAGGGAGTGTGCGCATGCGCGCGGCGGGGCCACGCGGGGCGCCCACGGGCAGGCGCAGCTGAGCGCGCGCGGGCGGGGCGGTGCCGTCGCACCTGGCGCCCCCTTGGCGGTAGCGGATAAAGGGGCCTGCTCCTGGCGGCTCCCCTCGTCTGTGAGGTGTTTTTTAGCAGGGCCAAGGTGAAAATGCTGTCTGGAGCGTTTTCAGAAACCGGGCCTCGCTGAGCGTGAAGAGGAAACGGGCGCAAACTTGAATTTAAGAAGTTCCACCTAAACGTGAGGAGGGACTTCTTCACTTCGAGGGTAGGAGAGCCATGGAACAGGCTGCCTGGGGAGGTGGTGGAGCCTCCGTCTCTGGAGACATTCAAAATCCACCTGGACTTGTTCCTGTGCAACCTGCTCTGGGTGGACTTGCTCTGGCAGGGGGGTTGGACTAAGTGATCTCCAGAGGTCCCTTCCACCCCATATGATTCTGTGAAGAGGAAAAAAAGAAGTGCTTTGCCTTGGAACTGTTTGTGGTGGTGACCCTGCACTGGTGTCAGGCATTTCACTTAAAGGTATTCCACAGGAGATGTGAACTATACTTAAAGATACTAAGATAACATGCTTTCCTCTTGGGTAGGATGATCTTAATATTTCTTTATCCCTTCCATTCTACTACAGATACATCACAGTGAGGCATGTGTCTTCCTGTCTCTTTAAGGGGCAGGATGGTGAGGGCACAAGGACAAATACATTCTCATGGTTTGCACCCAAAAATAAATCTAGGCTGAGAAATAGTAAAAGGAGCAACTTACGGTGACAGTTTTGAAAATGCCTTTCAGTACAACCAATGAGGAACAAAATAATTTAAGATAGAGTTTGATTTACAAAAGAAATTGCATGCTCTTATCACAGAGTTAATTGGTGAATAAATTGTGTATTGCAGGAAATTGGAAGCCTGATTTTCATGGAAAATAGATATATTTATTAATGACTACTAGTGGTTATTGTCGGGGAATTTGGGTAAGACTTTATCAAGGTGGCTGATGTAGAAACATTATGGTTATTTCTTGGTCTCATGTTATCCCTTTCCCTCTTTTGCACATTGTGTAATTATTCTAAAGACTCAAGAGCCATTCCGAGCTTATAGACTACTACAGAAGTGTCATAAAATCCTGTAAGCCCTTATGCTACTGACTAATGCAAACATTGTGCAAATCTTCGTTAATTACTTGAAATATTTCCTACTTCAAGAAGTGAGATAGGAGTGTTGACTCTTGCTGCTTTGTGGCTCACATAATTGTATGTGTTATGTATTCTGATAATATTTAGAGCTTGTGGCAAGGTTACACCTCATTTTGGTGGTATCCGTGAGCTTGGCTGGAATACTGTGGCGTTGATTGGAATTTTTGGCAGTGCTATAGGAAGAATATGGATTTTGGCTCCTAGTAGAAGCATGCAAAAAGACAGTACTTAATGATACAGTAAGAATATTTAACAATATAGCAACTTGCAAATGATATGCTTATTTGCTTTCAGAAAGAGACTGAAGTTACAGTTTCATAAAAGGTCGGTCTTGCTCTTTCCTCCACCTTCAGTCACACATTTCTGCCTCCATCCTTGCATCAACATGACTGCTTGTGGGATTGTGTGACCAGGCAGGTTAGGTAGTTGATTGGGCTTTCTTTGTAGTGTACCAGCGCTTATGTACTCTGGCAGTCCCAAAGCAGATTAACTGAAGCTGCCTGGGGAACTGTTGCCAAGGGGTTGAAGAGATTCTGGGGTTTGTCCTTCAAATTCTGGAAGAAATACGCACAACTGGGTCGCATAGGAGTTTTGATGGTTTTGTTCTGTGTGCTTTGTAGTTTGTCATTCTGTGGAGTGATTTGTTTAATCTGGATACCTCCCAACCCGCTGCTGCCTGAGTGTTTTATTTGCTGTTGATAAGTTACAAAGGTTGATGATCAAGTAAACCAGAAGTCAAAGTATAATTACTGATGATCCTTTTCATGTTCAGTAATAAATACAGTTAATGTTTATTAATCAAAAATTCATCACTGTTCCTGAGAAATGTTTCATCAGTTGGTTCATAAAAGTGATGATAATGGTCTTGGGGCATAATAGCAAATGTGGAATGTT
The DNA here is from genome assembly GCF_001431845.1 of Calidris pugnax. Lineage (NCBI taxonomy): Eukaryota > Metazoa > Chordata > Aves > Charadriiformes > Scolopacidae > Calidris > Calidris pugnax. Next base: position 20,224,764 of record NW_015090990.1, read on the forward strand.
TTCCACTTCTGGTCTTACTGCAAATTGCTGATTTTTCTACTGATATGGAATGTTCTTTTGAGAAGTCCTTAGAATGAATGGATTCCTGCAGTATGATTACTCCTGGAATTACCCCCATTCATACTCACAATAAGAGCAGCTCTGTTTAAAACTCAACAAAGGAAAAGGTCAGGCCTGTTTATCTCCCTGTGCAGAGCTGTGACACCTTAATTCAACCTTATTTCAGGGCTGCTGAAGTTCTGTTGTTTGCTATGTGCTTGCACTGTTTTTCATGAGAGGTGGTGAGATGGCTGAGGAGTTGATCTGGCTAACAGCTGAGTGGGCAGTGTAGTTCAGTGATACATCTCCAGTCAACCTGCTTGGCTCTTCTCTTTTGTCAGCTCAGGTGCTCTGAACTATTTCTGGCACAAAACTGTTTTGGGGAGGTTAATAACGCCTGACACATGTTCATAAAGTATCAAGGAATATTGAAGAGTCTTTTGAAGTCTCACCTTTTCAGCATCTGGGATCTTTACAAATACAAAACGTAATGCAAATTACCCAAAAAGCAATGCAAACAGTTACAAAACAGGCAGTCCTTGCTGATGCCAGAAGATATTTTAAGTTGTCATCGCGTGTCAGCAAACATATGACCAAAACAGTATCCTCAAATAACCGAGCTCAAGCTCTGACGGACTGTTATTAAGCCCCTTTGGGGCTTAGCAGTGCCAAGTTTCCATTCTTTGCTGCAAGCTGGGAATCTGCATGTGCTCAGTTCTGTATCTAAGTTGATGCTTGGGAACATGTTAAGCCATGATAACTTGACTGTGGGTTCAAACTTGAGCCATTTACTAAGTTCAGGTGTGACTGCAATCTGAGGAAACTTGTCATGCTTTAGAAAAACCAGCCTTGAAGGTCCTTAGAACTTGAGCAGTACCAGGACAATTGTAGCTCTGATGTTGGCCACAAGAGAGCAAGCTGAAACTGTGCTGGCTGTTCAGTGAATCCACAGATAGTCAAAGAAAGAATGGAGCCTGGGGCATGAGACAGGTAGATGAGGTCTCTAGATGGGGGAGAGCCTGGTCAGAGGGTATCTGCAATTATGGTTTTTTGTCTTTTCTGGAACATCTTAAATTCTGATCCTGGGTTATTTTGTATTTGGAGATAGTAACTTTAGAATCCATGTGAGTAAATTCTGAGATGTAATATTGATTTCTACATGAACTTCTCAGTTAAACCTACATTTTAATAACTTACTAACTCATACTGGTATAAGAAAATGAAAATTGCTGAAATTAATTGGGTTAGCTTTATGCTAATTTGATTGAGACATTGGGATTTGAAGGGAGTTAGGTTAGTTTACACAACAAGGGATCTGGATCTATGTTCTGGAATGTATGCGAGGTTGTGGTTTCTTTCCTTAGGTTAAATATCTAGATTATCAATTGCGTAAGAAAACTTACAAACCCTCTAATCATTCTGCTTTAAAAGTCCTATTACTGCAAACAAAACACAAAGTCTGAGCACTTAAATGAGCTTGAAGTTCTGTCAGTTTTTTCAGTATTTACTTCTGATACACTGTTAAAACAATCTGAAACTCCTTTGCACAAAACTTCTGCACAGGTCAGATGCAGCAACTTCTTCATTTTCTAATTAAAAGCAGAATTTAATCACTTTCACATGGAAGACTTTAAGGCTGTTGTGAAAATAGCTGATAACTTGCATAGCATCAGCCTGTCATTAGTTTTTACAGTCTGATTGAATTCCTTAAAACTTCTAAAAGTGCTGGACCGAGCACCGAGCACCTTGTTTGTAAAATATGCCCAGCATAGTCTTTCATATGATGATTTAAATAAAAGAGGGTTTAAAAATAGACTTGAAAGTCTACTCTGTGTTCTTCAGTGTAAAACTGAAGTGATTCTCATGAATGCCAGGAGGACCTTTCTCCAGGTCTTACGTTGCTGTAGCTAATAGCACAGGTTGACCCTTAATTCTCATAATCTTTCCTTCTTTAGCGAAGAACACCTTGTTGTGCACTTTGCTAGAGTTTAGAAGAGTGTTGAGAAGTTTGTGTGAGCGGTAGTTTGACTTAGAAAGATTTGGATTTGTCACTTGTTCATGAACTCCTTTTTTTGTTTTAGGGAGTTCATAATCTGGCACGGCAGTCCCTCACATGCTTTGAATAACCAACACACAGGTTTACTACAGTAACCATCTAGTTTGAATATGAGATCAGATTTCCAGATGTGTATTTTGAGCAGTATCCTTACGGATCTTAAAAAAGCAAATGCTCTATCTTATAACAACTAATGTTTTGTTTGCAGGATGAAGTTGGAAGTCTGCTGGGTGAAAGCCCTTCTGTTGATGCCATTAAGGACTTAGAACTGCTCATGAACACCAGATGGACCTATGCCTCATTTGCGTTTCCTTGGATTGGGGCATCCTGATGCAAAATCAGATCAGTGCTGATATTTCTGCCTGATGAGAAAGGGAAAAGAGAACTGCACCAAATATGCTCCGAGTGAGGAGTCAACCTGCCCAGTAAGTCTGCTTTTTGCAAGCTGAGCTAGGAAGCCTGGAGAAGACTTAGAGGGATAATTATGTGCTTGCTTCTATTTCCTGTTGGGAGTGCCTCCCTCACAGTAAGTACTGTGTTTAATACTATGTACAACTGATATTGTCTTGGAGATAAAACATGGAGATGAGATTGCTTTGAAGGAATAGGCAGGACTGAGCAGGATGAGCTGAAGGTACAGAAGTAGCAGTCTGCTTGTTTTGCTCTAATATGGGTCTTCTAGAACCAGGGACTTGGTCATTTCGGTTGAGATAGGTTACAGTCCCATAAAGCATGTTCCTGCAGACACAAAATGGACCTGCCTAAATGTGAGCTTGGGCAGACCAGAACATGTCTGAGTTGGCTGGAGAAAGGGGGAAATGCCTGTTACCTTTGTAAGGCTCTCTGAGGCAAGAGTGAAGGTAAGAATGTTTGTTCTAAGACACCCAATTGGATTAGGATCTTACCTAGATGGATTTATTAAATGTGTTGCTCTCAAGTGCTTTTTGACCCTGTGTCCTCATTGTTGCAGACATTTGGACTTAGTGCTTGCTATTGAGCAAATAAAGCCACTTGGACACCAATGAGAGAAAATGTAGTTTTTCCAGATTTGGAGAGTGGAGTTATTTGAAAGGAAGCTTTTGGGTTTTCAAATTCTAATGTGCCAGTGCCCATGTTTGTTGGGCTTTGTTTATTTTTGTAATTAATTCTTTGTGTTGTAGGCTATGCTGAGGGCTTCCCATTTACCCATTGTTCTTATTTCTCTCTAGCCTTTTTTTTTTACCCCTCTACATGAAGCTTTGGTACAAATCAGCCTGCACGTGTGGCAAAACAACCTAGGACCAAAGTAACTGAAATCTTATTAGGGCTTTCAGTCTTGAGGGTTATACTTGTTCACCATCATTTTATGATTAATATGATACTTAGATTAGCTCTGAATGCTTTAAGTGTCCTTAGAACTCAAAATGCCTGACTGAAATAGATAAATACAGAGAGGAAATCTAAGCCAAAGTTGTGTGAGTTGTCAGAGCGAGGAATAGAACTTTGAGGTCCTAGCTTTTCTTCATGTGTTCCACCTATGAGCATTATTATTTCCATGTTGTCTACCTAGACTGTAGTAAAGCCTTTGACACCACTTCCCACAGCATGCTGCTGGACAAACTGGCTGCTTGTGGCTCAGAAGGGCATACTCTTTGCTGGGTACAAAAACCAGTTAGATGGCTGGGCCCAGGGAGTGGTGGTGAATGGAGTTAAATCCAGTTGAGAGCTGGTCATAAGTGGTGTTCCCCAGGGCTCAGTGCTGGGGCTGGTTCTCTTCAATATCTTTATCAATGATCTGGATGAGGGGATCAAGTGCACCCTCAGTAAGTTCACAGACAACACCAAGTTGGGTGGGAGTGTTGATCTGCTTGAGGGTAGGAAGGCTTTGCAGAGGGATCTGGACAGGCTGGATCAATGGGCTGAGGCCAAAGGTATGAGGTTCAACAAGGCCAAGCACCGGGTCACAACAACCCCATGCAGTGTTGCAGGCCTGGGGAAGAGTGGCTGGAGAGCTGCCCAGTGGAAAAGGACCTGGGAGCGTTGGTTGACTGTTGGCTGAACATGAGCCATCAATGTGCCCAGGTGGCCAAGAAGGCCAACAGCATCCTGGTCTGTATAAGGCCTGTATCAAGACTAAGGAAGCAATTGTCCCCCTCAGCACTGGTGAGGCTGCACCTTGAATACTGCTTTCAGTTTTGGGCCCCTCACTACAAAAAAGACATTGAGGTGCTGGAGCACATCCAGAGAAGGGCAACGAAGCTGGTGAAGGCTCTAGAGAACAAGTCTTACAAGGAGCAACTGAGGGAGCTGGGGGTGTTCAGCCTCGAGAAAAGGAGGCTGAGGGAAGGAAGACCTTATCGTTCTCTACAACTCCCTGAAAAAGGGTGTAGAGAGATGGGGGTCGGTCTCTTCTCCCAAATAACAAGTGATAGGACAAGAGGAAATGACCTCAAGCTGCACCAGGAGAGTTTTAGGGTGGATATTAGTAAAAATTCCTTCACCAAAAGGGTTGTCAAGCATTGGAACGGGCTGCCCAGGGAAGTGGTGGCATCACCATTCCTGGGTGTATGTAAAAGATGTGTAGATGTGGTGCTTAGGGATATGGTTTAGTGGTGGTTTTGGCAGTGCTAGGCTAATGGTTGGACTCGATCTTAAAGGCCTTTTCCAGCCTAAATGATTCTATGATTCTATTCTATGTTTAAATTACTATTGCCATATTTAAAATAAGGCTATTTTTGCTTTATGCAGTCACTGTGTAGAAAACTATTAAGTAGCAAGTTGCTGTGCGTCCTATGCATTACTATGATTGTCATCTTATTTGGAGTCTAAACATCACTGAGATTTAACTGTTCTCCCCAACTATCCTGTGAAACACCGTCACTGATCCTATACTCTTTCCCACTTTTACCACAATTTTTGGAGTAATTACAGGTGTTACAATTAAGGAAGAACGATATATAGTAGTACAAAAGGGCTGTAACTAATGTGAGGTGTAAGAACCTCAGCTTTTGGATAGTATACTAGCTCTCAAAAGGTTCCGGTTTCTTTCAAGGCAGAACCATTAGAAGCTAAGAAACCAGCAGTGTCAGTATGCTTTGAATGTTAATAGCATTATCTGTAGCTGATACCGTTACTTGAAATGCAGTAATGTTGACTGAGTTCCTAGTATTCACAGTGCTGATTTTTGAGTATGATAACTCATCATTTGGAGAAAGAATAACCACATGGGAGAGGCATTGTTACATAATTCTTGGCTTGGATTTTAACTGGAGGATATTTAGCAAAGCATTACCCATGGCTCAGAATTTAACAGTAGTTTAGGTAATAGAAAGCTTAAAAAGATCTTTCTGCCAGTGGCGTACATTAGCATATGTGAGAGAGGTAGCCTAGATAAAACACACAATTTTGCACCATTGAATATTTAAGTAGCATATCATTTTAATAAATACTCCAACATGTCTTTCATTGAAGATACTGGTATGTAGCACTTCTCAACTCAGGACAGTAAGGTAGCTGTCTGGAGGAAAAAAAAAAGGCAACCCAAAACTAACATTAGATACCTGTAAGTTACAGGTGCAGACATTTTACAGCATTGTTACAGCAAACTTTTAAAACCTTTTAAGCAGAATAGGAGAGTATCAGTGTAAGTTGACAAAAATACTCAAAGTAGTGGCGTTGGTTAATATTGGAAGCCAGAAATAAGAATAATTAATTTATAGTAAACAACCTTTGCCAAGTTTTGCTTACAATCTCAATAGGTTGAAGGTGACAGTAATGCTAATACCAGTTTATGTGGGCATAAAGGAGGAAAATTTAGAGTGGTGTAGCAGGAGTATTATATGAAACTAAACTATAAAGCTACCCTTTTTTGGTAGGATTGCAAGTAACTTGAGCAGGATGTGACTACATTTGATTCTCTACAGACCAGAGAAAAAAAAAAAGAGGCATGACAATGAATTGTAATGAAGGAACATAAATTTCTAGAATTATTCCAGCCCAAAAAGATGAAAGTTCTCTCCAAAGAAGGGAAAACTGACAACTGTTTTTCAGTCTCTTTGTATTTTCTTAGCCTTCTCAGTTGGTTTCCATCGTCAATGAACTGTTGAAAAATTATTATCAGGGAGAGAACAGATTTTAGTCCTTGATACAGAAGCTGAAAACAGGTACTTGAGGAACGTGGTAGATTTTTCTAGTATGGACTATGTGTATGTTAAATGCATATGGCTCTTCTTTGTAATGCACCAAAAATAGTCAATAATGTTATCTCAGTCATAAAACTATGTCAGTATAGTTATGTCAGAATTACGGGACCAAAATGGTACAATAAAATTTCTGCTAGTTTTGATACATGCCACTCTGGGAGGGGGGCAAAAAAATAAGTTAGAACATAAGATACCAAACAGGTGGCTGCATGGAGTTAGATCAAAGGTCCATCTAACTCTATAGTCTGTCTCCATCTGTATTTGATAAATGAAGCCCAGGAAAGAACGTGAAAAGTAGTATAAACAAGAGAAAACAATTTGTTTCAAATGCTGATTACACTAAAAACGGCAATCTATGTGGCAGAAATTCTTTTGTTTTTTGAAATCATACTACCACCTTTAACAAGATGAGGTGGACTTGTCTCCTACCGTTTGCTGATCGTGGAGGAGCTGAGTCTTCCTATGAACAGTGTTCAAAACTGAAAAGGCAACTCAAAATTTCAAGCAATCCTTAGGCATGAAGAATATGGTTAAGATGTTGATGGTTGGACTGCGAGGGTTATTGAGGGATTTATCCCCAGTGCAGAAAAAGGCCCACACCCAACCCCCTGAACAGTAGTGTCACAGGCTGTGCCTGGCTTATTGGTGAGTAGACTTCAAGTCATATGTTTGTCACAACTGTTAAATAATTTATACTGTGTTCAGCACAATTAAAGCAGAACAGACAGGTTTGGCAAATACCTGCTGAAGAGGCCTTGTCACCAGCCCTTGCAACGATCAGATTTGCTTTATTAGTTAAACAGTTACTGCAAAGATGACATTAAGGTATCTGATTAAAAATTATATTAGGTAGAAGGAGGTCATGATCTCTTTAAAAATCAGAGGAAGACGATTATTATTTTTTCATCTTTTGCATTTTACTTTTTATCTGAAGTATTTAATTGACTTTTAATCCTCTGTTAAGTAAGTGCACTAAATACAGTCTTACATGGATGGTTTGCTACTGAAATGAGCACAACAGCTTCTTAACAGTACATAGAACCATTTAAAATACTTTAGATAACAGAGGAAGGCTCTAGCATTCAGTTACTGTGCATGTAACTTACACTTGTTTACTTCATCTTTACACAAAGTGTTGCCAGGAGACTTTGCCATGCTTATTTTCAATCATGCACTAGAATAAACACTTGCAGACTGTATGCTTCCCCCTTCAGTGCTCAACCTTTATTTTTTTAATACGAGAGCTAACAGATAACACCTTGGAGAATAAACTACATATTAGTATAACCAAAAAATTGGAAAATTTTGTTCACATATGGTGTTGGGAAATAAAAACCATTTCTTGTTCTGAGTAATAATTGGAAAATGGATTTATTTTTAGTTTGCAATTGTATTTGGTATTTTTAACTCTAATAAAAGTCATTATCTCATTATATAAGAACTTGAACATGTGATCTGCATCTTGTTTAAATAGTCCAGAAAGCCAAATTCTGCTACCTTCCTCTTGTAGGTAATTTGAATTGAATGGCTGTTGATTAAAAAGCAAGATGAGTAAGATTTAGGTGGTAAAGAAGTATTCTGGTGACTGCATACTTTCTGTGGGGAATATAAGAAACACAGTCTTGAAAGTTTTTCTGCTGGAGGATTTCCATTAGCTTTAATGGAACTTCATGTCTCATTTGTATACATTTCAGTGTGCTTAAGTCTGTGTGTGAGTACAGAAATATGAGTTTAAATATATATGCAAATAAGCATTCTGTATTAGATAAGTATCCTAGATATTCTAATTATTGTTAGTAGCATTTCTTTATATTGTAGATTCCTGTATGTATGTATCATGTCAAATAAGGAGTTTGTAGTTAAACTCTAAAAAAAAAAAATATTTCCAAGTTAGTGTCATGCCCAGGAAAGAGTGAAGCAGAGATTAAATATTGGATGTGTAGACAGAAAAGCTTAAGAAATCATTAGTGAAAATCAAACAAGAATAGTGTGGAAAAATTGGGAAGGGCTGAATCATCTTAGAGAAAAGAGTTTGGAACTTGAGAACTGTGTATTAAAATTATACGCTAAGAATAGATTAGGAGACTCTATAGAAAGCAAAGCAGAGATGATAATGCAATGCAGATGCAGATTTGGTTTGCAGAACTACTTAAATAGTTCTAGATTTTTGTGAATTTTTGATTAGGTTCAAATATAAATCACTAGGAATCGGTAGAAAAGTGCCCACAAGTTTCAGCAAGCTCTTGTGTTGTAACTCTCACTAGTTTCAGGAGTAAGTTTGGATTTGATCAGATTCTGTTGGTAAGTTATGTATAAAAACCCAAACTGCTGTAAACTATTCAGAAAATATTGTATGGGTAGTGTAATGTAGGAGAATAATTGCTCTATGTAGGTGACAAGTTCAGACTTCTCCTAGAGCATAAACTCATTTCAGGATGAAGCCTTAAGTGACAAGAAATGTTATACTGAACAGCTGTTCCCAGCATGAAGAATCTAGAAGTTACTTATGAAGAGAGTCTCGATTTCTAGTGGACAAACATTGTTTGAAATATTTAACAATTAGAAGCTACAGAAGGAAGTTAGGTGATCCTAAACAGTCTTCAAAAAAAACCACACCAAAAAAACCCCAAACCAAAAAAACATTTAAGGAGAACAGGAAGATTTTATTTCAGGCACTACTCCATTCTGAAACCATGCAGAATGTCTTAGTATTTATCTTGATATTCCGTATTCAGTATATACCTCAATATATTATCCCAATAATATTCAGTCTTATTCAAGTTGCTTTTAGATTTTCAAAACTGAAGGTATTTTTGTTTGAAAAGGTAGAACACATGGCTGCATCATGCACATGGCTGGTGAAGGAAGCTAAAGATTTGACTGTAGTTACTGGACAATTCTGTTTCTAGCCATTGCAAAGTTGTGTGTCTCATATTCTGATGCTGAGGACAAAGCTGAGAATACTGATGGTAAAGATTTTCTGTTCCAGTATGTAGATATGGAAGTGATTTTGGAGAGTAAGGGAGGAGGAGGTTTGTAGTATTCAGCATCTTCCCAGCAGAGCTTCTAATGACAGGTTGCACCATCTATTCTGCCTACGGATCTGGCCCGACACGGAACAAGAGTGAGGAAATACTTGCTAGATGATTGCTAACAGTGTTGACATTAATTATCTTTCTGATCTAACACTTCACTGATACTATACGGTTGACGGTGGGCAGGATTTATTTACAATTGCATTAGTTAGAACTGGAAAAACGGATGAAAAGCCCAAATGGTAGGGGTTGTTACATCTTTTTAATTTTATAACAGAAAAAGCTCTGGTGGGTGGTGGAGTTGTAATATATTTAGAACTGAAAATATTCATGTTGCACAAGGTGGGTGAAATGTAATGCCACAGAAATTCCTAGTTTAAAGTGTTCATTTGGTGTTTTTAAGACTAATTTTATGAGGATTAATGATAATTTTTTTGTCATAGGGTACAATAGAAAAGGGAAAACCAAATTTCATGCTTCAGAGTATAAGCAAGTATCAAAAAGGAATTGATTTACACCCTTAAGTCTCCTTCTGCACTAGTGTGTGCAAATACAACAGCAAATTGCCCATCTACTGAAATTGGCCATTGGTCAGAGCAAGGCCACACTGTCAGACACGTAGATGGATGTGATAGATCTTACGCTCTAGTATCAAATGTTTCTTTTAAGAAGTCAACAACAACAAAATGGCACAGTATGTTGTGCTATACCTAAGTACTGCTAGCTGTTACGTAATAAAAGAATTTCACAAAGGCCGGTGTAGTCGGAGTTGTCTTCCTGTATGGGAACATAGGCAGTTGGCAGTGCTAGTCTTTGGTTATCATCTTCAATTATGATGGGGTTTTGTGCTAATTAGCATGAATAATTAAAAATAACTGGATTCACTGGAGTTCTTTGAATTTCCATTTTAGCATTAGAATGTTTTATTTGTTTTTCCACTGAAGCGATTGCTATGGTTTTTGAGAGATACAACAAACAAGAATTCTGCTTAGGCATTAATACGATGCGTTTTTAGTGATTTTCTAACTAGTTTATCTTTAAAAGTAAGACTTTAATATAGCTGTGTATAATAAATAGGCCTTTTTGCAAGGGTTTATGTCTGTCAATTTCTGATTAGCAGAGTAGATTGCAGTTGTTTTCAAATAGTACTGACCTCATGCATAGAAAAAGTATTTAGCAGCATTTATTTAATTCTTAATAGTTTGTTTCTCATCAAACATCAAGTACTTCTTACTGCCTATGAGTAGCTTCTCTATGATCTAATAGCAGGCTAAATATTTTTGGGAAACTCAGCAGTTGAGGTGAATAGGCTGAAGATATTTTTATTTGTTCCATGTGTTACTGTCATTTTATGTTACACTGTACTTTTAGACCTTATTTGAAAGTTATTAAGCAAGCTTCCTGCTTGACTGTGGTGCCATTGCTCCATGTGTTTGTTTATTATTGTTTTATTGTGAAATAAAACTTTACCTCTGAGAACTTTTAAAGTCTTCACCAGCTCTGTCTTAGTATGAAGTAATCTCCATTTCCTAGCCTAAATGATTGCTTCGTAGCGCAGTGCACAGCAGTGGAACAGCTGCAACATCCTGACCGAAACTTTTGCATTTGTCCGAGGAGGGAGAATGGTGCAATTGGGCCAATATTCTGCCCTTGAGCACACTGTGGTCTCTAGAGTTCTATCCAAAAAAGCCATCTTCAAACCAGAAGGATTATTAATTGGAGGAAATTTCCTGGGTAACCCAGCCAAGTTTAGAGTGTGCATTATGAAATGCTCTCCCTGTGCAGGAGCTTTATCTAGCAAGCTGTTTTCTTGCAAATAGAGATTTGATGACAGACCTCAGTGCCACACCTCTGTGCATAGGTGTGGGAAGAGCACTTATTGTTGCTTTGTCTGGGACACAAATGGTGTTGCTGATTTTTAATTCTCCGAGGTGATGAACATCCTGGCCCCTGTTTCAGAAAGCATATATGCATACCTCAGAATGAATAAAAGTCTGTATCATGCAGTATCTTGCCGTCCTTTTCTGTTTCCCCAACTACTTCTTCCACAGCTGTTGCTCTCACTTTGACTCCCTGCGGTTCTCAGGGTTCAAAATATACAGCCACTTACTCCAGTTACTGTTAGTTACTGTTTTGTTGATTATTTTGGCAGGAATGCTTGCACAGCTGCTTCTTTTCTTTCATAAAACATCCCTGGGGACTGAAATCCTTGTTTTGATGACAGTGAGAATGTTTTCAGCTTGTACTGAAGTCAGGTGAGAGCTCCTAAAATCACTACGCTAGAGCCTTTAAGCCTGCAGAATTTAAATATACCAACTGTGGGACTGTTCATAACGTAGTGCCATCTGCTAATGCTTTACAACCCCCTGAACAAAGGTGGGATTTTTTAAGTTTATAGTGCAGCATCATCTCCCTTGTATTTTATTCTCATCAAAATGCCACAGCTCATATTGTATTGACTATTTAAAAAAAAAAAAAAAGAAAAAAGAAAAACATTTAAAAATGCAGCTAGTTATGCCTCCTTAGCACAACAAAAGCAATTTCAGGGTGCCAGTATCAATGAGAATGAAGTAGGAACAGATATAAGAGATATCTAGCAAGTGGAAGCATTAATTAATTTTTTAGATGAGATAAAGAAGATGCAGATGAAGGTGGTGAAGCAGTGGAACAGGTTGTCCAGGGAGCATTTGTAGTCTCCAACCTTGGAGGTTTTCAAGACCAGACTAGATAAAGCTTTGAGTAACCTGATCTCATAGCTGACCTTGTTTGGAGCAGGAGATTAGACAAGAGACCTTCTGAGGTCCTTTCCAACCTGAATTGTCCTATTATTCAGATCTTTGAGATCAAAAAAACTTGAAGGTGTCTAGCACATGCCACAATCTGGCCTGATGTTTACCTGCAACATCTTTCTTTAATTGATTGCCCTTCTTTCCAGTGAGGCTGCTCACATCTCCTGTTTCTGTTAGATGACCTGCATCTGTGTGGAATGCTACCTAAAACCTTATTCCCATATCCACTGATCTGCCCCAGACTCCAGTGTAAAGATTGTACTGATCAGTTGTCCCGAAGGCTGCAACGGAATTTCTGTTTAACTTCCATGAAGTTACACTGGAGAGAGCAGAGCACAAGGGCAGTGTGTACCGTATTCATTACATTTGCAGGAAGTTGTCTGGTATTTTCTTTTGTGTAGTCAACTACTGAAGTCAATTTCCTTACCTCTTTCATGCTGGAAAGAGTACTGTATGTGATCAATTAACCTTTTCTCCTAGCTTTCATGTTGTTATCACACACTGTTTGCTATAGAGTAAACTTTTTAACCTGGCCAGTCAAGCCACTTTCATCCTTTTACTCCAACTGGTCTTTACTTCCAGTGTTTTTCTAACACCTAAAATAAATGAGTAGCATCTTGCATTTCAGATTTTACTTTTACTAATTCCGCTTCCCCTCTTGTCACCTCTATTCAGTAGGTGAGCATTCTTTGCTCCTGCAGCTGCACTCTTTGCTGTACTGCTGCACAGTCACTGTTGTAATAGCTGTACTTTATTGCACAATTCTTGTGCAGATTGGTCACCAAAATGCTGTTTCACATCAGAAAGCACATGGCAAACATACTGGGAAGGCATGCAGTGGTGAGAGGGCTCTGAAGAGCTGCAGGGTAGGTGATGGCTGGCTGAACTTCAGCACCTCTTCTGTGACTACATAAGGATCTTCTTTCCTTGGGAGAGCTCTAGTAAGGTTAGACACTGGATATTGGCTGGTCAATACTTTTCAATGTCACTGGTCCAGTGCTGTTAGTTTTTTTATATATCTGTAAAAATGGTGTTTGAATTACCCAAGCATCTAGTATAAGATATATATATATATATCTTGTAGGTAAGGAAAAATGTAGTGGTAGCCCCAGTACTTAGCTTTGTCCAATTGCTTTGTTCCCTGAAGAACACCCATGACGGGTGAATCCTGCAAACTGCACACTTTCTATGGGGATTTTTAAAAGTGCTCAGCATCCTACTAGAAAGGAACCTTACTGGTACCACTGGGGGAGGAACTCAGCTGAGTTTTAGCCCTTTTGAATGTCTCATTTTTCAGTATAATAGATCTGTAAACTGAATTATGCATTTTTTTCCTATACAAAGAATTCTCAACAAATAGCCAAACACAATTAGCACAGAGAACTGACCTCATTTTTATGATCTCTCTTATTTATAGTGTCACAACTAATAGAGTACTGGATGTTAAGCCTCAGCCATTGTTCCGTTCAGTTGATAAAGTATCATTGGCTTATAATGGTCATTGTTCTAATATCACTCTGGGTACAATAACATCACTGTTCCCTGTCTCCTGCTCCTAGGCCTCTCTGTAGACTTAAGCTTTATGTAATATGCATGTGGTGAAACTAATAGTAATATTCTTTGAGTGCTGCCTCTGTTTTCAGAATACTTGACCGACCTTCATGAATTTAACCTCTTACTGGCCTGTTAATTATAACACATAAAATAACCCTTATTCTATAGATGAGGAAATTGAAGGATATAAAACTAGACGCGACTGCATATAAGAGCACTCTGAATTTACTATTCACCCACAAATGTTAAAAGACTCTAGAATATATCACTTTTTATAGCACAGGAAGCTAAGACAAAATATGCACTTGTTTGGCAATACGCAAAAGACCCATGATAGAACCAAAAATAGACTCTGACCAGTGGATTGCCACTTCACAGTTATCAAGCTGCTGATAAAGCATAAAGGAAAATGTGACATGCTATTAGTATGTTTCTCCTGGAGTTAGCAGCATGTGATGTATTAATTCAGTATCAGTACCAGTGGGTGTGCTGCGTAAAGCTTGACATGGACTAGCTGAGCACATACCACATTTCCTACACAGCCTCTCTAGCTTCTGCTCAAGTCAGTGCTGCCATAACTAGATTGGCATTAGAGACTGCAGTGTAGGTGCACCCTGTAGCAGTGGCAAAGCCAGATGCAGGATGAATCCAAGATTACTGTTTAGCAAGCTACTGTACTATTTCATTTTATTATCAGTAAGGAGAAAGCAAGCAGTGAATTATCAGTGGTTCCACCCAATTTTCAGTTAAGCCACTCAAGCCACAAAAATATCATTGTTTTTCTTCTGTATTCAGATGTGACTGTTTAGATGGAATGTCATTTTTTTGCAACTTCTAAAGTGATGTTATACATTGAGTTCTTGAAAACTAGCAATTGTGTGCCATGGCTTGGCGATACAGCCTGTGTTTGTTTTTAAGCTAGCTGTTACTTGGTTTGCTAAAATATTACAACTTGCTGCCTTTTTTAATAGAAGTTATGTGTGTGCTTGCCTGTGTGCCCATTTGAAAATTGGCCAGACAACCTAGTCTTCTTTTTGATTGGCTAATAAAGCACACACCCCTTCTTCCCACCTTGTGGAGACCATAAATTATTTTTCACTGAGTTGCCCACAACTAAAAATGCATTAGGCCTGAAAGCAAATTTTGCTTTAGCACTTAATAATACCTTGGTCTTTCAGTAGTATTTATTGTTCTCTTTAGACTGAAAAAAAGTGTTTACTCACTGATTAGGTACAGAAGTAAAAGTGGACTAATCACTTGCTTAGTATAGCATGTCTGGTATTTCATATACTGATTCACACTGAATAACATTCTTCTTTTCTATTGCAGTATTAGATCATGATAATTTACCTAAGTCTTAATCGGTAACAAACAACTAAATATATAGTTCAAAAATATTTATTAATACTTTATTTGAATAGTTTATGAAGCAACTTTATTTAGGGATGGCTAGTGAACTTTCTCAACTGAGCTTTCTTCTGTTATTCCATATTACTAAATTAGGTTGAGGAGTTGTGATTTCATAAATAGTTGCATATATAAAGCCTGACACAAAACTTTAAATAGACTCATAGAAAGGACAGGCATATTAAGTTGGGTAGAAATTACGGTTGACTTATAGCATCTAGAAGACACTAATGGCCTAACAGCTAAGACTGTTTTGCCTTCCTGAAAGACCTCAGCTTTGAGTAGAGGAATCATCAAGGAAAGTAAGTAACCAGAATTTTATCAGCACAGAACACCAGGCTGCTTCTGGTCTGACTGTGACCAAATAAACATGAAGCTGCACTAAGATGTAGTACACTTTTGTTGCTAGATGAAATAATCACGGAATCATAGACTGGTTTGGGTTAGAAGGGACCTTTAAAGGTCATCTAGTCCAACTCCCCTGCAATGAGCAGGGACAAAGTATCCTATAATAAATGTATCCTATATTTTGTGGTGATTTTTAAATTTTATTTTCATAATATAAAAGTATAATGAACATGCGCCATCAACAGTATACTTTGATGCTAAGGCACAGACATAAACATTAGGAATGGTCCCACCTTCATAGAGCTGGTGACCAATGCTAAATGTATTTGTCACTTTTTTATAACTTACCAGCTACTATTATTTGTATTTGAAAAAGTGTTTATCAGATGTTTCTGTAGATACATGCTAAAAGACAGCCCTCTACACACCATTTAGTCTTGGAATCTAATCTGACAATCAGTTGGACACATGATTAACTTTAGCTGATAAAGAGTCGAACACGTGATTTGCCTGAATCAAACATTAGCTAAATACAAAGTGCAATGATAGGTGAAAATAAATAGAGGAGAGAATTGACAGCAGTAACAAATCACAGTTGGCTTTTTTTTTTTGCATGCCTTCTGCAAGTATAGACTGTTTTTGCTGAAAAGGAACGAGCAAGTTAGTTCGATGCCCTCCTAGCCTTTACTGTGGATTCGGCCTTTCACCTTCAAAGTACTTTACAAACATTTATTAATTATCTTTACAACATTCCGTAAGACCAGTAGATAAATATCACCCTGCTAATGAGAAACTGAAACACAAAGGTGGAGTCATTTGTTCGTGGCCGCATGGTGAGTCAGCAATGGATCTAAGATCAGAATCCAGAAGTACCTGGCACCCAGGCTCTTGGTCAGTCGCTGGTTTTAGTCTCTTTCTCAGTCCTGTCTTCCTGTGTGCCAAAGCCGCCTTTTTTTTTTTTTTTTTCCTTGCTTTCTTCCTGTTTGCCTTCTACTTCCCACAGGCTCCACTGGAGATCAGATCATGTCCACATGGGCAGGTACAGTCTTGAATTTTCTTTCTTCTCTTATCCGTTCCTAATTAAGTAAATGTCCAGCCTTCGTGTTCTTTTAGGTCCTGTCTTTGGCCTGTGACTTTTAGAGAAAGTAATAAACCTTGAATTGAATGTGTCTTGCATTTGTTAATTTGATATAGCAGAGCATAATTATATAACTTTATGAATTAAATGGCTGCTGTACCTAACAAAGCTGAATCACAAGAGTGAATCTCATGTCTTGAATTAGTTAATGAAATACTTTTTTGATGGCTTCCTTTAAATTTGTAAGTTTAGACACCTATGCAAAATGTTAAGGAACTAAGCTATTTTATTCCAAACAGTGCTTCCCACAGCCAATTTCCATGTTTTTAATGATCTAAGGAGATATTGTGAAGATAAGCACGTTCCCCCAGCCAATTTGGAATGATTCTCACCTTCCCAGTGAGTAGCACCCTCAGTTACCACCTGCTATTCACTACAACAGCAGAAGGTCATGTATTGTAGAGCCCTCATTTTGTCCTTTCAGACTGCCTTCTAAAAATCAATCAGGACAAGTTCCACATTAAGACTCCATCCAAGGGCTCCGATGGCTCCAAGTGATCATCCTGCAGGAAGTTATGTAAGGCCAAACTCATGGCATCCAAATTGCAACTAAGTGATAATGGTTTGATTGGTAGACTATATGCTTTTCCAGTGGAAAATGCTGGACAAAGACTGAAGAAGAATCTGGGAAAACTGAATGTGGCTTTCAATCTCCCTAACCCTCAGTTCTTCCGCAGTGTAGCTGTAATATCTAGTGCAGAATTGCTGCCAAGTCTCTGTAGAAATATTGGCAAAATACTCTGAGGATAACATACAAACCAAAAACTTGCCATGTTAATAAACACATATTTTCCTAAAGATCTAACGTGTCTCCAACAGCCTCAGTGAGGTTTTTAGGGAGTAAAAGTTTGTTCTGTTTTTCTAAATTTATACATCTGTTATTGTCTTGAGATGACAAGAGGGTATCCTGTCTGCCAACCGGTTAATACACCGGAAGAGCACAGGTCTCTTACAGGGCTTATGTTGTATTTGCTGTTGGGGTTTGAGATAACACAGGGGTCTCTCAAACTACATGCCTATGCTTAGGCAGCTTATTTCGGCCCTATGTAGCATGCTGTCACTGTGCAGTTTCTTAGCTAGATTAATCACCATTTTGAAATTTGTTATGCACAACAGCATAAACAAAATACTTGTTTTGCAACAGGAGGTACGAAATCCATTGCTGACAATAAAAATGTGGTCAAAACAGACTACAGAAGAAAGGAATTCACAAATGAAAAACCTGTGCTCCTCGGGATGGTTGTGAATATTGTGTAAATAGACATTAGTTAGAGGTTTAATTGTGTCAATGTTTTCTTTAATAATTATATGTTACAACAACTCTTCTGTTTGTTGGCAAGGTTAAATACATCACAACAATGCTTCTGACAGTGTCTGACATCCAGAATTGCACCTTCACTTAAGAAACATCCTCTGCCTGTTTATCCTATATAATTTCCCAACCGCTTTGGAGCCCTATACTTAATTGACTTTGGCATGGACTCTCATCCTGAAAACACTTAGAAGCACGTGCATGATAAATAATTATTTCTACTGAATACAGTAACGGGCAATTATGTGTTTTTATAGGACTGAAGACATAATTAGCGAGCAGCCCATAGATTTAAAATACTACTTACTTGAAATTTACCTTGAAAAGCAACTTAAGTCAATCTCTTTTGCAGTGAAGCAAGAGCCCTGCCTCACTTGAGGTCAGAAAAAAATCTCTATGATATTAAGAGATTATGTGAAATCCATTGATCTCGCCGTTGTTTTACTTTTTCTATGTGCAAACCTGTGCAGTGTAGTTTTAACAATATAGCTGATATACAGTTGTTCTTTGCAGTACTAGTAGTATAAAGACTTTGTTAGATTTTTTCTTTCTATAGTTGTTTGAAGTTGTTTGCAAATATTTGCTCTTTTTCCTGACACTAGTATGGCAGGAAAGAATTCTTGCTAACTCATGTTTGCCTCACATTCCATGCTTCATATGACCAGGACCCCCATGACATTGCTACCTTTCTGTATCAGCTCCCTTAAGTTATTTATGTTTGATACCTTTACGTGCAAAATCTTAAAAGATCTGATTGTGTTTATTATATTAATTTAACTTTATTTTAGTTGAATTGACTCATGAGCACTGAATACAGACTGATTCTTCATGAGCACTTCTTCTGTAATATCTAGTTATTTACAACCCTTCCTCAAATTTAAATCAACGTTGCCTTTTCAAACAAACAGGATCTGGTTTTGACCATTTCTTTTTCACATACACTGACTCTACTTGGTGGATCTGTAATGGGATGTATTTATAGTTCCCCCAAAAGCGAGGTCCACAGCCTGCAGTTTGAGAAATTTCTTGCTGCAGGTGATAAAGTTTCCATGATTGTAGAATAATTTAGGTTAGAAGGAACCTCTGGAGGTAATCTAGTCTAATGTCCTGTTAAAAGGAGGTCCCAGAGCATGTTATGCAGGGACTTGTCCAGTTGTGTATTGGACACCCTGAGGATGTGAATTACCCAGCCTTTCTGGGTAATCTATTCCAGTATTTGACCACCTTTGTGGTAAAAAAAAAATATATATTCTTGTAGTTATTGATATTTCCCATGTTTTAACTTGTCTCTGGCCTCTCATCCTATTACTGTGCACCTCTCAGAAGAGTCTGGCGCCATCTTCTCTGTATCCTCTGAAAGTGTTAAGATGTACTTTGAGCCTTCTCTTCTAGCGTGAGCAGGCCCTGTTCCCTCAGCCTCTAGTCTTATGTGGTGTGCTCCAGCTCCCTGACCACCTTTGCTGAAGTCACTCCAATATGTCAATGTCTTTGTTGTCCAGAGGAATGAAAAACTGGCCACAGCACTCCAGATGCAATCTCACAGCCGTCAAATAGGGGAAAAGATTAATTCCCTGGGCCTGCTGACTATGCTATTGTTAAACCAACTGAGGATGCAGTTGGCCGCCTTTGCTGCGAGGACGCACTGATTCATGTTCAGTTTTTGTCCACCAGGTCTCCCCCATCCATTTCTTCAAAGCTGCTTCTCATGCAATTGTCCCCCAGCCTGTACTGTTGGATGGAGTTATTCCATCCCAGATATAAGACTTTGCATTTGCTTCTGATGAATTTCTTATGGAAATTTTGACCACACTTGTTTTTCAATTTTTCAATGGGCACTTATTCTGAGACTTGATTTCCCTAATTATTTAAGCGTATCACAATTTGGGCCATTAAGCATAATTGTTCCATGAAAAAAATGTACTTTAGCCAGCTGTCTGGGTTAGGATAACAGGTCATTCCATCCATTTGGGAGTGCTAGCCATAATAATAGGGTGGAGAAATATTATGGCAAGATAACAGCAAGCCATCAGTCATATTTGTGTTTTCTTGTTAGCTTGATTTAAGCTAATGAGTAGATTTGTGCTTAAGATATTGGAATAAAAAAGCTCTGCAAATACTGTAAGCCACATTTTCAGCCCTAATAGAGCAGTGCTTGCACAAAGCTGAAACTGAGGGCTAAGACCACCATTGTGGCCAAAGACTATCTCTTTGAAAAACATCCTGAGGCAGAGTGGTTCTATATGGTCACAGCAACATAAATACGCTGGTGCCAACAGATTCCACATACCATTTTGTATGTGGTCACTGAGCACAGCAACATAAATATGCTGGTGCCAACAGATTCCACATACCATTTTGGATATTGCAGGGGAACTAGGGGGGCCTCTCCCTGGCAGTATCTCTGTAATCCAGGTGTCATTAATGGAACAGAGAGGGAGTGCTTCCCTTGCAATTACTTTAACTTTCACTTCAGATAAATTAGAAAATTAATATAATAATATTAATATCACTGTTCTTGTTAGTGCCACTATAAAACGATCTTTAGGACTAACAGAGTTTTCAGGTTTTCTTTTTAATTTTTTACTTACCTATTAACACTAAACACCTTTTAACAAAAAAGCCTGAAGATGGAGAAAGCTTTCTATGCGAACAGCTTTACCTAACACATACTAGTTAGTTGATGTTTACTAGTGTTAATGAAGTCATATGCCATCAGTGACAAGAAGGTGTCAGGTTAAAATTGAAAGAATTGAAAGCTAAGTAATTGTAGAATGACGGCTGATTACTAGATGGGCTATTATGAATAATTAATGTAGTGCTAACACCAAAGGATTATATTAATGATATTGCAAAAGGGGGAAAGACTGCCTTATTAATTCTTATAAGACATGGAAACTTAGTTAATCAATGTCTAACATCAAGTACAGTCAGATGGTAGTACGAGGTTTTTCTCAAACCTACAAATACATGCCAGAATCATCTATGCAGGTTTTGCTAAAGATTTATTTGGCGAAGTCCCATGCTCCAGTGCAGAGCCTTGTTCACATCGGGTGCTGTCTACGGGCGAAGGGTTCTACCCGTATTCACCTGCAAAATTGATGCCTACAAAACTGATGGCTGTTGAGGTGAATATTATTTGTATAGTTGCAAACCAGTGCAAATTAATGATTTTATTTACTGATCTATACTTATTTCATCATGTGATTCTAAGTACTTCTTGCACTTCATGCTTTGCTTGCCAAAAAATTACTTTAAAGTTGTGGCTAATTTGAACGTTGGAATATTGGTCTCCAAAGACAAACATGTTTTTATAAAGACTTCTGGGAGACACCCAGAAACAGAAGTTGATAGTGCAACTGAAGCTATTCTAAGGGATTTCCCCTTTCCTGCTGTGGGATCATTGATTCTACAGATTGTTCAGTTCAAACTAATGGCAGGTTAAAAGAAGCTTTTATTCCCTGGTTTGCTCCTATTCTAAAAGTCTTTCAACATTGTCTTAGATCTAGAAACATTTTTTTATTATTATTTCATTTAAATCAGTGGAAACTAAACATGTGCGTGGAGTTAAGAATGTACTTTTAAGTATTTTCTTGGCACAGAATTGGAATAGAATATTGCAGAGAGGTGAACAGGGATGTCAAAATCTGACTCTCTTAAAGAGGTCAACCATAATCTTCAACAGGAATTCTTCAAGAGAAAAATGTCTTCTGCTTATTACAGGGTTTCTTTCCTAAGGAGTACAAGTGCTCCCTGACTTGCTTCCACATTTGATTTTATTGTATGTATCAAAATTCCTGAACATCGAATTAAGAAACAAAGGCAAAATTCATACATAGTAGAAGGCTTTAGGGAAAATAATAAATCCCAATGTTTTCATATTGCACACTAAAATACAGACAGGAAACAAAGTACTGTTTATTAAGTATTGTTTTATTTTTTAGTGACAGAACAATGACACCCTGTAGGACACAAACTGTAGTAAGTTCCAATGAAGAAAACTGAACAAAATGAGCTTAAATTGCAGATAGGCCCATATCTTACCCTCCAGACTCCTTTCAGTCTATTCTTCAACACCCAGTGTTCCAATTCAAGTCAATATTCCCCCTCTTGAGAACTAACATTTAGTATGATATAGGGAAGGTGCAGTGATGCTACTGTTGATGTTTGGGAGTGAAATACCCACATGTTCCTAGTAGATGTGGTGTTTTCTTTCTTTTAATTACTTTTTTTTCTAATCTGGTACAAGATGCTTTCCTTGTTTGTGTTTTGGGCACAGTGGTCTCTTAAGACTGAGGAAGATCAGACAAAATAAGTGTTACTGAAACAAGTTGTCACACGTAACATAGGATTTTAAGCAAGTTGTTTTGCTTACTATTTAGGCCATCACTTTTCAATTACAGACATCTTATTTGGGGCATGTACGTGGGCACTGAGCTGGTTCAGCCTCCTCAGCTGAAGTTTTGAATAAGCTAGATAATTGTAGCCTGTCCAAATAAATCTCTGAATTCTGAATTTGCTAGAGCTCCTGGATGGTTTTCCTACAAGAATTTGTCACAGGAGTCTAGCTCTGGTCATGAAAACGATGATTCTTTCAGGTTAAAATGACTGCAGTCAGTTGTTTAGCCCTGAGGGATGGGAGCTGTCACTTTGAAGTCTGCGAGAGACAAATCCAATAGGAGCATCAGGCTATGAATCTTAGAGCAAGTGGAAGGGAGTAGACACTTACTTATGAAGATTAGTGTGTATAGATATTCAGATTACTTACATGTAAGTGAATAAACAGAGTAAAAACCATCTCTTTTGAAAGGAAGCAGGAGTCCTAAGAAACCTGGGAGACTTTTTTCCACCCCGTCTCTGCCTGTTTCCCTGTGCAAGTGACAGCTGATACTGAGACGGTAGTTCTGGCAGTTGCATGTGTGGGGTTATGAGCAACAGAGACACAGCTTTCCATGACTACGTCATAACAGGGGTCAGTTCAGTAAAGGCTTCCCTGCTTCATCCTTCAAAAGACTGCAAATTATATATATTCTGTCCAGTTTTGCTAGGCCTTGTGTAAGCTAATTGAGTAAAAAACCACTTTGCTCACCAAGAGGGGCATCTTAATGAAGTATGGTAACATCATGATAATTAAACTTCACGAAACCTCTCAGCTGAGTGCAAGATCTGAGCTTACGTGAGGTCTTTCACTATTATTCATGCCTCTTTTGTTAAACCATGATGACATTTGTGGGTATTATTTTGTAAAATTGCTATTGCTCTACATTCAGCAGCTCTATTACAAGCATAGTGCATAAAGAAGCTGCCACTGATGTGGGCGGTTGTTTAAAGCCAAAATATATCCTGTTTTATTTTTCAAGACATGTCTTTCCTGGAAGTGTATCTTTGAATATTCTTGGCATCATAGTTATGCACTTACCAATAAGTAAAACATTTTCAGTTGTTTACATCTTGTAGTTGAATGGTTGCTCTTGTTGCCAGACAAGTTAAATATACTATAACTTTTTTTCAGTTCTAGACAGCTGTCTCATTAGAAACATTTTGAAGAATGTTTCTGTCTTTTGAATGAAATTATTGTTGTATTTTAATCTGAAACTTAAAAATTCTAAAATTAAGTCCAGTATTTGCATTTCTTCACTCAGATAATAACTAGAGAGATGACATTAGTCATATATTTTTAACAAAGCATAAGGAATTTATCCACTCTGAACCTTTGTCTAGGAAGACTACAACATAAATACATGTCTTGTTATTTCCTATGCGTCTCCAGTGATAGGCTGAGATTTCTATTAAGAATAAAATGCTTTTGTGACATCTACAATAGCAGTAAATATAAATTGTGAAGGGGTTTTCCTCACCTCGGAAAAAAGAAACAAAACAAAGAAATATTGTATTATCTAAAGTGGTAAGAAAAGAAATGATTAAGCCTTCCCATAGGACAAGCAGAGGTGTAGGTAAGAACATCAAGTTATTAAGTAAGAGGCTAAGGCTGGCCTTGTGATAGAAGGGGCTGCCGGGGTGGCTATAAACATGTATATTCCAAAGAGCGGCGGAAAGCCTGAGTTATCTGCGTAGAAAGCTTGACCTACTGTTTTGGTCAACACTTGTCTCCAAAATTCCATTTTTTTTTTGTCTCCACTTCCACTCTGCCAGTGACAATTAGTCAGACCTGGGCTCAAATCCACAGCTGGTATGCTGGCCCATTATGTAAATTATTGCTCTAAGACTGCTGAGTCGGGTCTATACCAAGAAAAACTGGTAACTCCTCTCATACAGCTTCCAGCTATTAAACACCTCCCTAAATGCATCTGAAATCTGTAAATATTGTGGTGAAAAGACTCCAGTGAGCCAGCCAACCTGAAAGAAGAGCTGCCTCTTTAAAAATATTCACGAGGGCTTCACAAAGCAATCTAAGAAAACTTGGGTTTAGTGGAGTATTAGTAAGAATATGTGGGACTTTTAGCAGCACCTTAGATGTAAAAATGGAAGTGCTCAAGCTACTGTATTAGATTTAACATCGGTCTTTTAAGGAATGATCTGTGATTCCCTGTTTAACAGGGAAAGAAACCTGAGCACAGATGAATTTTAATAAGCATCTGTGGAAAGATCTCGCAGCAAAGTGGTGGCAAGTTCAGAAGAAAAACTATGGTTTTCCCCTGCCTGGCAACTGCACTGCTTTTAGAAATAGACAAATGCTTCATAAATCAGCTCTGGCCTTTTAGCTATATGCCTAGGACCTCTGGATATTCGGCAGGCAGATTGTTAGAAAAGATGCTGTTACTCCCTTCAAATATAAAAAAAATTCTGGATGGTATCTACTGTCCTGGCTGGGGCAGGTTGACTCTACATCAGATGTGCAGTGACTATGTCTGGGGCATACATGACCTGCAGTATATAAACTGCATGGTTTATTTTGTACTATGCAAATCATTTGCATCATGCATTGTGCGCTCTGGACAGGCTGACTTTATTGTGTGCGGATCAACTCTACATTGCATACAATGCCATCTTTCACTGATATCCAGTAAATTCAATATTGGATTCACTATGTATACACTGGGCAGACTATACATAATTCTGTCTCAGAAATGTCAGACATATGGGAGCTATTGCTCTTTATATTTCAAAGGATGGTAGGAACGTTTTCTTGCCCTTTTCTCATGCCTTAAATATCATTAAAAAGACTCATTGTCCAGTGGGAAAAAATAATGAGGATGATGATTTCAGTTATATAATCCAAGGGACAAGTAAAGTATTGCAAGCATTCCATCAGAAATGGTTATTTAAGCTATAATTCATCCAAGTTGTTCTCTAGTAACAAATGAAGGTCTAACCAGCAGTGCTTTTCTGGCAAGCATTCCTAGTGTTACTGCACGGAGAGTAAATCTCTTCAGCATCCAGCCCTGCTGCTGCGTTATGCGTAGAACCTGGCAAAATAGATCAGACCCCGGATCCATCTGGTCCAGTAATTAAACCGTGACAGTGGCCAGAAATGCCACCAGGCACGGGGCTGGAAAACATGCAAGTGAAATGTCTTGGCCTGTACGGACCACTCCAGGCATCTCTCAGTGGTGCTAGAAATGGTGTGTCACCTTGCTGTCTGAGGCACGAGTGACTCGGGCACTAATCAGAGCTTACTTCAGAAGTACCTGAGTTAATTTGGTGCATCTACTTGTGGAATACACCAAACTTGTCAGTAAAGATGCAAGCACTGACAGGTAATAGACTTTAACTATCAGTGGATTTTGATACACTTAATGTTATTTATTTAATAAGGGCTAATAATATTAAAAATGCTGGTTTAGGAAAAATAATTCTCTTTTTATCTGTTGGTAAAGAAGAATGCAGTTTAAGCAGTAAGGCTTACACACCGTCAAGAAAATTTTCTCTACTTTTTATGCCAATCTGAGAAAAAGATTTTGTGCGTTTTCCATAAGAAACACTTAACTCACCTAGGATAGCCTATCGCATTAAAATAGTAATTTTAGGCTTCCGATGTATATATGAATTTTTATTTCTGTATTAATTTCTCCCAAGGTATAGTTCTCTTTATGCAAGGATAAACTGTGATTCATGCATAGAAAGTCATCTAATTAATACAAGAAATACTTTGAACAAGATCACAGGAGTGGCAAAACCAGAACAGGTTACTGGTGTGTTACGTCAGGCGTTTGCTTCTGGGATGGCCTATATACTTGAGGGGGAAAAAAAAAAAAAGCCCAAAGCAGAAGCAATTTTACATATATGGGAGGGAACTCTGCAGTATTACACAATGAAAAAATTATTTCAGCCCTGGCAACCAAAGCAATCATGTTTTCTGAAGTGCAAGGAGAGATACTTTTTCATTATTTTCATAGTATCCTGAGAAAACCAGCCCGTTGTACGTTTTGACTGGTTTTTGCTGGTGGTCAATACCGAAAATAGGTCATATGGGGTGCAAAAAAGAATATTTATGGTAGGAGCTGGGATGCTTGATGTGCGGCAGGCAGCCTGAGCCAGCGTCAGATGAGCGAACTCTGCGCCATCTTCGCTAGAACGGAGGGTTATTTCAGTTAAAGAGATTAAATTTTGGGTTGTTTTTTTGTGTGTGTGGGGAGAAGCGGTGAATCGGGAAGGCTGTCACTGGCAGGTGTCTTGTCACACTCGGTGCTTATCTCACCGCCCCAGCTTCTCGATGCGTGCCGATGGCCAAGAACCTCACGTTTCTTAAAAGGTCGTGAAATAAACAGGCAGCGGCGAAGAGCCGACCCAGGCGGGGAACGCGCCCGGCCCGCAACACCCGGAGCGCGTTGTGACGGTTTTCAGGCGGATCTCCTTGTTCCTGGGGGTCCCGCACCCGACCCGGGGCACCGTGCCCCCGGGGGGAGCTGCTCCCGCCTCCCCGGGGGCCGGGCGGAGACGGGCCGGGGG
>NW_015090990.1:20251666-20419839 GCF_001431845.1 Calidris pugnax
GAGCGGGCCGGCATGGCGCGGGGAGCGGAGCCGGCGGGCCAGCAGCGGCCCTGCGGTCAGTGCGCGGCGGCGGGGGCGGCCGGGGGCGCCTGTGGCTCGGCTGCCGGGAGCGGATGAGCGGGGCGGGGATGGGGCGGGGGGGCGAGAGGCCCCGTTGCGGGCGGTGGGCTCCAGGGACGACTTCCTTGGGAAAACGGTGTTGGGGCTCCCCTCGGTGTTGGGCTCCTCCACGGCAGCGAGCTGTACCCGCTGCGTAGCAAAAGGCTGTGGCTGTGCCCGAATCTCCTTTAGCATTTGTTTCTTATTTCTCGTTTAGGATCTGTGGTTGCCTATTTTACGTCTGCAAAGTTTCTTCTTTATCTTGGGCACGCGCTGTCCACTTGGGTAAGTAAAATGTGCGCCTGGGAGGAGTAGGGCTTCATTAACCTAGCTATGATTTACCTTAATGTTGTTGGTGCTTTCCAAAAAATCTTCACAAAATAGTACACCACCACAAAGGTAGATGGTTACAACACCTTGCTGCTAAAAGTCTTCACAGTTGCAGTAGATTCAGGTTTTCATGAGAGCAGAGTAGTCCAGTACTCAATTTCCTGAGACTCTGGTTCTGTACCTTTTTATGGTTTTAAGTAACCACAGAACCAGTGAGACTCCTTACAGAGTAAGTTCTGAGTGAAAGAAATGAAGTGCGGTCTGTAGCAGAATGAAAGACAGTCTATTGCAACATGTATCTGAAAGACTTGTATAGTTATTACACTAACTAGTGGGAAATATTCAGTGTTTGCAATGTACCCATTATTGCCACTCTTTAGCAAACCTGTTGAGAATGTCAGGAGATGTCTCTTTTTCTTTCAAAATATTTGCCTTCTGAAATGCTTTCCTTCTGTACTAAAGAAACGTACAACAACAGTTTTAACTCACCTGAAAGATCCTTAAAAAAAATCTTAAAACGTGCTGTAAATAGACACTCTGGTTCAATTCCATATAATAAAATTAAGAATATTTGTATGTTATAATACAATATTAAGCCTCCATCCAATGGCTTGATTCAAGAAGTGGAAAGGTTTTCCTTCTTGATGTTCCCTGTTTTGTCTTTAGTCCTGGATTTGGACTGTGCTTTGTATAGCACGGAACATATGGCTGATATACAGTTACACCATTGCGTGCCTAACTCGTGCAGCTCCTTACTTTCACTAATCTGAAAGGTCATATTGATGTTTCTGTTAATGGAAGAAGGCTTGGAGTGGTATCAAATGCTTGTTTAAACAAGTGCAATATTTTAGCAATTATTTATATTACTGAAGGAGCTCCCTGGTGGTGTTTTTCTTTAGTTCACTGCTTTTCAGAGGCCAGGGTTGTTACCTGCAGCGTTTTTTGTCAGTTGTACCCTAACTGGCAATTCAGCCCACCCTACTTACTCCTCTCTGATGGGCACTTCAGAGCTTGGCTGTGGCACCGCTCAGTACGTGAGTAAAGGTGACAAAGCAGAGTTTGAAAATGTCGCACACCCTGGCAAACATTAGACTGCAAGATGTCTACTCAGCTCAGTTTAGCAATATTAGTAGTATACTCCTTATTCCAGTGTGTTTTCATCTGTGCTGAATGTCTTTTCTCAAAAAAAACCACTCACCAAACTGTTGAAACAACAGAAATACAGTTGAATACAGAACTGGGTGTAGGACTATACCTTTTGTATCTCCTAAGATTTAGTGTTCCTGTAGTCTGAATGCTTTTTGCTAACAGGAGCGATAAACAAGCACCCTAGTCTTCAGAACTCAAAGTAATAGATCATCTTTGCTCTAAAGTGGTTATGTCCACAATACGAAACCTGATAGAAATGTGGTTTTGCTGTAATTGAGAGAGCTAATTTGGTTTCTGTGTCACTAAGCCATTCCCAAACACAGGGGAAGCTGTAAATGATTACACGTGTCACATCTCCACAAATGTTCAGATTTGAACAAAGTCTAGATTATTTCTTGGGCTTTTGTTCAGCAGAGCATTTGGATGTGTGCTTAGCCTGAGTGATCTTACTGGGCTGGACTGGAGTCCCAGACCATATGCTGTTGCCTTTATGTCTTTAATTCATTGCTGTCTATCACTCGGCACTAAAGTAAGAACAGAATGAAAGTGGCTTCTCCTTGTTGGTGCCATGCCCAATACTTGCCAGGAGGTCAATTGCAACTGCACGGCCTCATCTGTGCCACTTAGACCTCTGGAAGCCTGTCAGTAGGGTAGTAGTGTGGTTACTGCTTAACTTGTTGGCTTCAGTTCTCAGATGGGATTGTGTATGTCTAGTCTGAGATAATTGTAAGATAATTATAATGATAGAAGAGCAAGAACCATCTTTAAAAGGATGCTGATATTAAACAGCTGTAGTTATTTATCTAAAAGAGTTGAAATATACACATTTTGAGACATTCTATAGTGGAATTAAGTATACATAATCAAAGCTTTGCCCATTTCTGAAGACATTATGTACTGTTTAAGATCTCAGCTTGAAATTATGTACCTGCTTCAAACCTCTATAATTCACTAATACCGCTTTTCTGTGACACTAATTTATCTTTGCTTGCTCTTTATGGTTTTTAATTCTTGAAAGAAATTCATTCT
This sequence comes from Calidris pugnax, assembly GCF_001431845.1. Lineage (NCBI taxonomy): Eukaryota > Metazoa > Chordata > Aves > Charadriiformes > Scolopacidae > Calidris > Calidris pugnax. The sequence continues at coordinate 20,254,274 of NW_015090990.1, forward strand.
TCCAGGTTGGAACAGCTTTAGCTACGCCAAAATTTTTCTGTGTGGATTGGCCTGATCTAAATACTCTGGGTAAATGGGTTGGTTAAGGTTGAACGGAGTTCACAGGCTCCTTAAATGAATTGTATAGCAAAATCATGATCTCACTAGAGTCAAAGGAATCTTTCTGTGAGTTTCAAGTTTTTCACTCTGACAGTAGAGGCTGCCACTGACTTTCAGATACTTACCTTTTTTAAAAAAAAGTCTTTTTTTTAATTGTGTCAGAATTTAGTAGCTGAAGCATTTCTGCCTAAAGAAAAAAAACCTAAATTTCTGTTACAAAATTTCAATGTGAAAGTACTTTCTTGGCTTATTTTTCTACCTAAATAGTTATGCAAGCCAATCAAAACTTATTTAATCCACCTGCATGTATTTTAAGTGAATTTCAGTCTCTGGAGGGTGAAAAATGGTTTAATATATACAAGAGGGCACATTGAAGCTGATCATGCTTATGTTGGCATGTTTTCCATTGTATTTAGTTCGAAAACAAAAAAAAAAATATCTAGAGTTTTTCCTTGAACAGGTGAAACTTTTCTTCCTGCGTGATTGGGTAATTATTTTTCTGCTATGGTTAAGAAAACAAATGAGTGTTTACACATTGTGGTGTTTGAAGAAGCCTCCTTCAGAGAACTTCAATAACATTAAAAGACAAATTCTTTTTGTGCATTTATACTGCATTGAAGACTTTAATCAGACTTTGCAATTATTTTGACCCTCCAAATAACATGCTTTTTATGTATCTCTTGATAGCCATGTTACATGGTATGTTAGGTTTGACAGACTTTGCTTTTATAAGGTGCTTTATATTACACCTCTGTCAGCCCTTTAGAATATTTGAGGTACTTAGAAATTTGTACTATTTGGCATATCAAATAGCAATTGCTTATTTTAGATAAGACAGCAGAAGAATACATTTTGGTTTATGCAAGACTAACTTTAGGCATATTAAACAAACTGTGTTAATTTATTAATATTAATAAACTTATTAAACAAACTGTTTGCTCTGGAATAGTATGAATGATTTCTAGTCATCTGCTTTGGTATTGGTTACATAAAGCTTCTTCCGTAGTGCATTTCTTGATATGTTTAAAAGTAAAGTGAGATGTGATTCCCATTGTGTGACAACAAAAAGCTTCAATTTATTTGTTAGCAAGCCACAGGTCTGTTTGGTAGCAAACCTAAAAATGAGTAGTATGAAAATGACTTCAATTAGACATGTTGAGCATTTGGGGCTTTTTTTTAACCTGTAGTAAGTAGTATCAGAATGTAAGGATTTTTTATCCTGAGCCCTAGGTTAAGCTAGCAATGGGCTAAATAGTTTGAGCTAGCAATGAGTTTGCAGTAGGTGGAACAAGCTCTGATATATTCTACCTTAGTAATATGCTGATGCTTAACATTATTAATAGCATAAGTCTGCTGACTTCAGAAACTTCAGTTAACATTTAGGACAACACCTTCCTTGATTTACCTACGTCTATCTTGAATTGTATTATGACTTGCTTTGGCTTGACTGGATCTTGTATTTTATAGCAGCATTTAAGCTTTGATCATTTAAGAGCAAACTGCTGTCCTGAAAAGTTATTTAAATAGTACCGGTAATCAATAACTCTGCTGATGTTTGAACTGTGCTGGAGAATCTACCTTTCTGAGGCTAGTTGGATGCGGCAGGGCACAGACTTTGTCCTGTAACATTATAATGCAAAATACCTGGGATTTTTGATGTGATGTTACAAGCTATAATGTTGCACTTGATTGGGACAAATGATCTTAGTGATACTGGAATAAAAACACTGGTGGCAGGATGTAGTCATTAAAAAAAAGCCCTAAAACTAAAACAACCCTCAAAATATATAAAAACCCAATAACCAAAACACTGAATAAAAGCAAACCCAATCCCTGCACCCCACTCTTGCATGTGTAACAAATATTTATTTTAATGCATACTTTTGTCAGGGCATTAGTAAAATGGTTAACTTGTGTGCTAGCAAAGTGCAAATAGTAATGTTGTGTATGTGCTCTCTGTTACTCTTAAAGGGAGATCGTATGTGGCATTTTGCTGTGTCTGTATTCCTGGTTGAACTTTATGGAAACAGCTTACTCCTGACTGCAGTCTATGGACTGGTTGTGGCGGGATCAGTTCTTCTCCTGGGAGCCATTATTGGAGACTGGGTGGACAAGAATTCCAGGCTCAAAGGTTAGATTCCTAGAGCAGGTTATTTACTTAAGGATGGATCAAATTAATGTAATGTTAACTTCTCAAATATGAAAACGGGGCTTGCTCAGTTTTTTTTTAAGACTCAGTTTTTTGTGTTTCAGTGGTAATGATTACACAAAGGTAGTGTGAAAGACAGGAGGGAAACAGTTTTGTGTTACTGTATGTTCACTACTCGGGCTAAAACTGTATGATATGTAGAAATACAAAAGGTCAAAAGCATGTAATTTAAAAAACTTGATCTGTAGTCCTTACCAGTCTAATACTAACATACGTTCACAGTGTTTGTTGTTTTCTGTTGGATACAAACATCTTCCACTTAAATGTAAACACACACTGCATTTGAATTATACGTATTTTAAATATGTATGCTTTAATCTGTTTTATAAATAACATGGCATCAAGTTCTTCTTACACGCTTTTACTTTCCAAGAGTTTACAAAATAGCATCACTTCTGTGGCGTGCTAAAGATGAGCTTTAGAGACTCAAGCTAAATCTTGTTTTTACCCCTTTAAAAATAGTGGCAGCATTTCAACAGATAGTTTGGGTTTGACTGAAGAAAGACCTATTTGGGCTGTAAATTGTTAAGAGCTATGAATTGCTAAGAGCTGCAGAGTTATATCAGACATCGATTTGTTTCTTTAAGACAATGGAAGATTAAAAATGTAATATGAAGTCTAGTTTTACCACTTATATTTTGGGGGGGCAAAGAGGAAAATAAAAATACTTAAATTATTTGTGCATGTTCCTTAATTATAACCTCCTTAAGCTTATAGTTAGCTCATTCTTGTGTTTGTAACTGTTGCTTTCTGTTTTGATTTAAAACAGTGGCCCAGACATCTTTGGTTGTACAGAATGCATCTGTCATCCTGTGTGGTATTATCCTGATGATTGTCTTCTTGTTTAAGACACAGCTTTTGACCTTATACCATGGATGGCTTCTTGTGAGTGCTTGAACTTGTTAATAAGGAATTAACTTGCAAAGAAACTTTGGGGAGCATGGGAGGCAGATGATTTTTTATTTTTTTCTGTCTAGTCTGTTTAGACATTCCTGTGAGCTAAAATGGGTGAAGGAAACTGAGCTAGTTGGGTAAACAGAGGTGTTTGCTTTCTGTCAGGAATTGTAAAGTAGGCTTGGTCTTGTTTTGTCTGAAGAGTAACACTAAAATGTATGGATTTAAATGTAAAAGTGTCTTTTCTGGTTGTACACAGTAGGAGTGGAGCTCTGCTTTCATCGGTTTTCTCACCTTGTAACTTTTCCCCCCATTTCTCTAGACGGTGTGCTATATCCTGGTTATCACAATAGCAAATATTGCCAATTTGGCCAGCACTGCCACAGCGATCACAATTCAGAGGGACTGGATTGTTGTGGTTGCAGGGGAAGACAGAAGCAAACTGGCAGGTGAAAAATGCTGCTTTTTTAATGCCTTAAATGTCTTACTTTCCAGGCTTGATTTTTAGACTACAGTTTTACAGAGGTCAGCACACTCTGAGTTCCACATATTATGAAAAAACAGCAGGTAAAAAGGGCAGCCTTTATTTTCCTTTTCCCTCTTCTGGACTAAACTTACTGGGATTCAAAGTTACTGGTATGATTACAATTCAGGTTTTTAGAATTCATTCCTAAACTTGTTTTGTCCTCCTTTTAGTCCTACTGCAGCTTTGTCAGGAAAACTTTTTTCTTGCTGAACAAATAAACATACACCACGCTCTTAAACAACCAGTGTTTAATAGAAAAGCTATTTAACTTCCAGACACTTAAAGCCAAGTGTTGCAATACTTTATTTTTAGGTCCCTGGAATGAAACACAAAACTGTTGCATAACTGGGCTCCTCACATAAGGATCAGAGAAAGAGATACATGAGAATGAAGTCCAGAACAGTAAAGTAGGTGGATCAGGAAGTTGCCAGTAGGAAATGCTGTGCATGCAGATATACTTAAAATCTTGCACTTCTCTAGCATTTGATGTCTAACTCGGAGCTGTGAACACTTCTTTAGTTGGAACTGAGAGCTTTGTGTTCCTTGACTTCTGATACCTTTAGTATTAGACTCCAGACTTCATATTCTTTTTCACCTAGCAAACATTTTTTCCTTTTCCTTCTTTATGGCACAATGGCATGGGATTATTAGGAAAGAGAATGAGTTCCCATTCAGATTCTACTGCAGCTTGGTGGTCTTGACACTACTTGGATGTGAGAGATTGCTTGGGATCCTCCCCAAGGACGCATTGAACCTGATTCTCCGTTGCTGGGGACTACTCCTAGCTGCAAGGCTGCTCGCACCAAGAGATGTGTGATTGATCTTTGGCTATGCTGCTGCTCTGATTGCTGCTTCCCACACTGTCTGTTACATTTTTTTGGGATGAGCGGGCTATGTGGGCTCTGAATCAACCCTATAAGGGGATTTAAGCCTTCCCAGATAGAGGAAGTGATACTGAAGTGCAAACAAGGCACAGAGCAGCTTAACATCGCCAAGACATTTATAGCTCACTCAAACTTTAAGTCTCACACTTGTGGAGTTTGGATACCTCCAGCATTTCAGCTTCTGGACTCCAGTTTTTTGTTAATCTGCCTAAATTGACCATAACGTTCAGTTTACATGCCAGAGTCCTTTTAGGGATTTGAGTCCTATATTGCAGATTTATTCTTGATGTTTATCTCCAATGAAGGAATCTTATATCCCCATCTCATCTAGGAGAGGCTAGTTATTAGTTAAATGCATAAAAAGCATCTTGCTTTCATTTCCCAGTATACAAGTCTTCCACCATATAGTCCTTTATTTCAACATTGCAGTACCTTTCTAGGTCATGCCTTTTGTGGAGCAGCAGTGCAGCTTAACTAACTTTGGTGTGAATCACAAGTAGAAATATATCATCCATCCATAAAAACCTTAAAGTTCTAATGGTTCTCATTAACCTTTCTTCTTGTGTCAGATCTTATTCAGCAAATCTCCCCAATCCCTGTACTGCTAAATGCACATGAGATAAAGTACAGACCACACCTGCAGAGAACTGCTGTGTGGGAGGCAGTCTTGCATCTGTACTGCTTCATGAGCTTAGACAGAGTTGTATGACCACTTGTATTCTGTACTGAAAAACCAGGGAAGAGGTTACTCTAAATTTTCACAGAACTTAATTTTGAAAACAAAAAAAAACCATGTAACTAAGCACCTTAGTTCAACAGATCTGTCTAATGGATCTTCCAGGCTGAATAGGGTGGTTGTATGTTTAATCATAGTGTAACCTGGAGACTATTTGAACTCCTTAACGTAAAAAAAGAAATGCCAGCACTGATTTTGCAGCAAATACTGTTGTGCATCTATGCACTGCTACCTTTCCTCTAAGAAGAGCCTCAGTTGAGTAAATTAGTGGAATAGGGAAATAAAATTGCTTTGGCTTCCGCTTTTTTTATTGTCCTCAACTAATTTTTCCATTCACTCTTACTTTGTGCCTTTCCTGAGTGGAAATATTAGCCTTCCTCAACTCAAAAAAAATGAAGCTTAGTCCTTGGATTTTCTAAAGCCAAATATTATGCAAGTATTTAACTTAGTTAACCATCAGTCAAATCGTTAGTGTTGAGTTGACTTTGAATTCTAAATAGAATAACATAAATGTTTCTTTGAATGGCTAGTAGTAACCCTCTACAGATTCAGAAAAGCAGTTTCACACTGGTATACAGTTTTACCTGCTCTTCAAAAGCTCTAATTTCATAATAGGGCTCTAAAATAGGTTTGAGATGTACTTTGAAGCAGCCTGAAGCCCTGATGTGCAAAACCATTGAGGATCTAGCAGCTCTTAGGGGTGGAACAATGGCATGATTATTGGAAACCTACAGGAGCCCAGAGGATGTAGTGACACTAAAGTGGGTAAGATTGGGCAGGGTGAGACTTGCAGTAAGTGGAAGATGCATTTGTGCTGAGAATAGGCTGCTTGTTTTGACTGTAAACATCAAAGCATGGAACATAAAGGAATGAGGACTTTGCACAGCAAGTTCTGAGAGTGGCTGATGGCAGTTGTAGCCAATGTGACTTGATAAGGAAATTTAAAGCCATTTCAAAGGTCCACTGCTATCACGGTGGGTATTGTGGTCACCAGTTACTAGAAGAAAATGGAGGAGATGAAGAAATACGTGGTCCAGTACTGGGAGATAGTAGTTGCTAAAATTATTCCACAGGTAGTTTCCTGTATTATTATACAGGAAAGAATTCTACCATATGAGATTGCTATGAATGTCTGGAGTTGTGCATGCTGGATTTGAATGTTACAGAGATAGGCTTAGGGATCCATAAGGTCACTATGATGTAAGGGTAGTCTGATCTCATGACTGAGTATTACGTGCAGGATTGCACCTCCACTGTAAACCCAGCATGCTAAACCTGGAGGACTTCATGCAGGCATAACTTGCAGGAGTAGGAATTTGGTTTACAAACACCTTGGTTGGTCACAGTAAATTTTAACACTGGAACACTCTGAAGGTGCCCTCTGGCTAGCAGTTTTGCAATGATGGAACCCCTTACGCTTAGAGCAAGACATCTAAGCTTGATGTATATACATGCACAATCCTCAATTATGTTACTGAGTATTTCACTGTAAGTGTTCAGCAATTACTTCATATCATCAAATCGTTTCTGACAGATATGAATGCCACAATAAGAAGAATTGATCAGTTGACCAATATCTTGGCCCCAATGGCAGTCGGTCAGATAATGACATATGGCTCCCCGATGATTGGTTGTGGATTCATTTCGGGCTGGAACCTGATGTCGATGTGTGTGGAGTATCTGCTGCTCTGGAAGGTTTATCAGAAAACCCCAACTCTGGCTCTCAAATCTGCAAAAGTTGAAGAATCGGAACTGAAACAGTTGAATGTAAAGAAAGGTATTGAAAACACAGAAGTAATTGTTCAAATTTGTAGCATATTCACTGTATCAAACTGAAGTGTTGACTTTTACCTTCTATATGCACTGCTTTGAGGCTTTCTACTCCTAGCTTGGAGGTTTCAGGTTTTATATATAGATATGAGAGACACTTAAATAACAGTGCTTTGTGCAGCAATTTGAGGAATGCTATAAAATGCAACCTAAGAACGAATGCTCTCCTCTTAATTAGTCATTTAAAATGAGTAAGTCAGCCCTGTTATTTAGGGCTGCTCAAGAGGATATCCATCTATAGCATAGCTAATAAACTGGCAAAAGTTTTCACTCTGTCCACAAGCAAAACCACCTTTGTAGGAATGCTCCTTGCCAGCTTTTCTCTACTTATGCATAGTACTAACAGGCTTTCAGGAGGTTGTAGTCTAGGTGGTAATGCTCTATTTCCTGCAGCATACAGAGTTCATTGGAGAGGGAAAAAAAAAAAATACCTACTTTGATCTTCTGCTCTGCTTCCTTGGCCAAGCTGAACAATGGCATTTGCAGTGTAGATGGCTATGACTGTAGCCAATCTTAAAACTGATACTAGGCTTACTTTACATAGTCTTAATATCAGAAATTAAAATTGTTTGAGAAGCAGACTTCTTTGTCAAGTCAGATACTGGAATACAAAACTTAAGCATTTTCCTACTTTAAGATAGCAGTACATGAGTACTACTGAAAGCTCAACCTATGGGCTCCCAGCTACAGCATGTTGTGCGTTGTTTTGATTTTTTTTTTTTTTTAAAGAAAGGTTATAAATAATTGCTGGTTTTCTTCCTTTAAAAGCTAGCTGGCAATCTGTTCTTTACTCAATAGATAGTGAGATAAGGGGCTGCTACTAAAAATGCTGAAGAGACATACCCTCTTCACAGCCAGCAGATCACTTGTGGTAACAGCTGATCCAGTAAACTATTGGACGAGGCTGATGGCAGTCTAGGACAGGGGAGCAAGATAAAGAGCATAGAGGACTCTATAGCTTTGGAACTGGCTCTTGAATGCTCCTGAAGAATAAAGCATTTAGAAAATGGCAAAATATAGGAAACATATCTTAATTTTTGCTATTGTAGTGTTTTGATTTCAGTAGAAGACTGGCATTTTTGAAAATTGGAAAAATACTCAATTTATCTCACTTTCTGTATGTGGACTTTATCAAACTTGACAGTGCTGTAACACTGCTCAGGCATCCAAACACTTGTGTAGTTTCTGTCCACCATACTCATCTAAGTACTGCCGTGGATTCTTTGGCTTTTGTTTGTGACCAGTGGAAGTGCCTGCTTTCTGTATTAGGATGAGGATGAGATTTCTTTGAAGCAAGTTTTGAAAGCTTTTTGGCTTTGGAAGGCTTCAGCAAGCTTCTCTGCTTTGGTTCTTCTACTGTGATATGAGATATTTACAGATGTTTAAGTATTCCCTGCTTTCTGTGATTAGTGCATTTGAAAATGCAAGGATATGTGAAAATGCCAACTAACATTGGCATTCATGAAACAAATTACTTATTTATGGAAATGGAGCATCTGGTCACAAGTCTATTGAAAAGAAGCAGGTTATGCTTTCTCCTACCACAGTTTAATTGAACAAGCAGGAGTTTATTTAAACTTTATTTGATCCTACTGTACAGGTGGGATTTAAGGACACTTTAAAACGTTTAAGTAATTGGAGGAAGGTTAATTGCAGAATTTAACTGATGCATTCTGCGCCAGTGACATTACTATCTGCTAACAATTGTCTTGCAGTTTACACTGCACTTTCCAGGCAGGAGCATATCTAACAGTTACATTTCTGTTTACAGAGGGTGACATGAAACCTGCTGAAGGCGTGCAGTTAATTGTTGAGAAAGATGTAACTGGCTTTGAGCCCCAACAGGAGAAGGAAGTGAGCTGCACTGCCCGGATTGCCGAACCTTTCATCACATTCCGTGATGGATGGGTTGCGTACTACAACCAGCCAGTGTTTCTTGCAGGCATGGGTCTTGCGTTTCTGTATATGACTGTTCTGGGCTTTGATTGTATTACTACAGGCTATGCATACACTCAGGGTTTGAGTGGCTCTGTGCTAAGCCTCCTGATGGGTGCCTCGGCAGTCACCGGAATCATGGGAACAGTAGCTTTCACTTGGCTTCGTCGCAAATGTGGCCTGATTCGCACGGGCCTTATTTCTGGAGTTGCTCAATTTGCCTGTCTGGTCTTATGTGCCATCTCTGTATTCATGCCTGGAAGTCCTCTGGATTTGACTGTTTCCCCATTTGCTGACATTAGTGCAAGGCTGTTTGAAAGTGAACCATTACCTACTATAGCATCTCCAGAAGATAAGCCTGAAATGGTTTTTGCAACTGGAATGCCCCACTTGTTAAACGGGTCTACTACTCCTGCTAACAGCGACCCAGAGATGAGTCCTGAGCCTGTGCCTTTGATCTCTGTTAGTCTTCTGTTTGCAGGAGTCATTGCTGCTAGAGTTGGTAAGTGTTATGTCGCTATTGAAATCTGATCTAAAAATTACAGTTTCCGTCAACTAAATACAAATTTGAGTTCAGAATTGTAGGCTACAGTTAAAGTTATATTGCATTTCTAAGGCTAATTCATTACACTTCACATAAAAATGAAATGATCTTGCAATAGTACATCAGTGCAGAGACTGCAGTACTAATTTCTTGCCTATCATATATCGCTGATAGGAGAAAAGTTAACACATTTTGAGTGAATGTAACTTGTTTTTTGGAATGCTTATCTCTAAGTGATCTTTCTTCACAACCAAATAAGACCATTTGTTAACAGGAAATAGAACTAAGTACATTTGCCGTGGAAACCTTCGAACTTAACAGTTATGTTAATCTTTTCATTAAATAAACTATCTAATCTTTAAACTTGTGACCAGCAAAGGAGTTTAGAACAGAAGCTTTGTTTTGGATGACAGATTAATTTTTTGAGGAATTGCTGGTTAGTGTAGTATTAGTATCTGTCGACAGACAAGGCTGTCAAATACATAAATGTAATGAACCGTAGTTCTCATCTGTAGAATTTTTATACTCTTGATTTCTGCTTCTGCTGAATTTTGGAGGAATAAAATACTTGATTCACATGTACTAAGTTTGTTTGCAAGACAAACCTTTAACGCTGAATTCTTAACAGACTAAAACAGTATAGAAGCTAGTGTCAACCAAGCCTCTTGTAAACTAAGTTATCTGCATAGTTTAAAATGTGTGCGATTTGTTTTTCAAACGTCTTGTATACAACTTAGCAATTGTAGCTAGCAGGATTACACTGTGTGTAAATAGCTGTAAAACAGCTATTTAAATAAGGAATAAATGAGCAAAATATTAACTTGATAGATGTCGAAGCAAGATGTGGCAGGCAAGTTAATGTGTCAAGCTGTGTGTGTTATCTTGGGAAATATTAGCAAAGAGAGGGTAAATTGTTCTTGACTGTCAGTGTGAAATCAGCTCTAACCTGATGAAGGCTAGCTCGTTGCACACGTTTTTGGCAAAAGTGAGTGTTTGGAAGTATGAATTGAATTGTGGAAGTAATGAAAGCTTACCATGAGAAGACCAGTCGCATGGATAACTGTTTTGTTTTTTTTCTCTCTGTAGGCCTTTGGTCCTTTGATTTGACTGTCACACAGTTGCTACAAGAAAACGTGGTAGAATCTGAAAGAGGCATCATAAATGGTGTCCAAAACTCCATGAATTATCTTCTTGATTTACTGCACTTCATCATGGTTATCTTGGCTCCAAACCCTGAAGCTTTTGGCTTATTGGTGCTTATTTCTGTGTCTTTTGTTGCAATGGGCCACATAATGTACTTCAGATTTGCCCAAAAAAGCTTGGGAAAACAACTTTTTGTTTGTTGCACTCCTGATCCCAAAACAGTCTCTGACAGTTCACCGCCTGGTAATACATCTACTGTCTGAAAGGATACATATCTCTTACTAACTTGCTACACAAATATCATGGTTAAACATATATACCGCCTTCTGTGACCCTGTCTAAGGTGTTTCTCTAGAGTTGAAAGCATAATTTAGCTGTTAAAGGAACTTGTCCCAAGAGAGCTTAAATTCATCTTACAGTGACCCTGTAAAAATGATTCGTGTTTGGCAGCATGAATCCTGACAGCAGGTGTTTCAAAGGATCCCCAAGTTATACATCTAGTATTTGATCACAAAAATAATGTTGAATTTCTGTTGCTGGCCCCTACAGTATGATGCTGTTTAGTGGTTATAAATACTAAATTTTTTCATGAATTCTGAACAATTCTTGTGCTTATTGAGCAAAACAAGAGGGCTCATTTTTTAGTTGCTTCAGAATAACTTGATTTCAGTGTTTGGCTTTGTGTGGTTTTGTCTTACCACGACCAGTTCTGGTCCCCTGTTATATCAAATTGATATAAACATACTTTGATTCCCAAAGTGGACTCCTAAGTTCCAATGCTTTTGCAAAAAACCTTTTTAGTATTCTGTCCGTTTTGGTTTAACTTTACAGAAACACCTTTATAGGCTTTTTTTGCATGTTTCCTTACAAATTAGGCGAGTGCTAGGTACAATATATTGTATTACACTTTTGTTGCACTTGATACCAAGTAAAACATAGCGTCATTTAGCAGAAGCTATTGATGTAACATTATAAAGCATGGCTTTTTTAATTGCAAATGACAGGTCTGCTCAGGTTTTATGTAGCAGAAAGTACTAAGGTCAGGAGTACTGGTACAGAAAGATGATGTCTAAGGCTAACTTAGTTTTTGCCTCAGAGTACAAGCAGCTTTAGTTTATTTTTGAATGCTGTTGTTTTCAGAAACCCTAATAAAGCCTTGATGTATTGGAAAATTATTAGTAGTCCAGGCAAAAGAAGTCAGAAAGTGGATTGCTTGCATTTATCTGTTTTACATGTATGTGAATTTTGACTTAATTTGTTCTAAAGTAGCGCTGAAACAATGAGATGTTGGACTGTGTGGCCCTGTTAAGCAACTTCAGACTAATGAAGATGGATAGATCCCTCTGATTTGCAAGAAATAAAATTCTTGCTGTTTTCTTTACCCTGCATGTGTACTAACAGTACTTCCATAGTCATTAACCATATTTGCACTTTTCTGGAAACTACGCACTTTGCTTTCTCAGTAGAGTTTAACCAGGTAGTGTTCTGAATTTTCCTATGGCCTGATGGTATGACTTCTAAACTTAAATCGTTGTGAAATATTTGTTTGCAAAATAAGCAGTATGCAAAAACATACATCAGCTACTTGTGAAAAGTAACCTCTGTAACTTTTAAGGTTCTTTTTGTTCTAGGTACTGTCCTTCCACAGCCATCTGTGTTGCCAGACTTCAGCCCTGGAATGTAAGTGTGTGAACTCCATTAACATTAAACATGTTGCACCAGGGCTGAATCTAGGCCATTCATCTTAAAATTTGTAATGATTACATTATATATCAAACTAAATAGAATGGAAAAAAACCCCCGAACTTCAGTGGCTTTTGTCTCAGAATATTTTGTAAGAGGAGTGAAAGTCAATGAATGGGAATCCTATGTACTTGTAGCCTTCAGCATTCAATAACTGGATGTAACAATTTTTCTCCTCTAATGGACCAAAACTAATCATTACACCTATGTTACTGAAAGTTTCTCAGGGATATTTTCACTAGGTTTGTAAGTCTTTATACTTTGACCAAGCTTTTGGGTTCTGTTTTGATACAATGAAGTAAAATATGTTAATTAGAGTAGTTTTAAAATTTGTGACTCAATCCTGAGTGTAACTTCTTAAGCAAAAGGGAATTTTGCCATCAGCAGAATTTAAAAGTCAGAAGACAAAAAACCCCAAGCTTATCTAGATTTGTAGAATAAATATACCCAAAGGATGTGTGTTAAGTACACTAGTAAATAAAATACCTCTGATTTGCCAAATATGCTTTCTCATGTGTATCTAATAAAAATTGGGACCAGATTTTAGTATTGCTGATTATAAATAAGGGTAGCCCAAATGTCAGTGAATGCCTCTATATTGCACTTTGATGAACATCTGAATGCCACTGTAGATATTGGACTCACTGGCCATCAGGGAAACAAAGCTGAAAATGCAGCTTCTTGTGGGCTGCCTATTGTCTCTGGAACCCAGTGTGCCTAAAGCTGAATGCTGTAGCACTAAGCACCAGAAATCCCAGAGACAATGTATTCCTGTAGTCTAGAGAGTTCCAAAAACATAACAAATAGAGCTTAGGAGCCTATCATGCTCCCATCTGTTCCCAATTTTTTTTTTTTTTTTTTCCCAAGAGCAATGTAGTCTGACTTAAGTTGAGTACCAGTTTGTTTCATAAATAGTTCCATTAGCTAGTGCAGTCTGGATCTCAAGCAAAAAAAGTAGTGTTGGGGAAGGGGACTGGACCTTTGTATTTTGTACACATAATGTTGCTGGGAGTCATATGTGCAGATACACAGCCAGAAAGCAAGACAATCCTAAAAGAGAAAGAATAAGGTGGATGCTAGCTTTAAGAAGAATAAATAGGTCTAAATTGGAAATCTTGTATGTATTGGTCTAAATTGGCTGTCAAAAAAATGTATGCTGCTTGAGCACAACCTATTTGTATGTAAGTCTAAGATGTACACAGGCACCTGTACTGATTAGTGCTTTGAAGCAATGTGGAGCCTGAAGTCTTACTTAGCAGGACTTTCATTAAGTAAGCATTTTTGGCCTTGTATTTATTTATTTTTTTTTTAATGTGTCCAATTTGGATGAAAACTGCCCTTAAAATGTACGCACTAAAAATCAATCTTACCAGAAGAGCATATTTTATTATACAACCTTATGCTGGACATAGTATTGATTTATGTATTACTATTGTTAAAGCTAATGAATAAATTTGCATAAAAAATTATTTGTTGTCTTGTATTATTCCTCTTGGTATGCTATATTCAGCATAGGTCCTGTAGATGGAGGATTCCACAGTGATGGGGTGGAAACGGGTACGAAGCACAAACAAGTAGAATTGAGGAGGAAGGAAATGACAAGTGTACTAAAAGCAATGACTGTATTTAGTGAACTGATTTTTAAGTGGTAACTTAAGGTACAAGAGCTGAAGGTGAAGTTGTGATCTCACCTCAGCCCAGGACCAGTGCTGGTGATAGAGCAGTTTTGTGTATTGGCTTACTGAGCAACAGGAAGGAAATGGTTTTGCCTTCCCAGTGATCTTTTTACCGTATTCAGTTTGACATTGTGGCTTTCTGTAGCAACAGCCTGTAGGGGAGAACACTAGGTATAAGAGTGTTCACAAAATAAATGCTGTACTTCTAATATTTTGGTTTTAGTTTTGAGAAGTACTTCAATTGAGTATTTTATACAGGACTGCTTCTTGATACACGTATTTAGGGTATGCTTGCATGATGAATTGGTCTTTGGAAGGATGCTGTGCTCATGCACTAGCATTTCCCTGAACTGATTCTTCTTTGAACTAGAGATTTTCCTAGAGCAATACCTTTATGGATTATCCTCAGTTATGTTATTAGCATGTTACTCCCCTGTGGGAATTTGAAGAATTATTATTAATAATTAGTTATTCCCATGCAGGAATTAGAATGTGGTGGGTTAAAACTGCAGGCTTTGCATGTATCAGTTGGTAGCATTAGGGTAAGTGATATTCCTCTTTAATACAAACTGCCAAAATGTCAATGCTATGGTCAGATTATTGATTTTCTCTTTAGGAACGTTTACCTCCTTCACTGCCACTTAGAAACTAAAAAGAGCATTAGAATACTTGTGAATGTACTTACACTGATCCACCCCTTTAGGCACAAAAAAGTTTGTGAATGGTATTGTCTAGTATATTTAATGGGTAAAGAACACTTTCTTGACTGAAGAAGGCCCTTTGCAATTTACTGTTTGATGGTTTTGCTGTTTTCCTTTACTTGGGTGTTCGTGTTTTGGAAAGTTCTAAGACCCTGTGGAATTCAGTACTCAGCAGCCAAAGGTAGAATCGTTTAAGATACCTACCACTCTGTTTACTTACTAGGTAGCTGAGATACCAGCCCTGCCTATGGAAGGCAATGTATTTTGCTCTGGAATTTATAATTGCCTTTGTTTTAAAAAAAGGTTTTCTTAATCTGAGCATTGACGGTACAAGGATTGAAAATTGAATCTTATTAAAGGAAAAAAGGATAGGGTGAACTTGGTCCCTTCAATTTAAGCTATTTTCTGTTTCTTTAATGAGAAGACAGTCTGTTAGAAATTCCAAAAAATAGACAGGTTCATATCTAATATTTTTAAAACAGTACAGTTACTGCTGGTTTTGCTTCTACTAAACATATGGTGTGTATGTCCCAGGTCTGCAGAGCTAACTCCTTTCCTTCATAAGCTGAGTGTTCCCTCAGTGGTCACTGTCAAAGATCACGTTTTTTCATGTCACAGTGTTACACTCCCTTCCTGCTGGACAGGGGCTTCTCTCACAGCCTCCTACACAACTGGTTTTGCAAAGCATATATTTTAAACTCATAATCTACAAAGGGTCACAATTTGCAGGTAAAACTTCATAAAGAAACCAAGCATTCTGTGACAGAAATGAACAGGCAATTCCAGATGCATTTCAAATAATTTCTACTGCTTTTTAGTATTAAAAACTAGCAGATACTACTGAATCAATGCCAAGTCATAGGCTCTTCGTAACTTTGAAACAATACAAGGTTACAAGCAAACCTGAAGTAATTCAGAGTAAAGATTATTTCTGCTAGGGAAGAGTGCAACCAGTAAGTCTAGCTTTTGTAGATCTAGCACTGTTGAGATGATAATGCTTTTTTGTCGGTTTCAAGATTGACCTATTTTCAGGTCTTCCAGGAATATACTGTGCTGTACTCTGCATTCATATCTTTCTCAAGTACTTAGTACTAGAAAAGCTAGTAGTATTAGTCCTTATTATCTTGCCCTCTGTACTCCTGCATTTTGTCCTGCTTGTGGGCGCTGTTAACTGCGTTGTGCGATAATCACTATAGGATTAAAAGTATTTTATTCCTGGAGTTTGGCTGTGCCGCTACCTTCTGCTTTAAAGTAAGGCAGACTATATTTTGCAACTCTAAAGAGGAGAAAAAAAAAAATGAACAAGGATGTTTGCTTAAAGCTCATGGACAAAGTGCATGCTGTTCAATAATGCTTTTTCAAATACTTCAGCTTGTTCTTGTGTGGGTCAACATTTCTTTCTAGTTAAACTTTATTGCATTTGGTCACAAGAGAAGCACACAGCTATGTGCTTTCCACTCTTATTCTTGGTATAGAGTAATGGAGCAATCTGTTTTCACAGTTGCGGAGTTAAGAGTTCTTAATCCTTTGTAAATGCACGGGAAGTTACTTGTGTTTAGAAAATCTAAATCTCCTCCTTTGGCAGTTAAGGGAAAGAGCGTGTACAGTAGATGCTGCTCTTAAAACTTCAATAGGTATCTAAGCATAAGGACCCACCAACCCACCCGCCACCAAACAGCAAAACACTTGTTAAAGCTGTTCACTTTGGCTCAGAAAACACACCCACTCTGTTCATGGTAAGCCATTGTCCACTTCAGTCAGGGGAGAGACAGTGTACGGGCTATCTCTGTCCTGGTGACACCATACCAGAGTCTGAACACAAGTTCTTCCTCGAGCAGCAGAACTAAGGAAGCATGGTTTTCTGTATCTAAGTGTCCTAGGTCCCTGCGCACCCACAGCTGGAATAACTAGCTCCTACCCCCGTCTTGTCTAATCCTTGCTCTTCCACGAGGTCCCCTCGCAGTGCTCCCCTCTCCCCTGTTCTGTCAGCAGAACAAAGTGGAGCACGTGCTCTGCCTGATCCTCAGGAGCCATGTGTGTGCAACGGGCCCATGAGTGCTCAGAGACTGATCAGCCAGCCAACAGGACAAATGGCACACACGAGGCTTGTGCTCATGTCAAAGGCTTTTCCCTCACAGAAGGGAAACGGTTTCAGGCTTCTCTTCCCAGCTGCTGATTCTCACAAAACTGTTAAAATCTCTGAGACATTTCCCTTTCATCGCATTAAGACGGAATTAACCAAGTAGTTCAAAAGCTGTTTGTCAGGAAGTGATGGAGGTAACAGAGGACACTGTGATTGCACAAGTCCCGTGTCCTTAGAAAACGGATAAAAATGTGATATGCCTGTAATGTGACTTATGGTATGGCTGTATGTCTATTGCCAACAGCACATCTTAACTTAAATTGATAAAGTGATCCAGAAAAAAATAAGATGAAATCCAATGTAGACAAGTGCAAGGCACTACATTTAGGCAGGACCAGCTGACTTCTCAAACACTGGATAGGGAACACCCACCTGTTGTTGTAGAAAAGAATTGCAAGGTTATAGCACAACAAAGGCCAAACATAGGTCAACTACATAACATAAAACAATAAATGGAAACAAGTCTATAGCATGTATGATTCACTGATGGAATTCTACAGGCTGCTGTTCTCTTTGGAATTGGTAAAAATGGAGTACTGCACCCCACTTCTCCTTCGTGTCTGTCTTGAATAGCAGTGCTAACTGGAGAGAAACCAAAAGGTTGCAACAGGTGTAATCAGAGCTCTAGAAAACAAGACAAGAGTGAAAGAAGTCATTTAGAGACTGAGAGGTGATGTGCTAACAATACCTGGGGATGGGGAAAATGTGTAATCTTGCTTGAGAAGGCGAGCATTAACAAAGATTACATCATGCTTGAAACCTTGAAGTTGTGGAAATTCTAATCCCGAGTATCTTCAAGGGCAGGTACCATTTTGCCATCTCTGTTTCTCTGCAATTGCATTAATGTATTCCTGCAGTTCTTCTGGTTCAGTATTTCCTCTAGAATCACTGCTGAGAGAACAGACTAGCTCACGCTGAGTTTTTACACCACCTAACCACCAGTTAATTGCCCTCCAGAGATCTGTCCAACGGATAGCTTCTGCATCCATAAATACATCTTTTCTCTTCATTTAATGTTGTAATGTTTCCTTTCAGTTTACAAGCAATCTCTGAATTCACTATTACAAGCTGTTCTGCAGGGTCATTCAAGTGGTCAGGCATCTTTTCTAAGAATGAAAGCTTTTTTCCCCCGAGTACTGTCAAAACTCCACAATTATCACAGTCACATTTCATAGAGCAGTGATACAGCAGATCTTCAAAGGGACACTGCTGAAGAGAGAAAGCTGAAACACATGGTTGAAAGAGCAAAATGGTTAGTGTGAAAATCCTCTTTATGCTTAGAAAGTACAAGTAAACAGCTTCAGAAGCCTTTCATCTAAGGATTCTTTTTAAGTAGGACACCTGAAGTGAAGAAAACACACATTCCTCACATTAACATTTTCAATACATTTCAAAGCATTTCAGGTTATTTTACCTTGAACTAAATGACTCAAAGTGATACCTCTTGATTAATGTTCAAATAGTTTTAGCAGAGAATCTTGTTTAACTAAACAAGGTCTTCTGAATTATTTAGCATGGCAGTTAGGAATATTAGATTTTTCCCTCAAGTTATTTTAGTACAACAGTACAAATATTCCTGTTTTCATTAAACTTGCCATTAGACTTGCCAAAACTGTTTGCCAAAATGCTCATGTGTAATATTCCTGTGCAGAGCCTGCCTGCATTGTATTATACGCATCCTATACTGTCTGCTGCTCGGAGATCTTTTAGCTGGCTGTAGCCTGCTGGCTGCAGACCTTCACTTGGAAGAATTTGCACCCTGTGTTTTCTGGGGCTTCTCCTAGAAAGGCACATTTTGATTCTGAGACTGCTGAAAAGGTAAATGCAATGTTTGAATTTCTTTGTTTGTGGGAGCTCACATCCCCTGGCTGACCACATGAGACATAAGAACTGACAGGGAGTTATAAAAATATGTGGTCTGTCCAGCTGAGAAAGAGGGAGGAGGAGTTGTCCATGTCAGAAATATTTGTTCAGCTGCTACTGGAGTAAGGCCAGTCAAAGTTACTGTTTACAGTATGAAGTGCACTGCAGTCCATGTATCTTCTAAAGATAACAAAACAAGATAAAGAATCCATTCTTTGGGACAGTTTTGACAAAAATTTCAGAATAATAAAAATTACTTCAAACTTTAGGAGCAGGGATTTTTTGTCTGTTTATTTGTTTTGGTTGGTTTTTTTGTTTTGTTTTTTTTTGCTTGGCTGCAATATACTATTCCCTGTCATTCTGTACTGACCTTGGCACTGTTCAGCCATTCCCAAAAGGAGCAAACTGTGACACAGCCGGGGACCAAAGAAATGCTGCAGGGCCCGTCTGAGCTGCAGAACTTCCTCGGTGAATGTCTGAGCCGCTTTGCAGAAACCCCCTGCAAATTTCGGTAGTGTAATTTCAAGGTGTCAGTGGACTGAGTGGATGGCACATGGTGGGGCAGTTGGAATAGAACCAGTTCCTGGAGAGGAACACACAAAATAGCAGTAGAAGTACTATATGCTTATGGAAGGAATGCAAAAAAAAAAAAGTTTCTCCTGGTAGAAAAGTTTTGTACAAGAAAGTCTCCTGAATGTCTTTTGAAATTTTCTTCCCCAAGAAATTTTATGTATCAGGAAGCCTTTATTTACTTATTTTCAAGACAAAATGTTTCTCTTATAGAATCATAGAATGGTTAGAGCTGGAAGGGACCTTAAAGATCATCGAGTTCCAACCCCCCTGCCATGGGCAGGGACACCTCCACTAGAGCAGGCTGCTCAAACCCCATCCAGCCTGGTCTTGACCACTTCCAGGGATGAGGTACCCACAGCTTCTCTGGGCAACCTGTTCCAGTGTCTCACCACCCTCACAGGAAAGAATTTATTTCTGGTATCTAATCTAAATCTCCCCTCTTCCAATTTAAAACTGTTACCCCTTGTCCTGTCACTGCACTTCCTGACAAATTGTTCCTCTCCGGCTCTGCTGTAGGCCCCCTTCAGATACTGGTAGGCCGAATTATTATATGTCTTATTACAAAGCAGCAGCCATTTTTGTCATGCACATTTCAAGGACCTTTAACTTTACAGCATTTTTACTGCCTTTGCTGTCCCAGGATAGCCTTCCCAGGGATTTTCCATTGTTAAAGAAGTAGAGTCATGCTTTGGCTCTTTTATTTTCTATTATCTGTCCCCCTGTACTTGTAACTGGTGAGGCCCCACCTCGAGTACTGTGTCCAGTTTTGGGCCCCTCGCTACAAGAAAGACATTGAGGGGCTGGGGCGAGTCCGGAGAAGGGCAATAAAGCTGGTGAGGGGGCTGGAGCACAAGTCTTGTGAGGAGAGGCTGAGGGAGCTGGGGGTGTTCAGCCTGGAGAAAAGGAGGCTGAGGGGAGACCTTATCATTCTCTACAACTCCCTGAAAGGAGGGTGTAGCAAGGTGGGGTCCGTCTTTTCTCCCAAGTAACAAGTGATAGGACACGAGGAAACAGCCTCAAGCTGCGCCATAGGAAGTTTAGGATGGATATTAGGAAAAATTTCTTCTATCAAACATTGGAGCAGCCTGCCCAGGGAAGTGGTTGAGTCACCGTTTCTAGAGGTATTTAAAAGATGGGTAGATGTGGTGCTTAGGGACATGGCTTAGTGGTGGTTTTGGTGGTGCTAAATTAATGGTTGGACTTGGTGATCTTAAAGGTCCCTTCCAACTTAGATGGTTCTATGATTGTGTGATCTTGCTTGCTCTTATTAGTGCCTGTAGCTGGCAGATACCACTAGCCTCAGTGCAAAATCTACAAAAAGATATGTCTCATCATCTTTAATTCCTTCCTCTGAATCTGTGTCATTAGGCTCATACTTAGCCAAAAAAAGGGAAAAGAAACTATTCTCCCACTGTTTGTTTCCTCTATTTCTTTTTTGTGTGTGTGACTGTGTGGACACAAGGAGGAATAGATTTTCTGAAAAGAGGAATTCAGTGAATAGGGGAATCAGACCTGAGGATGTCTAATCTTTGGATTCACAGCAAAAGCAGCCTGATGAGACAATTACAGAGGTTTTTGGTTTTTTTTTTCTTAAGATGAGTGCTTATGTATGTCCTCCCTCTGTAAATAAGGAATTCTTATCCAGTTCTGCTTTGCTGAGACTAGATTTTCAGTAACAAAATGGTAACTTGACTTATGTACTTGGATTATTAGCATAGGTACCAGTTCAAGTTAGGACGAAGGAGGGATGTACGGTTTCATGTTATCTGCTTAGCTGTGGTAAAATCTAGATATTTTCCTACCTAAATGGAATAGAGGAAACAGAAGGGACCAAGGCTGAAAGCTGGATGTTCAGCAGAAAGCTGTAACTTCAGACTGATTTTGTACTTCTTTCCCGTGTTGCATCTGCTGTTTAGTTGGCATTCCTCACTTGGCCACAGAGGACAGAGGCTAGATGAGTATCAGAGCATGGAAACAGAAGTGCTAGAAGATCATATTAATAACCTCAGCTCTTTCTCATGCTTGTAAATCCTCTTAAATGTGGTAAAGGAATTGAAGAAGAGATCTGCATTCTCCTCAGCCCTAGTCGTGAACCTTCACATCCACAGAGCTCTGAGCTATGGAAGTCGCACCTGTGTGTCCAGCATACGTGCTGGTTTCTGGGTCAGTGCATTTCCCATGCATCACCTACTTGCTGAAGATAATTTTTGCATTCATTGACAAATTTGACACCAGAAAAGAGGGATCTAGAGGAGCTACCCAATCAGTGGCACTTCAGCAGGGTTATTGGTGGTTTTCATGGACTAAGTTTCAGGGTGCAGGCCTCAGGCCTTACTTGTAGCCAAGTGCTGAACAAGATGACCAAGGCATCAGCAACTTTCATTTTTCTAGTTCACTGAATGTGTGTGGCATTACTTGGGATCATACTGAAGCCTGCCTTGAGGATATTCTGTGCAGATCTTCATGCAAATTCCCAGGATTTCCAAAGGGGAAGCCCTTTGGAAAGGACAACAAGTAAATGTTGCACAAAATTAAAAAAGAGAGATATTCAGAGACTGATTTCTTTATGACCATTTTGGTCTTCTGATTCTCTACATTAAAAGACAGAATCATTAACAAAAGATTGCCGTCCTAATCTTCCTTGTTAACACTTCAAAAGAAAAGGATATCAGTATGTTATCCTTCTAATTATTAGATGCATTAAAAACAACTTAGTCATTATATATTGCAGCTTGTGAAAACTACTACTGAGTAAAAGTTTAAGCAATAAAATAGGTAGGAATAGTTCACCTGATAGTATTGACTGCAATTCCAACAATGCATTTTTATTTAGCTAACTTTGCTTACATCTACGAATAACACTGTTTAAAAATAAAGGGAAAACGCAGTTTTGCAAGTTCATCCTGAGGAAGTGATACAAGGCATTATTAGATGTGCTTGAGGATGTGTCAGCAATTCTTATCTTACATCATGCTAAATAAATTATACCAGCAGTTTGGCTGCAATCACAAAACAATAGGATGGAGAAAGTAAACCAATTCTGGAAGCCTTAACTACAAACCTTGATTAGAAATTGAAAAAACAGTTCTGACTTGAGTTTCACAGAGCAGCAAAGTGTGGCTGAGAGCAAGAGAGGCATGAGAGAATGCACTTTCTGTAAATAAAGATTTGTCCAGCACTTGTAGAAGTTTATTGGAAAGCTCAGACGGGATGATAAAACTGTATAAAACGTAATGAAGCGGAAAGTATGGCAGCCCACCAGGGGCGTGTGACAGAGGACACACAGATACTGCAGAATGAGATTCATTGCTTTCACATGATTACCTGGCTTTTAGTCATTATTTAAATCCCTGCACCCTTCAGACCTTTAATTTATTCAGTGGATGTTCCCATCTTTCCCTGCTCCCTTCCCCTGGAGCATCACTGTCACGCTACAGTAAACCGCCTGTAGGTCTTACTCCTGCTCTGAAGTCATCTGGAGTGAGATGGTTCTGTGCCATCCTAATGATACTGACCAAAGGTTAATTATTACACGTCGTTTGTGTCTTGAGCTTGATGAATGCAGGGGGCTGCCACTTCTGGACTCTGAGAGTCTCAGTCATTTGCTGTTGAAATCTAAAAACGTAGGACCACGAAGCAAAATGTGTTTGTGGATTTCAGGAAAAAGAGTAACTTATCAGGCAGAGACCAAGAAGAATTACCTAAGACTGGCTGTGCTGAAGAGTTCAGTGAATTACTCATGAACTTGTGAGAAATACAGAGCACAAAGGTAACTGCAGTTATCATTTGTTGAGGGTTCATTCTGTAAGGCAGAAATATATAGCACAAAGTACCTATAACCCCCTATGCAGTGTGGATTCAGCAAATGGCCTGTGCCAGGGAGCTTTGCTAAAGCAGCAAATTGACTCAGCACATCTCTTCAATAGACATCATGTGTCCCACCCACAGCAATTTAAAGTTCCGTAAAGGAAACTCTGGGAATACCATCCTCTGCTTTCTGAGTAAACTGCCCTCCACAGAGAGTGGAGAGCTGGGCTGCCTACACTTCCTGCCTAGAGATTATTTTGCTTTTCAAAGATGGATTTTATTTGCAAGAAAAATTAGATGATTATATTTAAGTTACAGACAAAATGCAAGAGCTGCAACTTCAAAAGGCTATGTCACCGCAGACGCTTTTCTTACCCCTCCCATAATAAAAAGTGCATGAGAATGTTTTATTATGTGATACCCAAACTCTTGTGTAAAGGTTACAGGGCCGATGGTTAAAAGGTAATATACTTTCTGTTCTTTTAAAGACCACCAACATGTTTTAAATGGTCAGGTATTACATGGGTGGCAGTCAGCCACTGCGGAGAGGTCAAGTCAACCAGAGGGGTGGGAAGTAACACTCCCAGACTGAGCAGAGAAAACTGCAATAATATTTCTTCACTTCTTAGGCTTCTCTCTACAATTTTTCAGTGACTATCCCCTGGCAGCTCTGCTGAAGGGGCTACTCTGCATGACCTATCCCTCCAGCTGGGCTAAGGCTCCCAGGGTGAGGCCAGCGGCCATGTGGCATCAGGGCCAAAGCAAGAGGTCCCTTCACACCAGCACAGGGGTCAGAAAGAGGATGAAACTTGTGCTACTAGAAGAGGGGTGCCTAGCCACCTTGGATGGACTTTGCCAAGTTCATACCAGCAGCCCACACTGCACTCTTTCTGCTGATAAATCCAGGACTTCAGTCTAGGTCTCCATCATACTAGGGCAGAAGGAAAAAGGGAGGAGGTAACGAGGCACCCAGAGAAACTCAGAGGGCAACTCTTGTTTCTCCTCCTGCCTATGGGAGGTCATTACAAAGCCTATTAGAAAACATAATTAACTTCAGCTGGAGCTTTTGAACTCAACTTTTTAAAACCTCTCCGCCCTTGTTAAGGGCTTAAGCAGTCACCTTTTCCAAGACCTCAGAGAGAACTACTTTCCTCATATTAATTCAATCTTCTTTAAATGATCAAGAAAGGCTCTTTTCTCCCCTTAGGTCTAAAAAAAATAACTTAAACACCATGTACTGAGAACATCACAATCTCACCGGAGAGGACTACAACTGAGAGATGGCTGCTATCTCCTACCCATCAATGCTCCATGCTCAAAAAGGCAAGTAAAGTTTCTTCTAAGGTGTCTCAAACTCTGCAAGCTCACAGAACGCTTTGAAAATGTTTTGGAGACTTTATTTTTCTGTTAAAAGCTACCGTGAAAGGGAGAACTACTGTAGGAGAAAACATACTTGCTATTACCTTTCTCTCAAGGAGGCAGAAAAATTAAGGGAATGCTTCTTCATCCTTCCTGATCAGCAGCTGTTCAGCAGGCTTTCAACAATAGGGAACATTAATAGCTTGTATGTGCTTTGCCAAATGAAACACTATTTTCGGTATGAGCCCAAGGGCATGATTCAGCAGTTTCCTAACCAGCAAGTAGCTCAAAGCTTTCCCAGAGTATTTTAAGACTCACTATCACATGTTTCTTAGTAACAGTTTTCCTCTCTTACTTTATCTGCGATTATAAGGTAAATCAATTAATGTTTCACCCATTAATAAGTATGGGGGCATATTAGGTTGTACACCATAGCGAGAGGACTATCAAATGGATACAGTGATCTCTAAAAGTACTCTCATTGAATATAACTATTTATGGCACTCTTTAAGATACTTTAATTCTTGAGAGAAAATTAAGTTTGAACTAGAGAGACCTGAAATCCATGAAATACAACCGCGGCGGGATCAGCTCATTTATATTGTACCGTACAGCTTTTGTGTCACTTTGCACACAGGTAGGAGGATTAGTAATATTCTCAAGGCTACTAACACAGAGAAAGCAACTTGTGTGTTTTTCCTGGGTTGGGGTTCTGGTTGCAGTTATTTATTTGACATTGACAAGAAAAACTACAACAATCAGAGGTCAGCTGTAAGGCTGGAAATTTCTAACAGTGTAAGTGTGAACATAAGCATAATGAAAAAGGTAGGATTCAACTATTTTTAAACATAGGAGGTGTGTGTGAGATGCTCTTGTGTAATCTGCGGTCAGGTGTGCATTACTGTAGCTGTCATGTGTTGAGGGTTCATTCTGTGTAGTAGGAATACAGCATCATCATCAGCAAGCAATGTTCTTGCTGCCTTTAGCCATAAAAATCTTGATTAGAACTAAAAAGGAAACAAAACTCATGTGATGGAAACTTCAGCAGTTTATAAATCCCCTTTCTTTATTCACACAGGGAGGCTTTGCACAGATCCCCTCTCCCCACTGCCCTGTCCTCTCCCTGGGTAGCTGGCTTATAGTATGGGCAGGAGCACCTCCTCCTTCAGCTTCCCCAGAAAGAATCCTGATACGGTGCCTTACTGTGGGAATGCAATTTGGCCTCCTTCCTACAATAGCCCATTTGTCCTATAAACTCAGCTTTCACGGCTCTCCCTCAATTTTTGGGGAGAAAATAGGATGCAGCACACCTGGTTCCCCTTGATACATCCACCCCATTCTGTCTTCTGTGGGGCATGAAGATAAGTGGCAATGTAAAGGGCAACTTTCAGTATTTTGGAAATCAAACATGTTCCTCCGGAGAAAAATTTCATGGTATTTGATTTGCAGGGAGGGGCAGGGAACAAGAGGCGGAAAGTATCTGAGCTGATAGCTCAGTGCCCACTGAGAAGGTGAGGAATAATCAGCACAGTTCTCAGTGGAATTTAGTGATTCCTCTTGTTCCTGTGGGAGTTAGGCATCTAAATGCCTTTGCAGATTCAGTCCATGACCTAGAACTGAAGTAAAGTTTCCATCTAAGCAATAAAACGAGATAATTGGTTCAGTGACTGAATTAGGGGAAAAGAGATTTCTTGAGAAGT
Source organism: Calidris pugnax (assembly GCF_001431845.1). NCBI lineage: Eukaryota > Metazoa > Chordata > Aves > Charadriiformes > Scolopacidae > Calidris > Calidris pugnax. The sequence goes on from NW_015090990.1 coordinate 20,280,639, forward strand.
AGAAAAAAAACCAAAACCCAACATGGGTCTCGCTCAGCCTCAAACACTTGAATGTTTTTGGCAAAAACAACAAAAAATTAACAACAAATGAACACACACTCTAAAATACATTTTGGGAAAGCCAAAATATTGAGCGTTGTCCAAAGTATGACTGAAAAAGCAACAAAAGTAACTAAACAAAACAAAAATGACTCTGTGAAGTAGAACATTACAATGCCTTTAAATGTCAAACCCCAAACAACTTATTTGTCTTTTTATTCAAGAGAGGAGAAACAACTGTTTATTTTGGTTAAAACTGTTCTGTGATTTAAACCAAATTCACAACAAAACTGCTGGTCTGTATTTTGGGTGGTACAAGAGGTATGAAAATGAAGTGGTAAGAACGAATGTTGTATCACAACAAGGCACCAGACAAGCAACAAACCAAAGAACTGAGAAAATAAAACTCTTCCAAGAATAAATCAGTTGTCCTTTGGCAAAGGTGACTTAAGAAAATGGCTGTTGGAGGATTTGGGGCTCCTGTGTTCACCCAGCTGTTCACGGGCAAGATTAAACACTTTGGCAGTGAAATGCAAATGTGAGGGATGTCACGTGAGGTTCCTCTCTTGGCTATTTCTGGGAAAGCAGGGCCCTTTAGGTCAAGAGATGAATAAATCCACCCCAGCAGTCAATATGGGTGGGGGGAAGGTGTTTATGAGAAGGTATGTTAAAAAAAATGCATAGTAGCTGGATACCATAATGCAAGCTGACCTATAGCTACTGGCTTAACATAGTGTGAATTAGTAACTTACAATGAAAGGGTTATTTTTGATCTTCTGGATTCCCACAGAGTTTACATTTTTGTAAGCAAGTAAAGCCAAATGAAAATATGAAAGCTTTACAGACCCCTGGGCCGGTCAGCCACTATGTAAGGCAAAGTTCAGCTCCTGCTCTCCCTCGCTGAGATTCTTGGCAGGCACGACAAAGCTTTCCTCCTACCGCTGCTGGAGCCTTGCCACGGCTGTCTTGAATGTCTCCCTGTTTTAGTCTCTGAGAAGCTGACAGAGTGCATTTGATGTTATACCTGTATTTTTTTTTTTGGTGAGGAAAGAAGTAAAATTGACTCTTGAAACTGCTGTGTTCATTCCTTGAGAAATCTTTAAAGTATTGAAATTTTATTGGAAGTTCCAAACACTTCAAACAGATGCTTCTATTAAACAGAAATCTGTGGCAAATGGGAGCACAGGTGAAGGTAATGTTTTTACAATGTCTTGCACTTAATTTAGCTTCTTTTAGCAAAGGTGCTCATGAAATTCCTAGGTGGTGTCAGCCTTTTCTTTCTGCTTTTTTTTTCTTCACATAAGAAAGTCTCTTACTGACACACATTGTGCTTCTGTATGGGGATATGACTTGCTTCTACCTGCTTTAGCTTTATTCTTCTCTGTAAAACATCGTGTTACTCAAACCGTACATGCAGGTGGTTCTGTGTACCTGGAAAATCAAACACCCTTTGAAAGTAGGCTCGGAAATCGCTTCACCTGGATAACACTGTTTAATGAAAACAGGGAGAAATCTGTGCAGGACCTTCCATCATTTAAAAGATAAAACAATATTGCCTTTACTACTCATCTTTCATTTCAGATTCTGAAAATGTTTATTATTAGAATGCGAAGACTATAAACGTAAAGGTCTTATGCCACAAATCTGATAAGGCTATTGGTTTGAGGCCTAAACCTTCATTTTTAAGTACTCTTTCATTTTAAACTGTTGCAGCAAGCACTTTACACAAATAGATTCCCTGCTTGGACTATTGCCTTTAGGAACGAGCAGGAACTAAAAGCAGTGCTTGTCTTACTAGTAAAGTATTATCAGAATGACAATTACAGCTGATCCCACAATAGCAGTCCGTTTTTTGACTGCAGACTTTGATTCTTTACTGTCATGAGCTGAAGTTCTACTCGCAGGGTCAGGAAATGTGTATTGTCTACTATAAGATAAGTTTATTACTGCAAATATATACTTGAATTGCATTAAATCACAAACCTGAATTCTGATTATCAAGTCACAAAACAGCTGTTGCAGAACACAGTAACGTATCTCCTTTGCAGGGAAACAATTTGTTGCTTTGAGGTAAAATAGTAATAATCCAATCGCTAGGATTTTTAAATTTTTTTTGCAAGTTCAAGTTTTTCTTTGAAGTTAGGCTTCACATACAAGGAAAGACAGGCAGCAATCACTAAAATGCTTTAAGTTTTATGAACCTAATGGTACTCCAACTCAAATAATAGTTTGTCCCTTTCCCTGCAATAGCGCTCATTATTGGTTCTGTTTCCTGAGTTAAACAGAAGCCAGGAAAACTGTGCCATTTAAGTTGAGAGACAGCAAGTGAAAAATATGCATAGAAGTTTTTCAAAACAGCCTAGGTTCTGGCTGACATGTAGAAGTAGACACAAGAAAAAAACTACCAGCAATAACTAATCTCTAAAAGAAGCTCTCATGGTTTTGGGAACAGATTGTTGTTCATCACCCATTGTAGAAAAGTAACAAAAATTTGTCAGATTCTGCAAAACTTCTGCTTAACAACTATCAACAAGGTGGAAATTTCAGCTGTCCTGCTCTAACAGGGTGAATACAAAGGTTCTCTATAAAGTAGCAGTCAAATGACTTTAAAGGTTACTTTAACATTCAGACCTGCTGATCATCTTTAGCTTCATATCCCACCTTGAGCTTCTTCCTCCCCTGAGCTTCCACCTAAATGGTAACACTTTAAAAGGATTCATTAAGAAATGGCTCAGAGCCCCTGTCCACACCTTCACCATTTCCCCTTCCATCCTCCCTGCAGCGTTGCATCTCTAAGCACAGCGTGACACAGGGCTCAGTTCTTATGCTACAGACCTGCACTATCTATTACTGGAAAATTTTAACCAACTTTTGAAGGAAAATCAGTAGTCTTCATTAAATTTGGTCGGGCTTCAAATACTAATTTGTTGGCAAAACAGTGGAATTACTTCCTTAAAGAGAGATGTGGGGTACAGTAAAACATTTCTATCTACATTAAAATGATATGGATATGATGTCAGCGATGTATAAAACACCATCTGTAGTGTACCAAGTCTATGTATACTCGATTTAATATGATGAATTTCACCTCAGCCATGAAATACTGATCCGGCATAAACATTGTACTGGAGACCAGATTCATCTGCTGTGAACACCAAGGAGGCTGTAGCCATTGAAGAGCCTGCTCCAGGGCCCGTCCAACATCAGGAAGGCTTACTATGACTTTTAATACGAGGATCTTTCAACTCCAAAACCTTACGTCTGTGTGAACCAGAAAACTCACATGGTGCCCCTTACCTCAGGATCACTCGTTAAAATATTTGCTATTATTTCTGTGCTTAGAAATACAGAAAAACTTTCTCAGCACACATATAGCAAATGTAATCATGCTGATACTTGACGCTGGGGAGTTTCATTTCCTTGAAGCTCTTCTCTTTCCTCTGTCCTTGGAAAAACAGAAATGCAATTAGGAAGTCAAATCGCTGTCTATTGGTTATCTATGGAAAGTTGGCACATTCCTCACATGATCTTTATTTTTGCCTTGAAAAGAGCTAATGTGCTCTTTTGCCTTGCAGATGGTCTGGAATGAACCTCTAGCTCCTGTTTGCACTCTTTCAGCGAAGTTACTTTTTTTTTTTTTTTTTCCCCCCCTAACACAGGCTAGAAATTAAAAGAAAACCATCAGAACGATAAGCTGAAAATTGAAGATATTTTATAAGTTATAAATATATGTCTAATATTAGTTTGCAGTAACTTCAGTTGCTAGGATAAGAAGGGATTTTCAAATGACATTTTAATTAGAAAAGGGTTTTGTAGAGTTGATACTATGGGACAAAAGTTATTTGTAATGTCATAGAGATGCTTGCCAGAAACGCAGGGGTGACAAGCAGCAGCTGTGGAATGGCTGCATATTGCTAGGAGGCACTGCAAAGGTATTCAGATACTTTGAGAGGTGAATGAAAACTTAATTAGAACAGAATAAAATCCAGCAAGGTATGTTAAAGAATATAGCCTGTCTGCCTATAAAGCTGTAAGAATGTCATTTGCTAAAGTTAGTCAGTCAGGTGTGGTTTCTGCCTTTTGGTGAATGCAAGTTATTTTTAATTCAATTTCTTTCCTACAGCACCAGAAATGCAATTTTTTGTAAGTCCTGAAAATACTCAGGCTTCTACAAACAGGGAAGGTGAGTTTCTCAGCTAAGTTTTGGTGGTTCTCTCTGCTGGAGATCTACCTGTTCAAGGGAAACAGGTTACACTCTTATCAGCTGTAGCTATTTAGCGCCACAGCCATAATACGTGCTCCATGTATGATAGCACGTCCTCATGCAACCATACATGTACTATCAAACTCTAAATGTGCAAAAGGTATGTAAGATTTCAGAAGGGGAAGTTTCTTCGAAAAGGAAACTTTAGCTGTAAATAGTCTATTTTAATAGATCAAAACCTGAGTTTAGTGCATTCAGATTCTTGCAATAAGCATGCTCTGTGATTTGCCCTTGGGAGCGATCACATTCATTGTGCTCGTGACATGTAAAAATATACAAGAAATAATACTTCTGAGGCTTCACATCCTTTCACAACGCAATCAGAAGACCCAGGAGTAGACATCTGAGCAATCATAGGAGTACTCTGGAGTCATATGTTTCCCATGGAAATAATTTGTGACTTCCCGCTCTTTACTGCCACACATCTTCAAAGCAAAACCAGCCTGTGTTTTGAGCAGAACAATTATTTGCTTTACATCAAAGTTTCATGTAGTTCTTCATTCAAACTAGGTTTCAAAGGAGTAAAATTAATGCAGGTCTGTATAACACATGGGCGGTGACATGTTTTCTGCTCCTGGCACACTTTCTATTGATAGATCTCAGTATACTTTACAAACATTAATACTTCAGCTGCTTGCCAGAAATAAAATGTCGTTTGCTGTTTCAGAGTAGGAACTGCTGCTAATTACTGCTAATTCCTTCTACTTTTGCAAAGAATTATAAAAGCAGTCATCTCCACACCTTACCTGCTGTGTGACTGTAACGTGATTATAGTCTGATATATCTCCAAGTATTGCAGTTTTAAGTATCTGGGTGGTCTAGTCCTATATAGCACAATTTTGCCTCTCAGGGTCATACCCTTGTTGCTGCTTGTATTGTTCCTATGGGTAAGGGTTTAATAGAAAAACCAGGCCTGTTGTCTTAGGCTTAATGGATTAAACTACTGTCTGAATGGGTTGTTTAACATCATGCTTATGATGCAACTAAAATACTTGGAAAAAATGAAATAAGAACAGAAATAGGATTACTCATATTATAAAAATCTGCATGTTCTGCATATTGTACTATAAGAGTCTATCAATATAGACAACCCTTGAACATAGACAACATTCCATGATAATCTTGATTTTTTTGATCCCAGTATTAGTCAATTTATTTCATCCTCAAAATAAGAGTTCAGAGTTAACCAGTAAAAAACGTGGACAGTAATATTACTACCTTCATGCTGATTGAATCATAGAATAGCTCAAGGACTTATTTGTGATCACTTGGTGTGGCTGTGTGTAGAGTTTGGCATCACGGTGATGTGACCATCTGGTACTGTGGGACTCTTAATTCCGTTACTGAAAACTGCTGGTTCTGCAGATTGTTTGCAGAAAGCCCGTTGTGAACGTTTTGCTTTTGAAATTCACACCCAGCCCAAAAACTTTTGTGAACTGAATGTCGGTTTTGTTTCCTGAAAAGGTTAAAATGGCTTCAATTTTGTAATGCATTCATACTATGTTATCCATTCGAGCCACTCAAGAGATGAGTGTGATTGTTTTTCAGTATTATATTTACCTCTATTATAATTTACCCCTTTATTAAACCACTCTTTATACTTGAGGTTTTTAAATGGAGTTAGGTCCTGGTTAGGTTCTAGGGAGGTGTCCCTGCCCATGGCAGAGAGCTTGGGTCTAGATGATCTTTAAGGTCCCTTCCAACTCAAACCATTCTAAGATTCTATCAAAACTAAGACAAAACTTGTTTTCTTTCATACTCTAGTTCCTTGTGGTCAGGAGCTGAGGTAGCAAAAGTACTTTGCTTTCCAGGCCACTGTTAGGCTGGTAACAGCAGCAGCAGAGACGTAGGCTCTTGCAGATAAATAACTGTGTGTTCCTGACTGTGATTTACCTGGGCAAAGGCTCCTCTTGGAACACGGAAACCTCACCCCTCAGCCCAAGCCTCCATCTCGGGCAGAATCCCAGTCAAGTGTAACAACTAAATCTCTCTTCTTAATGTCTAACTGCTTGTTACATAGTGCTGTGTATTTTGTATTTTCACTTTAAATCCCCACGCTTTCTTTTTCTGCTTACAAACCCTCAATTCTTCAGCAAGATACATTTCTTTCCAGGCCAGCCCAAGGCTGCGGTCTCAGAAAGGGAGAGAAATAAAACCCAAGTGTCTAAGGAGTTCAATTTAGACATTGTGCTTTCTTCTTATCTCTTCAGTTGCCCTTAGTCTGCCTGCCTTCAGCCTGACTGACGTGTCCAGACTGCCAGACTGGCTGGAGTCAAACCCAAGGGAATAACACGAACTCCATTAACCCCAATGCACAGCCCGATAATCCCGTGTGGCTCTATCCATCTGGGGGCTAATTTGCATGGCAAGGGTCAGAAAAACTTGAAAATTAATATTTTTTTCAGGCAGCCGGAACCTAATGGAAGTCAGCACTCCCTCGTCCTCTTTCAGCAGTGGATGGGCTGAATTTGCATGTTCTGCTTTTTTCCTGTTCTTTTCCCCTTTTCTCCTCCCCAGCATATTTTCTGTCAGGATGGCTACATGGTGCAGCTGAGGGCAGGAGAGCTGCTTCCATGCCCAGCTGTATGAAACTGGGTTCGTCTCATGAAGGAAGTCAGCTCTCGGGAACCAGAGGAAGGAAATTCTTTTCCTGTTTCATATTAGCCCTAAAGACTCTAAAGCTACTTTTGTGATAAATCTAACCAGGTTGCAGTTTGTCAGTATGAAAAGAGATGTGTACGTCACTAATTTCTGAACGTCTTTCCTCTTTGGAGTTCAAACATAGTATAAAATCCTTGGTACAGGCATATATTTTAATAGGAAAAATGGTTGGTACAGGAATATTTTTTAATAGGAAAAAGGTTCTATTTTTCCTTCAGTTGTATAGTTAGCCATTGATCACAAATTGAAAATGAAAACACTCAGTGAGAGGCATGCTTCATGCTTTCTCCACCTCTGATATTTTATAGTCCTCTTCTGAAAATAGATTTTATCTAGGATAAAAGTTGCACTTTTAGGCAGTCTAAGAGATGCTTCAGTGGAATGAAGCCACACAGAGCAAGGTAAGCTTTGTGGGAAGTAAATGATTAAGAATTGTTCCTGTTTCTCTTTTTGTTCCTTTCTGTGGCCCTGGAGGTCTTTGTGGGAATATATTCCAGTGAAACTACAAAAACAATTCCCATACTTTGTCTACTGGGTGGTTCGTTCTTTGGTAGAATACTGAAAATAAATAAACGGTGTATGAAAACTCGAAGGAACAGCTGAAAATCACATTAAAAACTGGACACAGTGAGAATGCTAAAATGAAGATGGTTCGTTACGCAAGAGTTGTTTTGGTTTTTTGTGGTTAGTCAAACTGTCCTTTCTCTGCACAACTGTGAAGATTGCTAAGCATGAAAGATCCCCTTTTGTAAATGGTCCAAGCCACAGAGTATTTGCTGTGTCAGCTTTCTCATCGGTTTAGGTAATGGTAGCAGCAGAGAAGCGTTGTGACTTGTGACTGGTTCAATGACCACAAGTAATACTGAAGAAAATAAAAATGACCCTTAAATCATATGATTTTCATCTGGAGAATATATTCTTGGGATTATGGCAAAGTTTGGCATGTTTTTCAGCTTTGATTTACTAAAAGGAGAATTATTTTGCATGGAAAAATATACATTTAAAAACCATGTGTGAGAAATCAAAAACTACAAAATATTGAAGTAGACTCTAAACTTTGTTGTTGTTGTTGTAGTGTCCACAGTGACATTCTTGTTCGTTCCCATTTGAGATCAGCATTCGTGGTAGCGTGAATAGTTGTGGATCATGCTTTGCACTTTAATCTTTGGGATCTGCCAGGCCTCAAAACTGTCTCATTTCACAGGAGAATTTGATTCTGGCATCATTTTTATATTTTCCGAGTCTGTCATCATAAACTGGCTCTGCTTGAGTTTCTCCAAAGTTGAAAGTGAAAATGTATATATTGAAACATCACCAGTGAGGTGATGGCATGATTTTGAGGCATTTGATGACTTTGAGGCATTACTGCTTTTTTATGAATATAGATACCCCCAACTGGATATGCAGTAAGAGGCCTTTGTCACCCAGTGTCACCCCGGTGCCCCTTTCATTACACATATCCCTAATCCTTTACATAAATACAGAATAATTTTTCCCCATCTTTCTTAAGAGGTTGTAGGTTTAAAAGCTCTTCAACAGTATGATGCATGAAACAAGTTTCTCAGCAGAAGCCTTAACTTTTCTGGCAGAGAAGCCTCAAATTGTGCAGTACTGCTGATGGTTTCCCAGATGATCCCAAGAAATGAGCCCTTAGTAAGTCCCTGGCACAAACTGAGACTTTTCAGAGAGAGTTTTCTTTGTTGTTTGTTTGGGGTTTTTTTCTAATCATTCATAAATGCTCATGTTTCATGAATTCCTTGACTGCTGAAATATTGTCTAGTGGTGTCTTGTGTTACCGTCCTTAAGGATGTAGAAAGTTAATACCAAATTACACAAGATTTTAGTGCCACGGAGCAACTGTCCTCATCCTTTTGCTGGCAACCTCACTGTTGGGTTTACGGTCGCATGGTTTAATTTCTGGGTACGAGCCCTCTCTTAGAATTAAATGGTTTGGGTTTTTCACTGCATTTACAGGTCTTGGCTCCTTGTTTAGGAGCTACTGCAGTAGATAACTGCTCACGCTGAGGGAGTGTGTTCAATAATATGTGCCTTATTTGGTGACAGTGCAGCCTGGGACATGAGGTAATCTCTGTCTTGCATGACTCTGAGAACCCGCTCTAGATGTTACCACACCAGCATTCATTCCGTAGGCATAAAGATAGGTACATTTATAATGGAAAATGTGGAAAAGCATCTATAGATATGCACTGTTATTTCAAAGCTGTAAATTCTTTTAAGCCACGCAACCTTAGGAAATGCAAAGATACAAAGTACAAATACGATTACATGCCTGATTACCCTGAATTGTTATTGTACACTACAAGCACGAACCGAGAAAGAACATATATGTTTGTTCTGTTGAGACTTTTGCTTAGCAAAGTCTTTGGGCTTCAATGGGTTTTGTTTGTAACATGGATGTATGCTCAAGTAGCTGAATTGCTGTCCAAGTGAGGTGTTTGGGGTTTTTTGTGGGTTTTTTTTCTGACAGATCTCCCTGAGGAGATAAAGAATGTCATTACACTTAAAAGACCGGTAGCACATGCTTAATCTTTTGGAACCTGTTCAATTTATGTGGTGTTGGAAAACCAGAAGCTCATGAAGAACATGTGGTGCCTACCTCCTTACACATGAAATTTCTGCCTCTTCTATCTCCATTTCCCACTCTCTGAAGGGCTCTAGAAGTCTTTGATTTTTGCGAATGCTTAAGTCAGTAATTTCTAATACATCTGAATTGTCACACTAAGTTAAATTAGTCCAACTTTATGTACTCCAACTTGTGGAAGGACTAGGTCTTTTACTTTGTAACTTTAATGATATTAAAGTTCTGAACAGAGAAAGACTGAGAAAGATCTAGATCTTGTTTGGATTGGTAAAAATCAGCACACTAGAACTGCATCTTGTATTGTAGGAACCACTTTAAATGTCTGGCACAGTGAATAGTTAATCTGACTAGATTTAGTTAATTAGTGGTGTCCCTTCATCTACTGCTGTATGTTCCCTGCATTTACAACTTTATGTGTCTACAGTCAAGGCATGATTTGCAAGGAATTGTTTATTTAGTGTGCTAAACTACCATCATCGCAAGCTAAATTTGATTAGAATTGTTTTCTTTTTTAGCCTTTTAAATAACAGTATCTGCTCCAGAGTTTTAGAAAAATTAAATCAAACAAATAATAAATGTTCGTGTATATCATCTGGCTCTGATTACTTACTTAATTTTCTAAATAGCACTGGAACGTATTCAGCAAATAAATGAACAGTCCAGAAATGTGGTATTGTTTAATGAGATACATGTTTTCAACTTCCCTGCCGTATAACTCAGTGGTTTCTGGGCATTGCAGAGAATTCCCTGATTTCTCTTGTTAGCACACAGTTGGGAGTTGATATTGCTTAAACCATAGCCAAGGCAAAATACTGAAAGGAAATAGATTCTTTACTATGCAACAGTGCCCTGTATTATATTTATGGAGTGCTTAAAGGATCCCTTTAAATATGATTTTGATAAAAAAAAAGTGAGAAAAAAAAGTGGCTCAAGTATTCTAGGAATATAAATTAATTATAGGCATGAAATTTAAGGTAAATAAATGGAAGACAGTTTCCCAGTAACTTGTTTTGGCTAAAATGTTCAGAAAAGTAGATGAATTAAAAACCAAATAGTCCTAAAATCTGCATTTCCTCTTTCAAAATGACCAGTTATTTTCAGAGTGCAACAATGTAGTTTAACAGAACCAGTAAAATCTGCCTAAGCAGTGGTATCTGACATCCCAGGAATGACACTTGGTAAAGAATATAGTAAGAAATTCTCGTCTTGTTCTATGGAACGTACCATTGATATGTCAAATTCCTTTAAAGATACACTATGCATGTCTAAAACGTGTTCTTCCTTTCTTTTCATCATTTCATTTTCTCCAGTTGACACAGCCATGGGATAGTATATTAGCCATGGGATAGTATATTAGTAATGGATGCTGTGTTTCCTTCCCAACCATTCTTGGGGCTCCAGACAGCATCTGCATGCCTTGTCTAAGCTATTGGTTAGGACTTGTCATGTTTCCCTAAAGAGAGTATGTTGTAAATACTGACATCTGCTCATGTATCCAATGGATGCCTCAGTAGATTTGCAGGAGGTGGAGTGATCGAGTAAGCCAGGGACACGGCTGCCTACTTCTACAATATTTTCCCTCGAAAGAGAAGAAGTGTAACTGAAGTGTTCCCTCTGGACACTTGAGGCTGAAGGTAGATCTACTGTCAGGAAAACTTTTCAAAGTATTTAAATCACATTTCATCTTTTGTTACTGTCCGTCATACTTAGACGTAGAATGGTGGTGCACCTTCCCCTCCTTGTTTCCAGATACTTCTGTAATAAAAGGTTACGTACATAATTAAATTAGTTAAATTCTAATAGTCTACAAATATTTGAAGGATGCTATGAACTTTCTAAACGGTTTTTGAGGTTACTCATTACTTCAATCAATTAATGTTTGTTTAAATGCAAACACAGCTGTTTCATATGTTTGTTTGGTTTTTAGTCCTCTCATGAGGGAAGTGGGCAAATGAAACACAGTGGGTTGACAAACCTTTTTCCTTCGAAGTCCAAAATCTCAACTGACAAATACTCTTGCTCTCCAAATTGGCAGGGGGAATACAGAGGTGGATGGGAAATGGGCTTGGGTTTTGGTTGGTTTTTTTTCTGATGTTGTTGCCTTCTGGTTTGTAACTTACTCTTGAAGCCATAAAATGAATGAAATTGAGCTTCCAGTAATTGCTTTTAAGATGGATCTTGTCTCTGTCAGTGTGACAGCAAAATTCATAGACAAACACATTCACAGGGGCCTTCCCCTCTGTGCCAAATCTGGAACATGTGTTTGGCCTTGCAGGCCTTGAGTATAAAAACCCAACAAATTTCAGGGCTGTTGACTCTCATCTCTGTTTGTGTCGGTGACCATGCACAAATACCCTTTTCCTCTGGGTTTAAATTTGGGCTGAATTTAAGCAGCAGCCACACTCCCCACCTCCCATAGCACAAGGCAGGTTTCATGTAGTGTAAGAAGCAATGCTAACCTTTTTCCCTGGAAAAACTTGGACCAGCATAATATTTGCCTCTGCCTTTCAACCCCTCTGATCTGAAATATGCATAATGTAGCCCTGTTTCATTATTGCTTTACAGAAAATAGCACCAGAAATACCCACTTCTTTCAAATCTCTCTCAATAACACCTTCATACAGAGCACTCCCCAATTTTTCAAGTTTTTCCAAAGTTTTCAAATATTCTAGTTTTTCTTCCTTTAAATATATACTTCTTTCATTTTATGCTAATTTTTTCTTTATGAACATGAAACCCCTAACCTTTCAGATAGTTTGAGCAAGCAGTAAATACAGGATTAGCAAACTTGCACAATGGCTTGGTTCACATTTCTTTCTTTGCAGTATGATCTCATTAATGAATAGTCAAATTGAATTTAGAAAATGAACACAGGATTAAAAAAAAGCTGCTTTGTACTTCTCAGATTCTACTTAAGAAATAATTAATGTTGACTGGATATAATAAAAAGGTAGACTTCTTAATTTTTCATTTTAAATTGAATGTTTACTATGAAATTCCTTACTATTCTAATTTCTTGAGAAATAACAACACCTAAAGATTCTGAGATTATTTCTGTGGAACCCTGCTGATTTCTTTCTTACTGAATTCTATAGATCTGAGCCTACAGCTATTATGAAACTTTAGAAACCTGACAATTAAAGTGATTATTTCAGTAAAATGTTAAGAAAATTAACCTAATCCCTTTTGTTACGTGGATAGATTTTTTTTCTTATAGAGAAAAAAATTACACCAAGTGACTCAGATGTAGTTTTTGTTTAAGCTGTTCATGTTTTAAACTTTATTTAGATCAGTTTGCATTAGTCTAGAAGTGGTTTCTTAGTAACTGTAGCATCTTTTTGAAAAAGATATCTAAAACAACTGTATGGTGTAGATTCCTTAATGAAAGTAGCCTACTTTAATGGCTCAATTCCATTTTCTTGTTTCTTGAATATTTAGCACAGTAAATGGAGCACAATGGCTTGTTCCACATTTCATGAGGGATATCCAGCACCAAGTAGCTGTGAATTCTTCATGTCCATACTGGTTTGTTTGATCAGCAAGCACCTGTGAATGGGAAAAGCCTGTCTGCTTTGAAAACAGCAGAAGTTCACTATCCTGCTAGGGCTTTGCTTGGGCGAAATCAAACTGCCCTTCAGTTAGGAGCACTATAGACATGATGGCCAGAGCTTGACTCTATGTAGAAATTAAAAGAGAAACAAAAAGTAACAGTTCCCAGATGCTATCTGTATATTCCTTTCTCCTGTCTTGATCGCTGTTGTTGTTTTAATTATCCTAATAGCTTGCTCCAAATTCACAGAATTTAGAGCATTACACAGATAAAATTTTCCTTAAAAAGAAAAAAATAAGTAGATGTTGCCCAGTCAAACCTAATCTGTTGTATAGTGTTGATTTCTATTGCGTGATCTGCTGTGTAGCACTTGTAAAGATTTTGAGTCGTCTCTCACCGAACATCTTTATACTGATCTGAAATACTTTAATGAAGTGATTACAAAGTTTTAGTAACTTTCTGAGTCCATTTGACACGGCTGCAGGAAGCCTCCTGTTTTCCCGAACTATTCTTACTTAGAAACTATGATGTAGACTTAATTTGTTAGATTTTTTTTTTTTTTGTGGGATGTATTTTAAAGGCTGTAAGTCGGCAGGGTCTTGATGTCAGATTCTGGGCCATGTGCATTAGTGCATGTGCTCATCTGGAGCCCTCTCCATCACTTGGTGCTGCAGGTGGCCACGTGCATGAGAAGAGGGGAAAGGCACAGCAGCCACCTCCCTGACTTGGCACGACTGACTAGAAGAGAGTTACACAAAAGGATAGAATTGATTTCTAGGTTGGTTCCATGAGAAAAATGAAACTTCCTGCAGTTTCTCTGTGTGCGTCTCCCCCCCCACCTTCTCTTTCCAAATAACTTTTGAACCCTTTGGTCAGTTTTAACCTTGTTGGATGAGAGGTTACACTACGGAAAGGTAATGGAGATGAGTGGTTGGTGAAAGGAGAGAGTCACCATGAGCGTCCTGCTGAAGAGGAATCTTGTGGCTTGGCACCAGAGAATCCATATGGAAAAGAGACAGGAACGCTCCAGGTAGATGAAAAGTAGCCATTGGAGATCAAGCGAAACCCAAAGCCACAAAATTATGGGAAAACTAGCAACACTGTGCTGCGCACAGAACCTTTTTGGGTTTCTTTTTCCTAAAGCTTTAAGGCATGTTTCTCTTTTTTTTTTTTTTTTTTTTGGTCAGTTCCCCTTTGCTGTTCTTTCTCTTGCTGACACTACTCTTGCAATCTGAGCAGGTACCTGGGAGTCTCTGCAGAGTCATTCTTTCTTGAGTAGCTAAGAGCTAAGCGTGCTTAAAACACATTTCTCTGGATGCACGATTTCCATATTATACATTACACAGTTGTATTTAGTCGGAAAAACTGCTTGAGAACTTGTGAATATTTTTTTATTGTAAATAGACAGCTTTTCTTTTTTTTTTTTTTAGTGCCTGTATTTGAACTGGTACCCATCTTTAAGTTGAGGTCTCAAGCATGGTTGTGTTATATGTGTGTGTATATATATATTTATAGTATGTATCTTTGTAGCATTGCTGTGGGGTCTACTGGATTGTTTTGCTTGATTTATTACCGCACTGAGAAGAGCAGCAGGAAGCCTCCACCATTTGTATATCCCAGCCCATCTTTAATTGTTTTGTAAGTAGTTCTAATTGCAGTGCATTATTCAAAGTTGAAATGTTTTTGGAACGTTCTGTGCTGGTTAACTGGAAATTGCTTCCAGGTGATTTGCACTGATGTGCATTCAGGGTGGTTTTCTGGCTTCATCTAAACCAGTTGATTTAGAAGTGGTTTCTTATTTTGCAAGTGATGTGAGTTTTTCTTTCCATTTAATCCTTGAGATCAGCTAGTGGGTTTCACATAGAAAAGGAAAGGTAAACTGTCAGTGTGTCCCAAGTCCACTCAGAGAATGTGCAGTCCAGAAATAACATACTGTACCGACTGATGGAGCAAACACTGAAAATTTTCCTTTCCTAACATATGTGATAGTTCTCAGAAATCCAGCTTTCGTTTGCACTACGCCGACTGAAAAAGGGCTCTTTTCAGTATGGGATATTTCAGGATTTAAATAGCCTCTTTGTACTGAGAGCATACGCACTCCTTTTCGCTGTTGTTTGCATTTTTAGGTTTTTTTTTCTTCCATGATTTTGAAGTGAGATGGGAAATAGAGCAATCTGCAGCCTCTGTTGGTTCACATGAAAAATAAGGGACTTGCACTTCGTTGTCTTTGCAGTCTTGGTGACAACAGAGTGCGTGCTCCCAACTGGTGGCAGTGCATACGGCACCAGGTGACGAACCCGCTCTCAGTCTTTGTATTTGATTTGTTTTTGAAGTTGTCTTTCCTAATGAAAAGTCATCTTCAACACAATTTATTTAATCCCTTGAACTTCTTGCTTTGTTAAGCTTAATTTTCAAAGTGGGAAAGTAAGAGGACTGTGAAAGATCTCTCTGCTGTCCCCAGATCTTTTCCTTTGAAGAGCGAGGACTGAAAACAAGAGAGGAGCAGGGCCCAGGGAAGCTCAAAGCAGAGAGGAAACTTAATCTGAACAAAACCTTTCATTGCAGAAGTCTTTAATTTTATCGGTGAAAATTGCATATTGCCTTTGAGTAACAAACTTCACAAGAGTGCAAAGTTACTTTTTTCTTTATTAGTTGTAAAGTAGGTGGCTAAAAATTAAGGAGATGGCATCTCAGATAATGTTGGGGAGTTGGTTTGTTTGTTGGCTTGTTTTGTCAGTTTGAGGAAGAAATGAAAACTCCTTTGGTCACAAGGAAATAAAATAGCCAAGATAGCTGAAGCTTTGATCACTGTCTCAAGTCTAAAAATATAATAAACTAAGTAGCACTGCAAACAAACATAAAGTGAGGCATCAATAACAGAAACCGGTAACCAGCTTTATGGCTGAGATAATTTAAATTCTGTGCCGTTTTAAAATAAAAGATTTTGCAGTATAAGAAAGCCATTTTGATAAATCAGCAAAAAAAAATATCTCGCTTTCTTGAGTAGTACCTTCTATCTCAAAACCGATTCTTTTGTTCCTGCTCTCATGAAGAAATTAGATGAGTTTATGGCTGCAGTGTCTGTTCTCAAAAGATAAGCCTAAGTCTTAGCAATACAGCTGTATCTGTGAAGGTCAATAGAGGACAAAGGTCTTGGCTCCAGTAATGATACTTCACTACGTGTTAAAATACTCGTAATTCTTTAACGGATTTCATGTTAAAAGCTAAGAAAAGATTCCCCCTCAACAGTTCAATACTGTGCTAGTATCAACCCAACACCATTTTAAAGCAGGCCACTGCTTTATTGGGAGTTTGTTTATTTAGCCCATTAGTTTTGGAGAGGAGGAAGAGAGTGTAAAGGGAAACGGGGAGCTGCTGCATCGGAGCAGAGGTGTCTTGTGTGTCACATCAAACACACACCTCTCAGGAATGTTCTAGGTGGGGTTGTGGCTGTCGGAGCACACGGGACAAGCTCTGTGAGAAAAGAGTGGGATTTTGGGTGTATAACATCGAAAGCTCATTTCCTGAGCATACAAAAACCTCTTGCAGAAAAGTTCTTCCTTGTTCTTGGTGGAACTTGGCTGTAGTTCTGTGAACGTCTTAAACTGTTTATTTGCTTATTATCTGGTTTTGCTGTAAGCCGGATTTTCCCCCCCCCCCCAGCATAGTTGTGCACAAAGGCAATGACAGCTTGTGTTGGCAGGGGGGATGCAGAAGCCAGCAGCAGGCTTAGCTGGAGGGTGGGAGTGCCTCCTTCCATGGTGGTTGTTCATGTGTCCAAAGCATCTGAGAAACCTGTAACCTCAGAAACTGCTGATATGCACCTTCCCAGAGCGGTGTGGTAACCCCTTCCCACAGCCACGGGGTGTTATTTACCTAAAGGGCTGCATTCGCTGTGTTATGAACAACGTTAAGAAGAAGTTCTTTATAAACATCTTGGGGCTACGTTCACTTTCAAACCAAACACAGCACTCAGAGCACTGTTTATAGCAGTATTTTGAGATTTAGTACTTTATCTTGTTGTTGGTTATGTCTTTGGAATGTAAAGTCAAAGAGTGCTTTGTCGATGATTTCTGAAGTCAGGATTTCATGCTGAGTTGCTTTACAGTAACACCAGTTTCATTCATGATTTCTGCAAACCGATAGTGATTTCTCCTTGTGAAGATACTTTTGCGACAAGCTCCCCCCTTTACGTGCTAAGTTAGTAAAGTAGTTAAAATCCTGAGCTGTTCAGACTTTTATTTAAATGTCTTTTGCAACCTTAGAGGTGAGTGACCCTGCTGCCCTGGCTAAATTCCAGTTTACATAATTGTAATCTACTACTTAACTCCCCAAAGAAATGCTGTGCAGAGGCCAAAATGAATGCCTGCAGCCTTCTGTCCGAACTGGGGTGTCCATGGAGAATGGCTCCCTGCAGACATTCTGCAGCTGGAGCAGCCTTTGCTCTGTAGTGTAGAGGGATAAACTACTGCCTTTGCTTCTGCCGGCACCAAAAAGGACCGCGGCAGATACTGAGGGTAATCAACAAGGAATATAAGCCAGAACAGAGAAAGAACAGGCTTTATGGCTGTCCAGAAACATTTATCAGTATTAAATGACCCTGACAAATTTTTCCTTTGAACTGATAATAAATTAGTCACAACAATATTTGACCTGTAAGCCATTAGCGCAAAGAAGGTCTGGAGGACAATTCTGATGCTTCTGAGGTCCTAGAGAAAAGCAAAAATGAAAGGTTAAGGGAGATGATTTTTTGTTTAAAGGAAACAGAGTATGCTTTCATTTATTTTTAAAGATTATTACCAAAGACATTTACAACAAACATGGAAGAACAGAATAGAAAATTTGCAGGAAAGAAAGAATTTTATTAGGAAAAGCTCTCTGTCAGGATGGGTAAGCACTGAACAGGTTACATAAATCATAGCATAACTTCTATCAGAGGTTTACAGAATGAGACAAATACCTGTCAAGAATAAATACACCTCAGCAACTCCGCTTCAGGGTAGGAGGGTGGACTAGAAGGTCTGCTGAAGTTGCCAGAGTTAAATTTCAAGTTGTTGTGTGTCCTATTCTGTGCTGATTCTAATTCTGGCTGTTCCCGCGTGCTTTAAAGGGCCCATGGCATACTGGGATTGGGCAGCTGGAGCTGTCTGAAAGAGGCTCCCCCGAGGTCAGCCAGCCAAGTGATTGTTAGGCAGAAATACCTGGGAAATACAAAGACCCTGGTGATGCCAAAGCACCCTGCACAATTTGCAGTTCCTATTTTTTTTTTCCTTATTCATGAGCAACTGAAAAAATATAGCTGCCAGTGTTTAGTAATACCAGCCTTTAACGTAGCTTTCCTGGCAAGTCCTCCCACCAAGGACCAAGGCATGTTTTGGAGCTGCTGTTTACTAGTAACCAGTCTAGGGCCATGAAATACCAGTGCACGGCAGTGATTTTCAGTCTCTGTGGAACTAAGCTTGACTGGAACCAATGAGTTAAAATTACTGGTCAACCCTCCTCTGCATTTAAGAGCAATGTCACAGAGAAGCAGCATCTCAGTCAAATCCCTCTGCCATGATGTGCTTCATAAGGCTTTGCCTATCTATTATTTTTTTTTTATAACTTTTTCCATAGCTGCTGAAGTTTCAGGTCATGTTTATCTGAGCACTTGTCCGAGTGAAAAGTTTATCATAGAATCATAGAATGGTGATCATCAAGTTAAAGATCATCAAGTTCCAACCCCCCTGCCATGGGAGGGACACCTCCCACTAGACCACTTACTTCCCAAATCTGGGAAGTAAGCAATTCCCCTTCTAGACTCCTGCCTCCCTTGTGTGATCTGTCCCTTAACCCAAATAAAGCTGTGACTGCTGCTGTGAAAATCAGTGTCCTGTGGTGATGCACAAGGCACCCATAGTGATTGAATGCTCACCTCTACATGTTGCAGAAGTATTTTATTACCTGTTTTATCTGTTGTGAACCTGGAATCACCAGACTCAATCATGAGAATCACAGCAGTTCAGTCTCCTCCTCTGTGGTCTTCTGTGTCTTTCTGATACAGAGTAACAAAATCCTTATAAAAAGAGCCTTTAGAAGGAAGAAGCAGAAGCCAAAAAATAAAACTAAGATTTGACTTAGGGCATTGCAGTAAATACGGAGAACTTTCATGGCTGTGGAGATTCACAAGGTTTAAAAAAAAATAACAAAATAAATAAATTGAGGAACAGCAGGAAACAACTGTTCTAAAAATAAAGCATTCCAAAGCAGGCACAGGCAGATGAGTAGCATGCAGCCCTCCCTCCGAATTCTTCATTGTTGTAATTGCAGTATCTTTCAGAAGATGTTTTCAAAAAGCTTGGTCAGAATGTGCCTACTAAATGTTGTAAAACTCTAACCAGAAATGTATTTCCTGCTTAAGTAGAAAAAACACATGAAACTACAAAGTGAGGACTCTTATTATCCCAGTACATTAAATCTAGTGTACTAAGCAAAACACATTTAGTAAAGACAAGGTTAGAAAACATAACTCTAGCAACTATATCTTTTCTTGATGAAGATTCCAAACATACTGCTCTACTGCCCGAATACGAAACTAAATTGCATCTTTAGATGCCAAATTGCATGTAAATCATCTCTCTTCATACCTGGTTATTTTCCAGTAAAGCACTGCTCTTTCACGAGAAGGTGTGATGTTTAAAAACCCCTACGTTACCACATTCTGAGATTTCCTTCTTACTTTCAAAGCCACACGTAAGTGTTGCTGACACGGTAACAAAATGCCAGGCTTTAATGCAGCCAGCATTTTTGAAATAACATGTATGTAGATCTCTCTATTCAAATTGCACTTGTTTTTCCAGAGCTGAAGGCTGATGTTTTTCCAAGAAAAAAAGACAAAAACCTTTTAGGGTACCTTTCCTAGTATAGTGCTTTTTTTTTTTTTTGGGAGGGGAAGGAATATTTACTTTTTTTTTTCCTGTACAATTTTTTAAAACCTTATTTGTCAGTTACAGTCTTAGCACATTTTCCGTATTTGTTCATTTAGGGAAAAATCCATCGGGTCCAAGGTTCTGAAAAAGCTGTATCAGCTCTACATCTGTAGATAAGAGGGATAGAAATAAAAATTGCATAATATTTGGGGAGCTGTGATTTTTCTTTTCGGCTACATATACCAGAAGGTTACCTAAATAACTGTTATAGAAAGGGAGAAAAATACCAAAGCAGAAAACTGGCTGTAGTTAAGACAGTGTTATTGTGTTTTCCTCCTCTTTTCTCTGTAAGTTTCCGAGATGGAAATAAAAAAATACATGAACTTTCAGGCAAACTAATTCTGAAGTTTAAAAAGTTTGACATATTTTTCTCTCATACCAAAGCATATAAAAAACAAACCAAAATGCCTAAAATATGAAAAACCTTTCTTATATCCTGTGTAAGTAATCTATGATAGAAGAAAATGTTGTCCCTCACAGTCATAAGCAATAAATAGTCTGATGATCTATGGTATGTAACTTTATCACATAAGGAGCTGCAGAAGCCCTTTGCTGCCAAATAACTAAATCAGCCCCAACCAGCTTAGTCTGAAACTGTAAAAAATTATGTATTTTTAATATTTATGTCTGATTAGAAAGAAATATAAAGAGCATGTAACGTGCTATCATTGGACAGTTCACTGTGTTGCATGACACAGATTCCAAGTAAGGCTCTTTAAGTAAAGTCTACTGAAGTGTGTTTATATTCCCCATGTTCATGTTTTTACACCCATATGATTGTAAATAAGAACAAAAAAAGCGCACTAGTTTTCCCACTTTTCTCTAATAATGAGCTTTTAGTGACAAGTGCAATTTTCATCAGCTTACCTTCGTACTGTCACACCACAGGAGACTAATCACTTCTAGCCCTTCAATGTTACTACTTCAAACTAACCACACACTCTGCTATGTATAGTTAAGTGATATATAGAAAGTATAGCTGATGCATGAGGCCTGCTAAGCTGGCTGTGAGGAAAGCAGACGCATCTTCTCCATGGTGTTCTCTTGATACTTGGGAAAGGTTCCATGATAGTCTGACACATGTGAGTACCCTACGCCCAAGGATCTCCGTGCTCTGTGAAGAGCAGCAAACGCGCCCAGTATCTATATTAATCAGGTGGACTAATTGTCATCCATCTCAACAGCTGGACAGGAGCTTGCGAGGAGGAGACTCGTTACTTACCTGTACACAGCACCACTAAGAACTACCCTGATCTCCCCGACCAGATCTCGAGTTAGGGAGTGTTATTGGCTGAAGCTGTTTGCTCCAGTTGCTCTGGCACCGGTAGCCCAAGCCTCAGCAGCCTGGCTGTCACTGTGCTGACAGATCACAAGTCAGATAATGGACCCAGCTTTGCTATTAGCATTTTAAATACACTTGCAAGGGGGGGGAAAAAAACAACCACCCCACAGGTTAAATGTTTTCTAAGGTCAGAGAGAACTAGCAGTCAACTAGAAGCAGAACCAACTTTTCAAAACTTTAGTCCCTCCCCCCCCCCGTTTTTCTTTCTTATGGAAACAGAGGCTGCTAAAATTTATGGCCAAAGGACTTGAAAGATTTTTTTTTAGAAGAATATTTAATCTGCAAAGCTTCGGCTAACAGTATAAAAACCACAATATCTCTGTTCAGAAAGCTGATATCCAACTATAGTCCATTTTTCTTATTTTTCGTAGTTCTTTTTCCTGGGATTTAGACAGTTTACATGTCATCTCTCCTAGTAATTCCACAGGACTTGTATCTTCTTGTTCCATTTCAGTAATGTCTCTTTCCTCATCTGAATCATCCTCTGTTTTTTCACTTTCCATGTCCACTTCATCAGCAACTTCTTCAGCGCTGTAAGAGGAAGATGATTGGAAACAACCCAATTAATGAAATTAATGAGTACTTCCACGTACTACAGTATCACACGCTATAGCAGAGAGGTAAGTTATTATGCAAATAACCAGGTAAACATTAGATTTTATATATTTTTTTTTAATCTTAGGCTACTTACAAACTACTATGTTTCTTTTGCCATCTTAATTACAAGCCATTTTACAAATAGCTGTCCTCTGTTTTAAGTAAACTTAAAATATTTCTTTTTCTCCAAATATAACACATGATGTCAGAACAGGCAGATCATCATTACGTAAAAAGTTAAAATCTCACACCACTACAGGATTAGAAATGTCGGATACACGAGTAGATGAGACAACATTCAAGGCAGCCATTCTTCTCTTTCAAATCTGAAAATGGTTCAAATCTGAAAAACCTTGAACACTCTTAAAAATTGCTACAATACTCAAGTGTGTTACTAGAAAAGCAGAAAAGTTTGTTTTGTTTTTTGTTTTAAACATCGGGAAGTACTTAAAGTGGCTGCTCCCTTCTGACTTCAAGAGTTAAAACTTGTGAAGTAGAAAGCACACTTCTTTAGAATTATATAGAACAGTTAGCATTTACACTGCAGTAATTAATGGTATGAATTGAAGTGTCTGCTATATAAATATTTTGGATCTTATTAGAAATGACCTGCATGGCAGAATAATACTTGTCTCCTAAAAATCATCTAACACAAGCTATTTATCACTCACAAAATGTAAATGGTGAAATGTGTGTATTACATTAATTTTCTTGTTAATGTTAAATCATTTTTTTTTCTTGGCAGTATAATATTAATCTATACAGTGATATATTCTTGTTATTCTTCAAGAGCCCAATCCCACAGCCCTTATGTGTAACTTTAAATGTGCAGTCATACTAATTACCAGTGTCAAAGAATAAGCTCTACATGTGCAAATATTCACACAGGACACTGAACTCCCAAATTCTTCAGTACTGAAAATACATGCAAGTTTCTATATATTCCTTCTGTTAGATTTTTGTCAGTGTTTTGCTGATGTGGCAAAAAGACTTTTACTTGTGTTACCCAGTAAGCAAGCAAGCCAGCTATACTGGCCAACACAAGGCAGCACAACTGACCACCCTGCTGTGTTGGCAGAATATAACACACACCCAAAACCTACTCAAACCGGTGGTTTAAGTACCTATCGAGCTACTGCATTAAACTGGGATTAATGCATTGTAAGACAAGCTTAGCTAGCTGTGTTCACAGTATGCACTCATATTTTGTAGCTTAATTAGGAATGAAATTTGATTTCTAAACAAACTGTTAAGATTAAACCTAAGGACTAACTCCTTGGTGTATGTAGAAATCTAAACCAAGAATTATGCAGGAAGTCATCATAATATCAAATAAAGTTGAGAATCTAACATTTATCCATTAAATCCCTAGAATAAGGTTAAATTCATGATGAACATTTGATTACCAAAGGCAACAGTTTGTGTATGAGCACATTATGCCTAACAATAGCAAAAATAACAGCAACAAAAGAGCCAATAGCCTCAACAGCAAGTCCCCGTCTCCCAACACGAGTTGCTTTAAAAAAGAAAAATCTAGCCCCCGAACAGCAAGTCCCCCTGTCTCCCAACACATGAGTTGCTTTAAAAAAGAAAAATCTAGCCCCAGTACAGTGTTCTACTAACTTATGTCAGTAGAAGAATGAAAAGTGTTGGAAAACCACAGTGACACTTTAAACAAAGACGTACACAACTTGAAATAACTTCAATAGCTAAGGAGAGCACTTCAGTTTTTCTTACCTTTTGTTCTCTTTGGAGATGAGCAATGAATCAATAAATACAGGACAGAGGAAGGAAGCAGACGGCAAAATGTGCGCTGGAGTGTGCAAAAGCTGAGAAGATAAAACAGAAGTTCTATGAAAGCTTTTGTTTGTCACGATTTTGTTGGTACACTTACTGTAATTACTCCTACCTCTTTGACAGCAGGTGAATCTTGCTCACCCTTATTACGAACAATTATTTTCCCAAGGCCTATATCCTCTTGTGATTGCTGACGTCTGTGCTTTCCCAGCAGCAAGCTGAAGGGGGTTACAGGAAGACTCTCTTCCACTGCCAGCTTGAAAAAAAGGGGAAAGTTTTAAGCAGGATTTTAGCATCACAAATCTCTCTCATTTTGAGTTACCACAATTCAGGATCAAGCTAGGGTTACTGTACCTGTTTGCTGGATGATGTAAGCCTTTCTTTTAGAGACTTTGTGCTGAGCGTCATTAGCTCCTAAAATACAGAATGATGTAGCAGAGTTACAGTATGTGAAACTGCTTTCCATATTTCCATACCTTGCCTACAGAAGCTCCCAACTGGCCCAAAAGCTTTTATCAGTCAAGCAGAAGTGGAAGAAGCAAACACATCTCTTCCTATTTATTTTATAAATAAACTGGAAAGGAGGAGGAATGGACCTAGAGGCTTTGTAGAGATGTTTTAGGAAAAGAAACAAAGAACCACCCACCCACAAATTACAGGAAAAATTGAGTATCATATGAAATATTTTGATAATCAGCAATAATACAGCTTCTGGGTGGTTATTTAAGTTAAACGCCATAGGAATATTCTCAAATAATCTAGTTTCTTGTATGAATGAGGCAGCAGAAACTATTAGCAGCAGAAAACCATAAATAGTCAATTTTGAACTTTAGCCGTTTTGGAAGTTGAAAACTTTTAATGAAGAACAAAGCATGGCTTATGCTACCTTGAAATCACAAAAAGGAACTCTTACACTTTCCAAGTTCAGGAAAACACTTTTTGCCCAGGAACCACCCGCCAATCACAATTTCTTACTTGTGTATCCGTAAGGAAAAATAGTTGGGATCTTCTCAGCCAAAGGTGTTTTTCTGAGCCAACTGTTTCAGGTTCATCTCTTGGAACGAAGGCAGCAAGCTGGATCTTTTCTCTACAAAGGTTCCTCTGGATATAGATTGGCCGTGGCTCACTTGGTTTAAACACAAACACTGCAAAACCAAGAATGCCTTCACTTTAAATCATGAAATCCTTACCTTCCTGGATAGCTGTCACAGCTCTCTGTATCGTAGTCAGTAAAGGCTGGACAGGATTGCCTTTAAGCACTAGTTTGGAGGAATTACAATTGGACAGCCTTACTGGTAACAGAAGGTACCTTTCACAGCATTCCAATCTAGAGAACATACTCGGAAATTAACTTTTCTGTAGAAAAGTAGCTCTAGGAAGAGCAATCATAATTTATAGTCAAAGTTCTAAAATGTAGCTGTATAGTTCAACCACAGTTTTGCATTTACAGGAGAGGGTCAAGAACATTCAAGACCCTCACCCAGAGAACATGGTTAATCCTGTGTTATATCCTGTCCTGGAAACTAACTGCTGGAAGAAAAGATGGGGAGCCAACATGTTTTACTTGACTGCTGCTGTCAGTCCATCATCTGGCTTCCATGGGGCTGAATTCTAAGAAAACCTTTTCTAGAAATTACGCTTTCAGAGTTTTAAATTCCACTGGCTATTACTTGTCAAAGAAGCCTTTGTACTTACAACTGGACTCTTTGGAGAGCCACGAGACAGCAGCAATATATTCTGAAAGGGGATCAGGTTGCAGAACCAAGACGTTGAGGTGGGCACTCCATTCCACTGAAAAGCAAACACAGCACGAGCCAGACATGAAAAGAAGGCATTCGGTTATCCCACTGCTTTGCCAAACAAAAGGTTAAATGGGAAAGACATGCAAAGCCTTAACCCCTGGAAGAGGCAAGCCACTTCAATTATTCCCATATGAATAAAAATACACAAACATTATCAATTTCTACAAGTGCAGGAAATACTGTTATTGTGTTATTGATCATTTAACTCAGCATTCACGATGGACGTGCACACAAAGCACACGTATGCTGGACAGGATACTATACTGACTGAAGTATGAAAATTGGTGCATTTTAACAGGACATTTTGTGGTGGATGGATCCGGAATCACACTAGAATTATTTAAGGTTTCACAGTAAATTCAGTGTTAAATGTTACCACGGGAGCATACATTTAATCTGATCTTACATGCACAACTGAGCAGGTTCCAGCAACATAGAAAGCCATAATCAGTGGCACCAATAAGGTACTTGCAACATGTTAGTCTCCCAAAGCAGATGTTCCTACAGAAGTAAAAAGTCAAAAGAAGTTAGTGACTTTCAGATTTCATCTTTGTTTCTCTACATAGTAATAATTTGCATATCACAAAAACATTCAGTTAAGATTTACTTCTTCTATTTAAATCAGGATACATTTGCTGTTTGCTTTCACCTCTAGTGGCATGAAAATTCACACACAACCACCACATGGGCTGGGAGATTTAAAAGTATACATAAATCTATAAGGATTGCATGTTCTTATAACATTCTGATTTCAAGAACTGATGGTAAGGTCTTAAATAACAGATCAGCCTTTCGATTTGTAATGCTATAGAATGTTTCCAAAAAAAGCTAATAAGGGACAGAATTTCTTTACTAAAACATAGCCCTTTGATGTTATGCAGTTAATACAGTCCTTTAATATAGTCCTAGAGTAATTTATTTCCTTTTAATACAGCATACAGCAAAGGCTAGAAAAGGGGCAGCTGGCCTGGGAAAAGCTTGCCACTGTACCAAGCTGTCAAGAGAGGTTTTCTCTATAAATATACTAAAGATGTGGCTTACATATCTCCCATGATTTTCCTGCAGACCAGTTTTAGAACAATGTTTCCCAATTTCTAATCTTAGAGGGCCAGTATAAACTAAACTGACTTGATCACACAAAAGAAAAGCTTACAAACAAACACAGAAAAACATGGAAGAATCCTAGGATTCTTTACGACTTTGAAACACTGTGACCACGCAATATTTTGCTTTCCATTTTAGAAGTTTCCTGGAAGCAGGTACATGAAATACCTCTAAAATACTGCAGTAATGACTTTGAGAAGCAGTTAGAAAAACATTATCATTGAAAGAGAATGCTACACTAGGTTTGTAGCATCTTCCTCTTTCAGCAATTCTTTAGATACAGGATCTGGCACAGAGATTTAGTAGATGAACCAATGAGGTCACCTACTGCCCTATTTTCTCCGAGATTATCATAAGAAAAATGGTATTCCACCTGGATCAGAAACTGCTGTACGTTTGCACTGTCTCTTTTATCTCTACCATTGACCTGTGCCATTCCTCATTATCCTTACATGGTATCTAGACCTTTAGGATGCCTTTTATCCTGGCAGCACACAATGGAGCATGCTGGGATTGTCTGCCAGGCAAATATGGATTTTCTAACAGAGGTTAGAAAGAATCTAGATATATAATATATATTTTTATATATTTCATTTATTATTTATATATTTTATAATACAGATAATAAGGTCAATATGCCTTTATGGTTTATTGATATAATTTCTATTTGTATGCATGCATACACAAATAAAGCACAAAAGAAAAGGGCTATTAGCACACCACTGTGTGCCCAAAGATACATATTTGACTATGGGAGGTACAAGAGTCATAAGCAAGTAAGAAGATGAAACTGCAAAGCTTGATCTTATTTTTAACCATACGATTTTCACCAGGCACCTAAAAGCCATTTTAGAGTCTTTTCTATGCATGAACATAAAACTGTTAAATTCAGTATTTATATGAACATATACAAGGTCTTGAACTACTATGAATTGATTCTTTCTGTTCTGAGAGTTCAAGTAAGACATAAAAAGCCAGATAAAAAAAACATACCTTATTTTTCCAGGTGGATGGCAAAATGTACACTTCAGATCCCACGTAACTGAATCCCATACAGTGACGGTTTCTTCAAAGCTAACAGCAAGCAGAGAGCCATCTTCTGAGAAACAGCAGTTGGTGGCTTGGTAGTGGTGGTAGCTGCCTACAAAGTCACAGCTCCAGCTCACACTTTGCTGTGCTGCATTGAATAAACAAGCTGGTTAATTCAAGTCCATCCATGAAGAAAGAAGAAATCAAGTATTAGGACACGAAATAGGCTCAAGAACCAGACAGTTTTGTTTTGTATGGTTTGTTTACACAAAATATGAGGATGACAGAGTGACCCATCAGCATGCTTCCTTGTGTTGGTTAACCTGCCACTGCATTCAGTTGGGATACCTTTCCAGTTGTTGATAATTACCATAATATAAACAGAAGCAGTCATGTAGTTATCCCATAACATACATTTCCCAGTATAAATAGAGTCATACAGCATGCTTTTGAAACATGTGAGTAGGATGAGGAAAGAAAAGAAAATAAGTTCACCCTAACCTAAGATATCCTTTATATAATGGCTACAAGTTGATGATTAAAAGAACTGCCTGTAAAAAAGACAAGCCAGAAACAATTCACTACTTTAAACTGCATGGCACCATCTAGAGGCAGTGAGAGATCTACTGCAAATAAAAACATGCCAGAGTGTGTTTCTACAGATGAACAAATCAGTTCATTAATATTTGCTGCTCAGAAGCCTGCAGCACGTTGAATCTTTTTATTCTACCCTGTGCCTGCTGGGCAAATACACCACAGAAGGCAGCAAAAATTTGCACTTTTACACAGCCATGAAACAGAAGTCTGTATAGTCACTTAAAAACAATCCCTGATGAGGCCAGTCAGCTTACACAAAAACATCTTGTTGAAGGAAATGGACCCCATTAGGTTTCATTGCCAGCCCACACTGTACTCAAAATCAAAGTATCTGCTCAATAATTTAAGATATAATCTAGGCTTAGAGTCATTCACAGTTCAAAAAGAAGAAGAATAAGCCCCCTCATGGAGTTGCTATTAATTAAATATATGAGCAAATTCTAGTAAATGAATACAAGCTTTAATTTTAAGTTAAGATATAATCTAGGCTTAGAATCATTTACAGTTTAAACGATGGAGTTGCTATTAAATAAATATTTGAGTAAATTCTAGTAAATGAATACAAGCTTTAATTTTTCTTCTCACAAACAGCCACTTTTGAGGAGCAAACAGCTTGGAAAGTCAATTTGGCAAAGTAAGTTTGTCAAATGGAAACTGTAGTAGTTCAAAAGTACTTTCGAGCGTGTCCTCACCTGCCCATGAAACACAAACATGTTACTAAACTGCAAGCAGTTCAAGCAAGACTACTACCATATCAGTTTGGGAACATGAAAAGGTAAGACACCCAAGTGGCATGACAGTTCCAGCTAACTTAAATGTGCCTTATAACACACATTTAAGTAAAAGGAATAAAATTTCAGTAAATGAACATTTAAATAAAAGGAAATTAAGAAGTGGGAAATCTTCTGCATTTCACATCCAAAGGCACACAAAGTGATACACATCCCTCAAAAGTTTGTTTGAAACAAGTGAACATCAGCATGCATTTTGAGAGGTGAAATGTGGTTACTTAAGTATCTTGGAAGTGGATCCTAAATATCCATTCTAGGACATTAAAATATCTAACAGGAAGGAAGGATGTTAAAAAAACATGAACTCTGAAGTGGCGGAGCTCCAGACTGGCAAAGTGCTATCATTTTACACTAAGTCAACTAAAACAGAGTAACACCCTTTGGCATCTTGCTCCCTTGAGCAGAAGTCTTAAATAAAAAAGTTACCCAGAGGAATGACAAAAATCAGCATGGAAAAATCATTACCACAAACAATCCATTAAACAAATCAACACAGGCTGCTGTTCCCTTCTGCAGCAGGCTCAGCAAGGTCTTTGCTATTTCGGGAACCTCCACATCAATCCATAACTGCAAAACTGTGGGAGAACTCTACCACAGAGAATGGTCGGGAGAACAGGATACTCCATGTGATGGCAGAAATAGACAAATACATGGGATGCATTTATGGATGAAGTTAGGGTCAGAATTTCTATAGCACGTTACAAGGTAAGCAAGTAAGAGTAAGTTATGTTTTGACCATACTTACCCTCTGGATCCGTGTCTTCTACCATCACCCAGACTTTAAACACACAGTCTCTGCCAGTTGTTACCAGTATCAGAGAGTCATCTTCCAATTCATCCATGTCACGAAAGCACATGTCTGTTATGTGGTCCTCATGGGGCGTATTTATTCTCGTATTCAGCTTAAAGCTATAGGAAAAGAAAACAGAAGCTTGCCATTTGATTTCATTTTGAACTTCCAGAAGATTTCAGCCTAAGATGATTCTGGAAGGGGCAGGGAGAAGAGGAATCAAAGAAATTTCTTGGATTTCTTAACATAGCTAAATGTTAAGTGTATGAACCAGATGCATATGTTAACTAAAGAAAAAAAAATCAAAAATGAAGTCATAATCTTCTGTACCCTAGAAGGACTAATAAATTAATGATGGATTAGACAGAAGTGGGAAAACAGAACAAGCTATAGAACCATTCTGTCAAGTCCACAATTGTCCTATGGCTAAAACAGCCTGTCTGATTATTTTAAGTAAAATGGATTCAGAGTAATTATATCCAATCTGTATTTACTTCAACTCTGTGCTGTGTTTCAGATGCATTTGGCATGCATGGTAAACTCTCCCTAGGGTCTCCCCTAGAATTTTATTAATTGATCTGGAAAAACTCTGCCTTTGCAAGACACAAAGCCTGTGTAGGTATTTGTGTGATACTTCAGACTTTGATATCTAGAAGTCCAGCTCTATTATCATTACCTTTGTGTTTCCTCATCATAGAACCAGAGCTTCAACTGTAACTCAGGGTCAGTTACTTCTTCTCTCTCTTCTACTGTTGCCAACCACTTGCCTTGTGCACTGAACGCAACTTTTACCAAGTCAGCTTGGTTTAAACCTGCCTGATTAATGTATTGTCGTTGCACAATATCCAACTGCAAAGCAAGAAGACAAAAATTAAATTTCAAAATTCAAGTATAGATTTAGCGATACTATTCATAAAACCATGGAGAAAGGATGTTCTGAAAGCATCAATTAGAACTGACTGGGCTGTGGCATAAAAAAAAAAGTGTGTGAAGCATAATTAGCACATGTACCTTCCACAATGTTAAGTGTAGGAAAGAAAAAAAAAAGATATTTTAGAGGGATTTTACCTATAATTTTTTGAGATTTAACTTCAAACCAGTGTGCTATTCCTCTATTTATTCAGCTGTCAACATTCAGCTGTGCTTAACAAGTAAAAGAAGTTTGTGAAAAATCTGAAAACATCTCAACTTAGAATCCCATCTTACAGTATGGCTGCTGGCTTTTTCCCTATTTGCCATAGTAAGTCTTCAAATAAATTCTGATGCATAACTTACTGGACCAAGTTAAGTTTTATACGAGCCCATCCAACTTACGCTGAACAGCTGTTGGTCACTTTGGAGACAATAGAACTGTAAGTGGCCAGGCTCTCCATTCAGGACCAAAGCTTTGGTTCTAGGATCAACCACTAGACCAGTCTTGACATTTGCACCTGAAAACAAAAACAAGATGACAAATGACCTAAGATGGGAAGTGACATATTCTGCCCTCGAAGTGGAAGACAAATTTTATTGCACTTACTTTTGATCAGCCCTTGAATACTTTTGGCAAATCTTAGGTTGCTGTTGATTATTGTAATTCCTGAAAAGAAAAGCAGATGAAGTCTTACAAAAGGCTTCTGCAACATAACCACATCTCATAGTGGGGAAGGGACCTTAACCAACTGTACTTAATCCTACATAAGTATTTTTTTTTCAATTTATGACACGCCCACATCAAGGTGGAAAGCCAAGTTACAGCAGTTGTCAGGGAAATTCACACAACTGATGAAAGAGCAAAAGATGGCTTCAAGCATCTCTTCTTTCAGATCAACATTGAACTTATGCAGTAACTAATTAATTGATCTAAAGGTAACAAAATAAAGCTCACACAGATTTGCATTCCATTTTGCTTTAAGTGATATTTAAAATATGTTTTGGCTTACTATTGTCTGAATGCAAGGTGCAAGAGAGTGCGCCATCAGATGCCATGGAAATGTACTCAATAGGAGATCCCAAACGAGGAAGGAAATCCTTCTGACAGTCTGATTCATTGCGCCACTGAACTAGAACAGATTCAACTCCACCACTCAGCAAGCAGGTTCCTAGTTCCAGTAATAAAAATGCAGTTAGAGGTTTTGGTTTAAAAAACAATACAAAAGTCATCAGCATACATGTTCAGAATGACAAACACAGGCTTCTCAAAAACCTTTCTTAAGCTGTCACATAAAAGGAATTATTCCTCATACCTAGCCTGGGCAATACACATAGACATATTTCTCATTATCCCATGTTAAATTGCTAGAGAAACTTGGAATAAGTCACAAGAATTTGTGCCTACAGTAAAAAACAACGCTTTGGGAGTAGTAGATTGCATTACTTTCTGAATCAGCTGAGTCTTTGTGTTAGATAATAGCTGAATTGTTCTCCTTCAATCAGAATTGCTTTGCAGTGGGAAATATCCAAAGGAGAACAGTTCAGATAAAACAATTCAGATAAAAGTTAACTGTATTTTTGCCACTAGGCTGGCAAGAACTCATCAGTACTACTGATGAAAGAGAAGCAGGTGGGAGAGTGGAGGTGAGGGAAAAGAGGTATGAGGAGGGGTTCGACTTTACATCCTGTCACAGAAGGTAGATATTTGACATTGTTAATGCCAATCAAAAATTAAAATAACAACTGCTTCCATTTTTATTTCAGATTCTCCCTGGACATATTTAAAATCCTATTAATTTGTTACTTAGTAGACAAACTCGAACTTTTGTTGATTTCTCCCTCCCCGCCACAACGCTTTGACTTTGAAAGCTGGGGCTTTTTTTATTTGTTTTTTTTCTTTGACTCACCCTCCACAGAAAAGGCTAGATCCATGACAGTATCGTGATGCCAGTGCAGCGTGGAAAACGTGTACTCTTTCTTGTGGCAGAAATTCCTCCTACGGGGAGGGGGAGAAATAGAACAGTTCTTTAAGCACAACATCAGTAACAGAGCAAATGAAAGGAAATACTCAACTGAATCAAGTACACCACCCTCTCTGCTAATTGCCCGTGGTACCCTTGCTCGTACACTCAAGCGATGCAGGGGGAGGGAAGGCACCATGCCAGCACCCCCCACCTTAGACATACCCAGCAACTTGGCAAGCGTGGTGTTCTTAACCACACAACTCCACCAGCGTGCTCTCCCTAGGACTCTGCTTGCCCATACAGAGTTATTTCAGCTGCTCCTGCGTTACCTTTTTCAAATACAGTTTGGATTCATGGAGCACAGCTTAATGGGAATATTCTCCCATTGGATGTTAAAAAGCAGCTGTACCCTGATGTGAATGTCAGTGCTGCAGGTTCACAGGGCTTGCCATTCTTTGCTCGTTATGACTTCTGAAAACGGCAACGCTAAGGATGAATGAGACTGTTTTGCTCAGGTTTCACTCGATTCCTATGGTCACACCAGTTAATGGGGTACACAGTTCAATCAAAATGCACATACCAGAGGCGAATCTTTCCATCAGCGTGGCCAGTTGCAATACAATCCTCTGTAGGATGGCATGCTACGCAGCTGAACTGATTGTTTCCACCTTTGGTCTTCGTTGCACTTACAGAAAACCTTCAAGAATTCAGATAGTAAGGGTAAGAAATAAGGTTTTGTTTGTTTTCTTTTTTTAAACAAACCTTCAAAAGGATCAGCTAACACACATAAAAATAATCCTGCCTAGCAAAATTAAACATCTCCAAGTTGTTATAGTTACATGCAATCTCCAAAAACCAGCAACAGACTTATTCTTCCTCTTTATTTCATTAGTTCTTTGCTTTCAATCAAGCTGAAAGATTTTTCCTCTCTCTCTCTTTTTCCACACCCCTTCCTCCCCCTTCCCGTTTTGGCCCTGACCAAATTTTGTCACTTGTTTCAGTCCAGCACCAGCCTAAGCATTTACCTGAAAAAAAATACATGCCTGAGCTGGGAAGATGAGCTCCCAACGCATTGCAGCAGCTCACTGTCTGCCTCTGCAGGGAGCTTCTGACATACTGACCACATCCCCTCCAGCACAAAAACCAAAAGGTTGCTGACAAATACCAAATAATGTGTGCACATATCAGCAGGTGACAAACATTTACCATGTATCAGACTGAATCAATACTTGACAGTTTCATTCTTACCTGTTCAACTGTTTCTGTTTGAAAAAATAAACTTGGAGATTAACCTCCTTCACTGATGCCACATATTCACCCTGTTACAGTAAAACAACAACACAGGACATACAGATTATGCTCTTATATATGAAAGAAAAAAACCTACGAAGTACTTAAAATTGGAGAGAATATATAAAGTGATGTTAAGTAAATGTTTTCCTATCATAAGTGTTATATGGTGGTTGTTTTTTTTATAAAAAAAAAGCATAGGTGTTACAAACACACAGATTTGTTTAACTTCAGATTTGTTTCAGTGCTGCTGTGCTTCTAGAAAAGCGCAAACAGCATATAGTTCATTTGAGAGAATAAAAATCCCCAACAAGCCAACACCCAACAGAAGAAAAAAAAACAAAACCAAAAGGTGAGCATACTTCTCTTCCAAACGCAATACACTTCGGTGACGCGTCCACACCATCCAAAACCACTGACAATTCCTTGGCTTCCAAATCTTGGCCTGCTGCTTTTGTCAGCTTAACTGAGACCAGCTGGAACGTATCTGACCAAAGAAAAATCTGTGATCAAAAGGCTTTTATGAACAAGTTTATATACGCTCCTTAAAAAGGAGATTTGCACCCCTCCTACCTTAAAACTAACATGCTTGTACCTTCCAATATTTTTTAGTTTGAAAAAGTTTGTAATACCTTCCAAAAAAATAATTGTTTCAGATATTTTGATTAAAACAATAGTATTGAATATTGAGGAGACTGAAGATAGTGGACTCCATGAAAAAATATCTACACGTGCTTTCAAACAGGACAAGTCTATTTATGTTAGTATTGCTTAAGGTGGAAGGGTAGTCTCAAGTACTGTAGCACACCCTCTATCATGTTAAGCACTGCTTAAAGATTTATTGCATCTACATCATCAGATACATGCAGTATATGCTTCAAAAGTGAAGAGAAGCAATTCTTCTAGACAAATGTTAAAAAAAATAGATGTCATAGAATGAAAACAGAAAAAAGGTACAAAATGCATGACGTGTCATAGGATTTAAGAAATCTTTTCAAAATTTAATATATTAAAA
Source organism: Calidris pugnax (assembly GCF_001431845.1). Taxonomy (NCBI): domain Eukaryota; kingdom Metazoa; phylum Chordata; class Aves; order Charadriiformes; family Scolopacidae; genus Calidris; species Calidris pugnax. The sequence goes on from NW_015090990.1 coordinate 20,315,753, forward strand.
GCATGTTTTTGCAGCATATCATTCACTGAGATGACAGCTGTTGTGACACAGCATGACTTAGATGACAAAAATGATGCTAAATGTACCGTACCTCTTTCACCAGTCTTTGGAATTACAACAAACACTGTGTCCTCAAAACTAGCAAGTGCGTACAGTGCCAGAAGTTTGGATCCTACAGTGAAAGTCTGCAGAAAAACAAAAGCGAAGGTGGTCAACAATTATTACACTTCTGTGCATAGTTTTCAACAGTGAATAATGCTAATTTTTTACAATAAGGAAAAAATATGTGCTTTACTTGACAACAGATGGTTCTCAGGCTGCGTTAACAGCAGAACAATACACCTTGGACCGATTTGTGCCCATACGTAGTAATATCTGAAGAAATCCTTATTCTATTATCAGTGGGTGAAGAATTATTTTGACATATGCTCAATAGAAATAACTGAACATACTTTAATGGGGATCCCATCCATGAAGTCCCACAGCTTAATGCTGCCGTCAAGAGAGGAAGAATATAGCTGAGGAAACAAAAAGATATATATATCAGTTAAAAGAATATATCAAAGCCAGCTCTTACATAAAATCACAGCTTAAAAGTTAAAGGATTGATCAATGGAACTGCAATTCCAAGTGGCTGAATCATCAAAAATACAGGACACGGCTCAGCTCTGTGCTGCCTTCAAAGAAAGCGCAATGGAAATACAACACTATTATTCTAATTTGAAATATACGTTTTCACAAAGTGTCAAACAAACAGGTATTTGTGTTTAATCACTTCAGACTAACAGAATATTCACAGATATCCTTTACATGAACTTCTACAACATTTGCATCAGATTTTGCACAGATAACATGCAGACACAGTACATTTTGTCAAATAATTCTTGTTTATACATAGACACCAAAAAACCCCAAGCAAACAGAGAGCCAGATCAGGAGGAGCGGTGAACAGGGAAGGCAGGCTGCTGGCAGACAGACAGCCACTGGGAAATTGCAGGGATTTAGTCAATTCTGCATCTGTAACAGCAGACAGAGAAAGTAAGGGGGCAAAATAAATACTGCTGGTTTTCTAACATTTAATAATTAAATAACAATAATAAAGGAAGTTTTGCTGGCATTTCCATTTTGCGGTCATTCCATTCAATCAGTGTTTTTGTAGAAAACAGTTATAACATCTATCCTTCCAGCCAGATTTAGGAGAAACGTTAGCTTGGCAATGCTTCCAGCCCGTTCCCAACTTCCAGCCCGCCCCCAGGCCCCCGGGGCAGCCCCCGCAGAAGTGGAGAAGCTGCGCCGAGGCGGCCGGAGCACCCCCCACAGCCAGGCACCCCGCCGTACCCCCTCCCCAGACCTGCATGTGGTTGCGGGGGTTGAGCTGGATGCCCGTCACCAGGTCGGCGTGACCCCCCATCAGCCGCAGCGTCTCCTCGGTGGCCACGCTGTACATCTTCACGAAGTCTCCGGAGGCGCAGAGCAAGTACCTGGAAGGATGGGGGGGGGATGACAGCCGTTACCCCGCCGCCCGCGGGCGGGAGGCCCCGGGACCCCTCAGGAGGGATACAGGCCGCGCCCACAGCGGCCGGCAGCCGCCCTCACCACGGCGCTCGGGAGCCCCTTCCCTCAGCCCCACTTACTTGGAATCGGCGGAGAAGACAGCCCGGGCGCCATGGAGGCTGCTGCCGCCGCATCGCACCACGCGGAGCGCCGACACCGGCGCCACCATCTTCCCTGCCCCGCCGGAACCCCTCACCTCTCACCTTTGCCCCCGCCCCTCTCTGTCACTTCCGCCTGCTGCCGGCATGGCGGCCGGCGCGAGCTGCTGGTTGGCTAGAGCGGCAGTGACGCGCCGAGGGCGGGCGGCTCGCGCGTCCTCGCGGCTCCTGAGGGCGCTCGCGGCGGCCGTTAACGGTCGCTCCTCTCAGAGGCGGTGAGCGCTGGGTCGGCGCTGCCGCTGCCTGCAGCGGGGAGAGCCCAGCCCTCACGCAGAAACTGCCCCTCGCCACCTCCTGCCGCTCGCCTGCCTTCCCCCGAGGTAGAGAGGGAGGGAGCCCGGGGGTAGCGACACCGCAGAGCTCCAGCGGTGGTGGCCGGCTGGGGCCTGAGGGTGCCCGGCGCCTCCTGTTCCCCCTAAGCCAGCCGAGCGTACGGCTCGCCTCGTCCCCGGCGGGGGAAGGGGGTGTGCTCAGCCCACGCTTCAGGGGGTTGCGGGGCGACTGCCGAGGGGAGACCCCCTGGTTGGGTCTGGTGGGGGGATAATCTGAGGGGGAAAAATGCGTAATTCCTTTGTTTAAGTAGGCAGAAAGGCTGAGCGCAAGAAACGGATGAGTGGGTCCTGTGAAAGCCCCCGGGTAGTCACTGACTTGGACGGATTGCAACTTCGCTGAGGACACAGCGTCCTCGTGTCTGAAGGAAAGCCGGGAAGCAATCTGAATGTCTGGAATAAGGCATGATTGATGGTGTCTGGGCCCCTCCGCTTCTGCTTTAGAATAGTAGTTAGGATTCTTGCACAGCTGCGCGTTTTTGGCTGCTGTTTACAGTATTGAAACGACCTCTGGTATGCTTGTAATTGATTTTTAAACAGTCCCACTTAACATAACAATAACAGGTGCATTCCGGAGGGCTACTTGTGGTTATACTGATGTAGGCCAAGTTAATGTCTTTTTCATAATTGCTGAGTTAATTCTAGTTTGGAGGTTAAATGAGGAACTTGTGGGGAGAGTAGCACATGCATTGGAGTATTGCGGTTATAGGGACCCGGGTGCGGGTGTGAGAGAGCATAATGCGTCCAGAAACTTGGCTCCTAATCTCAAATGCTTTAACAGTTAAACAGTGTGTACTTTCTGGAGCGGAGCTGAGAGTTGACAAATTCTGCCTAATTACAGTTGTTGGTCTTAACAGCTGTGTCTTTGTCTCATTCTGGTAAATATTTTAGAAAGTGAAGGCAGATGCACTCTTAACATTCTTCCTGTGTGGGATGGGACAACACGACTGAGTTATGAGCCACAGATACTAAGTAAAGTCAGAGTTCTATCGTGGGGGAAAGAGCGAGGTGTCTAGGAAAAGATAGTCCCTTTAATTTAATCCACATTTATTACGTGAAAAGGAAAAGTCGTCTTGCCTCCTAGACCAAGTTACACTAAATCTAGTCATGCCTAGTTAAAATCCAGGAACTTGGGCCTGTTTAACTTTCTCCTTGATGAAGAAGAAAGGCAAATACCATGTGCATCTTAATGCACGTGTTCTTATTATACTGTTGTAACACACATTTAACTTCATCATTTTTAGAACTCTGTCATAAGCTTTGAAGGTAATAAACTGTGTAGAACTCAAGACTACCCCTAAACTAGGAGGGGTAAATATCAGGTCTACTACAGTGACACAATCTAATTCACTGTAATGTTCCATATTTAGAACAGCACTGCTACTATCCTGGGACAGCATTACAGAGTACACCTACAGATGAAAAAAGCCTGTATATCCTAAGTACCAAGTGGTCTTTTGCTACTGAAATCACACTAATTGTAGCTGCATTACTGGTTTCTAATGCTTAAGCGTGGGAAGGAAAATAGAAATTAATTGTGCTGCTGGAAGCAGTGACTGTGCTGTGGGGGAACAGTGGTTTGCACTGGTACTGGCAGCACATGGTTTATTTTATCTCTTTGCTCCTACCCTATGCTCTATGTTCCTTTTCTACTCCATTCTCTCTTTTTTTTTTTTTTAATTTAAACTTTGTACTGACATATTTTTCATCCGTTGGAGCGTGTTTATACTATGATGTTATGAATAAAGAAATTTGATCCTGAAAACCTTGTCTCATATTTAATGAATGTGAAGTTATGTATACAACTTGTGGTCAGGTCTCAGTTCATGAAACAGCTGACAGCACTTTCCCAGAGTTTAATTAAAAAAATGTCTAAAAGATTTTTGCATTCAAAGTTAAAATGGTTGCCATAAATTTACTAGGAGTCCTGTATGTGTGGTGGTGTTTTGTTTTCTTAAAAATGTTTTTCTTGCTTTTTTAAATGTACGTAGCCTTTTATTTGCTTTCATAAACTGTATTTTTAAGTGAGGAAAATGTGGGTTGGTGCATGGGTGTATAAAGAACCTAAACTTACCTGTAGCAGTTCTGGGAGGTTGAAATAGGAGATGCTGAAAGTATCTGGTTTGTGGTATTCAAGTGAGTAAGGAGCAAAACTAATCGAACTGATTGTTTGTTTTCCTTTGGTTGAAGTGGGGGCTTTGTATGGGTTTCTGATTTATTTGTTTGAATTTACATCTCCAGTATATAAAATTTTTGTTTGTTTGTCTGTCTGAAGAAATTTGCCTTTGTCTCTCTGGAAGTAATGTTTTGTAATGTGTTGATTCAGTGAGAATTCTACTGTGTTCAAACTGATGGTTATTTAGGAGGAATTGATTTGTGACTCTTTCCAAAGTGATTGTAAGTACTACAAGGTGTAATTTTTACAACTGTTTTTTATGTGTCGCAATGAATCAAGGAAATAGTCCGTGTATGGGCCAAAGATTTGTTTGCATTTAGAATTCTTTGTGTGACTAATTCTAGGTAAATTAGTTGGAGAGAGTGCATTTGTGATTCTGAAACATTTATTTTTAATGTTGTCAGTTAAAATAGAATTACTTATGAATATGTTACCAGCTTAGAAGTAAATCATCTCAGGCAAAAAGGCAAATTCTTTCTAAACAAGTGCTACTCGATAGGTTTACGTACTGTATCTAGATTGTAGATTTCTTAACTGTTCAAACATGTGTGAAAGCTGGTGTCAATAACACTGTAAGAGTGATCAGGAAAAAAGCATAGCTCTGGCTCCCAGGGAGCAGTGTGTCGATCCCTTATGGCAGGGTGTGACAGAGTACTGTACCCTCCTACTTTATGAAGTCAGTAATACAATTTAGGACAAAAACTGTTTTAAAATGCTAGTTATATTTTACATTCGCCTTTCTTTTCAGCAGATTTCTTACTTTCTTGGACCTTATTTCACCTCAATCTTGCACCTTAGTAGAATATCCAGCTACGTATCATTGTCTGTTCTGAAGACTGCTCGCATAGCCATGATCAGCTCCCTTGCTGTCCCCGGCACATGGGTATAACATTGAGATCCCAGTTGGCTGAAATTGCAGCATGAGGGCAATGTATCTGGTCCTTTTCAAAATTTGATCTGTTTGTAAACTCCAGTTCTGGTCTTCAATGTCTTTTTGTCATCCTAAATCAAAATAATAAAAAAAAATGGTGGTAGTGACAGGTCTTCCATTTTGTGGTGTTTTGTTCTGGATTTTTTTTTTTGGTTGTTTTTTTTTTTTTTTTCCCCAAGTGCCTTGTGGCTCACAAAGAGTAGAAGAGGGTTCTGAAATTTGTCTTGCAGGCTTCTGTAACAAAATAAGAGATAAGAAAGGCTGGTCATTTTTGTAAGTCCATCATTTCGCAGGTGGTGTGACTGACTCAAATGATTGATTAGTGTTTTGCATGTGTAAACTGGCTTAAAGCAAAGGCAGTGAATTCATATGTTAATTTCCAGTCTGGGGAATATATTTATTTGAAGGGAAACTACATTTTTTTTTTCTTTCTTGTGGTACATGAAAACTAGTATTTACTGAAAGAAGAGTTAACATGGCAGAGATTCCAACTGAGTATGGGACAGGGACAGGTATTGTTATAAGAAGCTGTTACAGTGGAGCATATCACTAGTTCTCTTTTTCAATTGTCTCTTCCTAGAGAGGAAGATTGGATTATAATGAGATGATGTCTGTGTTATACTAATGATTCGTAGCTGCCGGGAACACCAGAGGGTGCTAGAGGAATGACTGCAGCATTAAGAATGCTGTATTTAAAGCCCAGAAAACCAGAAAAGTGGAACTTGCTTGAGCTGTGATGTCCCTTGGAGATCTGTGTTCCATCCCAGTCTTGCCATAAACAGCCCGCTGGTGTTCTGCTCCTGCATCTGCTACAGTCAAAGGGAAGGCAGTGACCTGTGGGGACTCTGTTTCTTTCGCAGTGTTCAACAGATGATAGCATCTTGTATGAGGCCATGGAAGCATCACGATGTCATCAAAAGGAAAAAACATAAGACGAATTAAGCTGTAAATGCTCATCTTTAACTGTTACTGTACATAGTGTGGCTTTCTCTTAAGAAAATCCTGTGGTAGGATCCTCATATCTGGAAGGGGAGAATCTCTACTGTGGAGGGGGTTTGTCCAGGATGCTGCAAGCGGGCTGGTGGGCTGTGAGATGCTACACCATCACGGGTTCCCACCATCTAAAGGGATTTAGTATTATCTATACTATTCTCTCCTTATAACGTTAGCCCTTAAAAATAACATTTTAAATGATACCTTACAAAGTCTGAGAACCTTTCTTACTGAGATCGTAAAGATCACCTTCTGGTGCGAAACATCATCACAGAAGTATTTTAGCTAGTATTTTTTATTTAAAACATATGTAAATAATTTGAACTAATAATTTTTTTATTTTTTTTTTTCGAGACATCTCTAAATTGAGGTACTAAGTTAGCATATGGCAAGAATGAGTTGAGGCAGGCTTTATAAATAGAAATTTGAATTTTGATAGTGATTCTCGAGTACTGTGTCCAGTTTTGGGCCCCCTGCCACAAGAGGGACATTGAGGTGCTGGAGCAGGTCCAGAGAAGGGCAACGAAGCTGGTGAGGGGTCTGGAGCACAAGTCTTACGAGGAGAGGCTGAGGGAACTGGGGTTGTTCAGTCTGGGGAAGAGGAGACTGAGGGGCGACCTTATAGCTCTGTACAAGTACCTGAAAGGAAGCTGTAGAGAGACAGGGGGTGGTCTCTTCTCCCAAGTTACAGATGTCAGGACAAGGGGCAATGGCTTCAAGTTACGCCAGGGGAAGTTCAGGTTAGATATTAGGAAACATTTCTTTACTGAAAGGGTTATCAGGCATTGAAATGGGCTGCCCAGGGAGGGGGGGGAGTCACCATCCCTGGAGGTATTTAAGAAACATGTAGACATGTTTCTTCAGGGCATGCTCTAGTGCCCAAGATTATTGGTTTGTCGTGGGTTGCTGAGTGGGTGGGTGATGGTTTTTTGGTTTGGTTGTTGTTGTGTGTTTAGGTGGTGGGTGGTGTGGTTGGTTTTTTTTTTGTTTTTTTTTTTTTGTGGTTGGACTCGATGATCTCTGAGGTCCCTTCCAACCACCACAATTCTGTGATTCTGTGATTCTGAAATTGGCCTTTTTATCTCTTCATGTGCTTTGGTGTCTGGTAAATTGTGAAACAGAGTAATTGCTATACTCTCAGTTTAAACAGTTAATTTTGAATGTACTGTTCTCTTTTGGAAGGTATAAGAATATTTAATACTACAGAGTTCTCAATTATGATGTTATTCCATAAAAACTTGATTTTATAAGGAAATATTGGCCAGTAAGTACTCAAATTTTTAAAGTATAGCTAGTATATCAGTAGAGCTGGTTGGAATTTTTGTTACCGACATCTCATGGTAAGGAGGTATGAGTTACCTAGTAGGCAGGTAATGACATGGTGAGAAGCCTTGCAAGAAAACAAAATGGAGAATTCATGTTAAAATCTGCCAAGATGGATTCCACTGGAATTTCACTCAATTTCTTGAATTTCTGGGTTGTTTTTTCTTTTTTAATGGGAAATAGGGGGATTAGGCTTTGTTTTCTGGCCATTTCTAGTAGTTAATAATCTCTTCCCTTTGTGGAAATAGAAAAATTGATGTGTCACAGTGGTGCGGATGTGCTTGATTTGAGGCCTTTTCTTCATTCCCTTGGAAACAATATTTTGTGGAGAAGTGGTACCAACTGAGCTCCATACGGGTACAGCTGTGCTTTTGTATGTGGGTTGTGAATAGTCTTCTCTCCTATGTATATGGTCACGTGTATGTATTGTCCCATATGGCAGTTTTTAAAAGCTGTGCATCATCTGCATTTTAGGTGTCTGTATGTGCCTTATACCAGTGCGATCATAGAAGAGTCAGGGCTTCAACTGGGTGAGCAAGTGTCTGGTAGATAAAGTGCCAGGAGTGTCTTCCGGACTGACTCAGTAGAGAGAGTGGAGGCAGTGTTAATCCACATGCATTTTACAGCTCATTTTTGCTTGTTGAAAAATAGGTACTATGTATCGTACACTTCTGTGATGGCAATGCCAGTCAAATCCCATTGTTATTAACTGCTTATTAGTACCAGCCAGATGTAGAGGTGTGACATTGGTTTTATGTTCTGGCATCTCTCCATCTCTCTGGTAATAAAAAGAAGCTCTGAAATAAATGAGAACAAGTTCCTCTTAATCAGTGATGATACTAAATGATTTTAAGTTACTTTATTGATAAGGCATTGGCTACTGCTGGACATTTTTTCCTTTCCGCAAAAAATGAAAACAGAGCAACTCTAGTTTCCTGAACAGATGTTGAGTATTCCAAAGATACCCTGGTAAGCAAAACAGAGCCTGCATCTTTAGCTTCTTTCTGAACTGAAATTGTCCTATGCAGAGAATCTGCTATAAAAACACAGACATATTTTGAGAATGCATGATTTTGTGTGAAGATCTTGCTTCAAGGTTTTGTTCTCTTTAAATAGTGGCTGTCAGTAAGCAAGGATACAGTTTGAGAGCAGTGGGGGTCAAATGAGCCTCATGAGCCTTATTTACCTCAAGCAGCTGCTGGATCTCTGGTGTTTGCTGTTCCATAATGTCTTTGAAGATTTTTTTTTTTTCCCTTGCCGTTAGCAAGAGAGGCCAAGCTTTGTCCAGCTAGGGAAAGTGAGTACTGCAATATTTACAAAAAGATTCTGGATTAAAAAGAGTGGCTCTCAGTCTTTCAGAAACTAAGCACTTGTAGTCTAACAAATATTCGCGGCCTTTCCTCTGATACAAACCAGCTGTAACTCTGCATTACTGTGTGTAAACAGTGTCCTCCTGCTCTTAGTGTTTCCAACCACAAAGCAGCAGATTGTAAGCTTTACTGTTCTCTTTTCATCTGACTTGTGTTACTTCCCTACTGCCGATAATCCCTCAGTTTGTTAAATCCTGTCCCGTTCTGTTGAAACCAGCAAGAACAGGGCCTGGCATTGGATTACATGCCCGGGACTGGGAGGAAGCAGGCCAAAGAGAATAGGGAATTGCTGCAGCTTTTAGTGTCTTTGTGAAACGTCTCGTTGTAAAAACTTGGAATTCATGGAGAAAAATGGTACTTTTTTTGCATTAGTTCATTAGGATTAACTTTCTCCACTACTTTTTGAAAAGCAATTCAGAAAGCAAGCATAGTATCAGTGTTTTCATTCATTCCTTTTAAAAATATTCCTAAAGAGAGGTGTTTGTCTTTAATGGGACAGAACTCCCAAAAGTTCTCAAGCCTCAAAGTTTCATAGATAAGATCAGTGGGAGGAATGCTTCAGAACTGGGGTGTGTCCTGTCCCGAAAAATGTAATATAATGGGTCAAGTCATGGCCCACTTCCCCTCTTTTGATTTTGCAGCTAGTAGGGTTACCTGTTTTTTCCTCTCACATACCTATTTCTCATGACAAATGTTATCTTCTGCATTCTTCCTGCATTTTCTTCCATGACTTGGCATTTGTCTGACACACGTGGGCTGATGCTTGCTGAAGGGTATGTACCCATTCCTATTTACAGGTCTCCTCTGAGATAAACAATGCCAGCACAACTTTAGTTTATAAAGTATATTGAAGTTGAGATAAAACTAATTTCCCAAATTATTTCCAAGGGTCAAGTCCAGATGCCTGTTGGTAAGGTTTGGGTTTTCCTCTTGCAGCAGCTGCAGAGTGGTTTTTTTGAACAGTTGTATTGAGTTTCATAGCAGGAAAAACTGCTTTGTTGACAAGTGGTTGTTACTATGATCTCTACTGAGAGAAGAGGGTGGGAGGGGAGAGTGAGTCCAAATTTACTGTTTATTTCAGAGTGTGTGGTATCTTTCAATGCACAGTGTTTTTATTATTCTGAGTAAATGCTGCTACTTTGAATAGCTGGAGAAGAGCAACATAAACACCTCCAATGATGCATTCTGAATTGGGGCTTTTTAGCTATTAGAAATGTCAGTCATCGTGAAATAGCTTTGTATTTTAGAGTCTATTGGACTGAAAAGCATAAATTAACAGGCAAATATCTCCTAGTTTACACGCAAGTCACAGGTTATTTGAATGTGTGAAGTGTGATTTAGGCTCAACACCCTCTGAATTCTCTCCTGCCTAACCTGCACACAGTTGCACTGCTGCATGACTACTCTGTTCACAACCTTAATTCATAGGCACTAATTCTAACGGTATGCACATATTAATCCACTGCATACTTTACATACCCTTTCCCAAAGTTTGCTAGAACTTGGTAGCTGGTGGAGCAAAGCTTGGGTTTGGGTTTAGGTTTGCGTTGCCTTTAGCAATGGTTGCTGTCATTCATGTTACTAATGTGTTGTAGCTTTTATTGGCACATTTTTTCTGGAGACTGCGTGTTACGTTGGCAGAGTGTGCTCCTGATCCACACAGTGTACTTCCAGGGTACTAACAGAGTAAAAAGCTCATGGTAATGAGCTGCAGCTGATTTCAGGACTTAAAGGGAAGGTATTGTTCCAATGAACCTAATAAGGATGGCTCTATATTTTTGCAGGCGGAAGTAAAAGTATCTTTGCTGTCATCAAATGATGGCAGGTTTAATTGGAGGATCCCAGCACGAGTATTTGCATGAACTTCTGGTCTCATTTCAGGGTAGCCTTGGAATGTATTCCTACAGGAAGAATCTGGGGTTGCTAAAAACCATGCTTCTGGTCCATTTGGACCAGAACACTGTAAAAGAAACCTGCTTTTAGGATTTACAGAACTGGTGAAATTCACCAGGTATTTGGTACAATTTATTATTCAGTTAAATGGAGGTGAGAGAAAACACGCTGTGGAACAAAAGTATCTATTTGGGGTACTTTGGTGTTGATGAACACAAAGTTACCCTCCTGTTCTAGATTATATTTAATGTGTTGGACTAAAATGTCTTGGTTTTATGAATAAACACCTCAGGTTGTGCTTGTTTTAGGACATCTCTGTCAGTTTATGCCAGTTAAAATTCTCTGGACATTGTGGTAAAATTAATCTTGATCTGTTTTACCTGGTTTTTGCATACATGTTATTCTTGTGAGAGAGAATCTTCCTGAATCCCCTGTTCCTCTAGATCCTTTCCCTCCAAAATTTTTACTTGGAATTATTTGCTTATTTGTGCTGGTTGCATTTCTTTGTTGTTCCCCCCCCCCCCCCCCCCCCCCCCTGGCTTTTTGAGGTTTTTTTTGTGGGGTTTTTTGGGGAGTGGGCAGGAGGGGGAGGCTCATTTCAATACATTCTCCGATCTTGATTATGTATTTTTATTCATGGCTTGTTCTAGGTAAATTAGTACAACCTCAAGCTATTGTGGTTTTCCATGGCAGACTTCAATTTGACCTTAATGCTTCAACTTTTATTCCGTCCTCTTTGGAGGTAATTCATATAAATTCTTGTGATATGTTCTGTGTAGTTTCACTTTGAAGAGCCATAGTAGGGTTTGCATTGTCTTCAGTGCTACTCTGCTTGTAAAATGCAGTAAAACTGTGTTAAATGTTTTTCTGCTTGCAAACTGACTGAGGGTGCACTCGATCCTTTGTCCAGGTCATTGATAAAGATGTTAAAGAGGACTGGTCCCAGTACCGAGCCCTGGGGAACACCACTTATCCAGTTGGTGCCAACTGGATTTAACTCCATGCACCACAACCCTTTGGGCCAGGCCCTCCAGCCAGTATTTGTCCAGCAAAGAGTATTCCTGTCCGAGCCACAGGCAGCCAGTTTCTCCAGGAGAATGCTGTGCCAAAGGCTTTACTAAAGTCCAGGTAGACAACATCCGCAGCCTTTCCCTCATCCACTGAGCGGGTCGCTGTGTCATAGGAGATCAGGTTGGTCAAGCAGGACCTGTCTTTCATGAACCCATGCTGACTGGGCCTGATCACCTGATTGTTCTGTACGTGCCATGTGATGGCACTCAAGGTGATCTGTTTTATAACCTTCCCAGGCACCAAGGACTGACAGGCCTATAGTTGCCTGGATCCTTCTTCCAGCCCTTCTTGTGGATGGGTGTCCCATTTGATAACTTCCAGTCAGCTGAGACCTCCCAGGTTAGCCAGGACTGCTGGTAAATGATGGAAGGTGGCTTGGTGAGCACATCTGCCAGCTCCCTCAGTACCCTTGGGTGGATCCCATCCAGCCCCTTAGACTTGTGTGTATCTAAGTGCAGTAGTGGGTCACTCACCATTTCCCCCTGGTGCTTTGTTCTGCTTCCAGTCCCTGTCCTTCCACCTCAGGGGGCTGGGTACCCAGAGGACAACTGGTCTAACTGTTAAAGGCTGAGGCAAAGGTGGCATTAAGTACCTTAGCCTTTTCCTCATCCTTTAATTACAGTAAGATCCTGCCATATGCCTACTTTTTATCGGTTATATTGACATATCATGCAGGTATTACCCATTTCTAACCTCGTTAAATAAGATCGCATTTGACATTTGTGGATAAATATTTTGCCTCCAGTCTTCCCTAGGACTTGCAGCTGTCAGCATTTAGGAGAGATCATGGTTGCTGGCTGTGAAAGGCCAGACAGAGCTCCTGCCAGAGCCATTAAAATCTTTTCTTTGGTCAGCCAGCAGACTTGCTGTTGAGCAATTTGAGGCCCTCCCTTCCCCCAGAGACTAGGTATATTGTTACTGCAGTGCTTCCAGTCACTTCTGTGAGGAGGAAAAAATGGAATCGGAAATGTTTAGTCTCTTACATGATGGTATAGGAGGAACTAAAGTGCTTGGCTGGCAAGGCAGTGACTTTGATAAGTACTTGGTTTCTGTATGGGCTGTATTGTTTGTTAGCCGCGTGATGACTTCTGTGGAGCCCCTGCTCTTAAGTAACTATCAGGTCTGAGGAGGAGGACGACTAAAGTTTAGTTTGCAGTGTTAAATAATACTGGCCTAGAGGATGTGTAGTTTTTGAAATATCTAAAATAATCTAGGTTGTCAAAGTAAAATAGCAGAGGTATCTGCAACTGACTTTTTTGGCTAAATTTTTTCTATTGAGCAATCATGTCTGTAGACAAAAATAATCTAGAGAGCTCCACGAAAGAGTGGAGCCAAATACAACAGAGGTTTCCTGTACAAATCTAGAAAGCCAGGCTTCAGTCAGCCTTATGGCAATGCTGAAATTTGCTTACACCTGCATTTTGTTTGAATGGGTGTGCTTCAGGCCCACAGAAGTAACCAGCTGTTAACTTTGTGGATTACAAGTTTTCACTTTAGATTTAAAATAAAAAAAAAAGGCGAATGCTGTAAGAGAATAACATATGCAATTATTTGAGTGAAATTTCATACAGTTTACTTTTACTTGGATACTGCTATTTATTATTAAGAGCCCACAAGGAAAAGAACTGTAGTACTACTGCATTTCTGAATGGTTTCCATGGGCAGTGCTGCAGGTTCTTCCTATTTTCTGTTACTTTAAACTGATAGAATGTTAACCAATCCAAGGCAATTTCTGAGTGTTGCTTTTATAATGTTGTAACAGGAAGCATTTTTGTTTCCATCACTCTAGCAGACCTTGCTAGTTGTGTCTGGTTGGCAGGTAGCTGGTGCAAACAGGTTGGTTGGGTAATTTTCCTTCTCGTTCTCTCTTTTGGGTACATGTGCCAATGCCATAAGAAAGGTTTCTCACCCTCTTATCCCCCTGTTGTGGTGGAAAGTCTGTTATGGGTGTGTGCAGGAAGAGTACTGATCGATTTATAGGTGTGTGGAAGAAACTGGAACAGAAGCCAAAATAACATGCAATAAATAAGAAAGTTCTGTAACAAACCCCTCTGTTTGATATGGACTGAAATCAACAAAAATATTTGTCTCTGAAACATACTATCTCTCTGAACAACTATTCAATTGCAAGCTAGGCTGTTTGCTGCCTTGGAAGTCCAAAGGAAACAAATAAGGTTTATACTTATTTTGTCACACTTTGGATTACACAAGCTTCCAGTACAGAGCCTGCTTTGACCCAGGGTGTCCAAATGTCAAAAAACAGAGTCAACTGAAACTAAAATCACTGAAGCTTTAATTTTCTTTCTTCTTTGTGGATGTATATGAAATAATTATTTTGCTTCAAAACTTAAAGCAGAAAAATAGCTTGTGGTATCTATGAAGCATTTCCTTCAAGCATATTTAATATTTTATCCTAGATTCTCAAGAGAAATGTTAATGTAAAGTATAGAGGGATGAAAAAGAATCTCCTCAAGGTCAAGGGGAAAATTTTTTTGTTGAATAGATCAGGTTTTTTTGTCTCTCTCTGATTTTGAAAGCTAGAGGATAGCTGAACTTTCCAGCGGCAAAAGCAGCAAAGTACAAAAAATAGGGGGGGAAGTTAAGACAGCAGAACAAGATAGTGTAAAGATAGAAATAGCAACAGTCTCTTCTTTTGACGATATTGAAAAGGTGATAGGTGAACAGAGCATATAAGTGAGGCAACAAATCTCAATGTGATTTTACAGCTTTCTCACTCATTAGGTGCACCAGGGATTCTTAGAAGATCCTGAGCAGAACAGTACATTTGGGGGAAAATGGTGAGGCTTTTGGAAAAGAGGGAAAGACAAATGTTCAAAGCTGAATGTTGTAAACTATAATTACAGTCCAAAAAGGCAGGGCCTAGGTTGAAACTTTTGAGACTTAACAATGAGGAATGTCTTTCCCTTTGTGCCCTGTGTTAAAGGATCTGAGAAGACTAAAGTCAAGTTACAGAGAAGATATTTATGGAATGTCATCAATACACCAAGAAGCAGTTTGTACTTGGTGTGGAAGATCAGCAAAAATACAAAGGACTAGGAGGACATGAAACTGAATTACTTCCATTTGAATCTTTCCTTGATTACTTACATTTGACTCTTTCCTTGATTACTTCCATTTGACTCTTTCCTAGTCCATTTGATTCTTTCCTTGACTTTAGCCCAGAGTTTTGTGAATCTGTGCAGACAGAGATATTATATTGGCAATTGCCTGTGCTGTGCAGGTGAAAGCAGAATTTCTAGTTTCACCATTATCTCCCACTTCATTTGCCATAAAGTTACATATAGTCTGAAAAAAGAGAACTTAAATTAGTGGGAATTGCCGGCCTGATCTTTCACAGATAACAAAACGAATGTGTTCCTGGCAGCAAAGACAGGCCTCCTTCTATCAGGGTCTTTGCATCCCTCCCAAAGGTTTCTCACTAGCAATCTTACTACAGCACAAAGTATGAACATCTAACTTTTCAGTTTGCGCTGAATAATTACAGAATCACATGCAACCATGCAGTAATTCCATCAAAATGGACAAATTGCTTATGATGCAGGTACTATTTAACCTGAATGGGAGATCCAAAGGAGGTTTATAGAGGTTTATTTCTGTATTGCCTGTGGATGATGCAGTTTACAGAGAGTAAAGTGAAATTACCTGAGAGCGCGTTTGACAATAATCCTTTTTAGGAAAAGACCTTGCCACTGTCAGTGTCACACAGACTGGGAGGATACCAGCCCTTTTTTTTTTTTTTCCCAAGGATAATATGGAAAGCATCTGTTTTCAGATGCTTTCATTAGGTCATTCCATTAGGAATGGAAATGTTTTGACTGGCAATTATGCAGTGAAAAAAGAATGCAGTTCTATTTTATCTAGAAAATGGCTTTGTAATTCAAATAGGGAAGTTTACATAAAAAGTGGACTACTAAGCATATGAAACAAGTTTTAAAGTGTCAAGATCAAACTATAAGTGAACTTGATAATTGCATCTTCAGTTTTGATGTAAAAGTGGCACGTGATGAGCATTTTTAATTGTTACTCAGTTTAAATTATTTCACGTGAAACTCATTCTCGTATTAAGTTAGGTTTTTATCTAGAATTGATTTGGCCTATTTTTTGCTTAGGACTAATGTTGCTGTCTCATGGCACATCTATCTTAACAGATATATTTTCTATGTCATTTTATGTGTGATACTGAGACCCTTCTATTCTCTGAGGACAACTTTCACAAGTTCTGAAGCACGCTATGCTGGCTTGATGAATGTGGCTGTACTTGTATACCGCCCCAGAGCTGGGGAAGTCATGATGACCGTGTTAAAACTGAGGCATTCCCTTGCAGCAGATGGATCTGGAGAGAGGAGGCAATTATCATTGGTGCAGGCATATGAGAACCATCTGGGGAAATAGTGATTGTCTGTAGGAGCTGGAAGCTGGATCATCAGGTGACTGCGATGAACAGTTGTGTACAGCTGTAGCAAGGGGAGCTAACTGGTCCTTTGATGTTTCTGGGGAGGTCATGGTAATACTTGCATTTTCTTGAGTAATGTTTCCCTATCAAGTTACTCAGTTTAAATGCATACATTTAGTTTAAAATGTGTTAAAGAAACTAAAACTAAGAGCAGGCATGATGTTAAGGCATATTCTCTCAAGTAACTAGATTAATATTGACAGAGATGACCTGTTTGCCCAAACAGGGCAGCAGTGCCCTGTGCCCAACAGTGTTTGTTTGCAAAGGGAAAAAAAAAAGTCACAAGAAATAGAAAAATCAAAAGCCAAAGTCTTTTGTGATCTAAATCTGTTCAAAGCCTAAATGAGGGAGACAGGAGGAGGGAAGGAAGGTGCTCAACAATCTTTAGCTAGGAGGACTAAGGACTAAAGGACTTTTCTTTAAACCTATGTGAAATGCCCCAAAATGATTGAAGAGAGAAAGAACATAGAAGAATAGCTTCTGTGCAGTTTTCTGCTTTGTGGTTTTGGGGGCTTTTTTTTTGGTCTTGTTGGCCTTAGAAATCCTGATTCCTGTTCAAACTGTTAAAGGTAGAGAGTTGCTGTAGCAGGGGACCTCAGAGGAGTGGATGCTAGTTTAACTGCTCTGCAGCTTCCAAGAGTGTGCTACCTTGTTTCTGCTCACCTACAGCTTTCTCTGAGACAGTCTCCTGTGGTCCCTACAGGAGCTGTAGAACTGTAGACTCAACTTATGTGACTGCTTTACACTCCTGCTTGGCAGCAGCCCAGTGTTCTGGCAGCGGGCTGAGGGAGAAGCAGGCAGAGGAACAATTTTATCATTTTTTCCACTGAGCTAACTGTTGAGCACCTTATGTTACACACTGGTGTTTAATAAATTAGCTCTCAGAACTGTGAGTGTGAGGAAGTTACGTTTAAGTAGACACTGCGTAGGTACTGGTGGCTGCTCAATAAATAGGCACCATAGCAGGTGCTAGGGCGTTGAAGCTTTAGGAAGAGTACACCTGTGATATATATTAGGGAACCTGCATCAGGTCATACTGTTCCCTGTTGTTTTAGTTAGGCTTTATGTATTTACATGGTTTCAAAATCCATTCCTCTTTCTTTATGCCAGCTCCTGGTTTTGGATTCAGGGGACAGCCCAGTTTACATGAAGTCAACTCCCAAGTCATCCTCCTCACACTCTGGAAGATGCTTTGGCATGGAAAAGAGGAGCGGCTGGAGCCTAATGAGTCATACTCTGCTATTAAGTAAGATTTATGTTGATCAACTAATAGAAAACAAAATAATGGCATTTTTGTTTTAACTACTTAGTCTTCTACACCCCTTTCATGAAAATAAGTGTCCTTCAACTCATTTCCAGACGTGCTCTTTTGATCCAAGAGACCTTGCCCTAACTAAGGAGAATATTTGGAATAACTTGCCCTTTGCTTGGAGGCTTAACTTTTCTTTAAACCTGTCCCCTGGCAAACACAGGATCTGCTTGCCAGAATGTGACAGCATATTTTTTAAAGGAAATAAAATACTAGTTATTAACTGCTCAAGCAAGAGGTCTTCAAGACAGTCTTCCATAAAACCTGAATGAATTCCTTTTAGTCCTCTCCATACAATCGTGTCCTCAATTTTAGCAATTCTGAGGGGAGTCTATAGACATTGTGTAGTCAGGAGTCTTGAGACTATGGATTTAACTTTAAGAAAAGTAAAAATACTCTAAAATCTTAAGCACCAGCCAAAACCCATGGAGAAGCCTGAATAGTGCATGTTTCCATTCAGCCTTTAGTATTACGGCTGAGTCTCGGAAAGATTGCTTCTTCAAGACAAAACATTTTGCTTGGAGAATTCTATCACTTCTTCTTCTGTACTAAGACATAAGTGCCAAAATATTCAAACTTTAAAGTGTATGGCGTTTAGTTAGGAGAAGGGGAAAGCCTGTATCTCATCCTAAATAAACTTGCTCCTTCTAGGTGTGCGTTACTCTGCATTTCCTATATTAAGTCCTTCTGGGGTGAAAGAGATAGAGTAGCTGTTAACAAGAATGGCATTCAGTAGTTAGTAGTTCTATAGCAGTGAATTTCTTGTGTTCCTTTTGTTGAAAGAAGAAATATCAGACTGCTGTGTTTAACTGGCAGGTAAAGTTTTGACATGAACATACATTAGGAGTTAGACTGGTTAATGTATATACTTTAACAACATGGATTCTGTAAAGGTATTTCTTACCTACATCAGTCATTACATATCCCACCTTCTCTGAGCAGTAAAACTTGTAGTTTACCGGTCTTCTACATACAGATTACTTGGGAATATAAACTATGCTTTAATACTTTTGCTTTAGTTATTTTGAACATCTTAAAGCCTGATTCTGTTTGCAGTGTTTACTCAGAGTGATGTCTAGTAGAACTGACCCTCCCAGATAGTAAAAGAAGTATCCAGCCCTCGTTATTTTTAAGGTGTTGCCTAAACCCATTTCAAAGCCAGTTCTTTAAAGGAAAGCAAAGTCATAATTCTTTTGCTGAATAGAAATAACTTTTTTCTAGTTATAGAGGAAAAAACACTCCATCATGTTGTTAGACGAGCCAAGCAAATCTGTGACACGTCATTAATCAAAATAATATATGAGCTTTTAGTAGGAGAAAGAGAAGACTTATATTCCTACTCAAGGAGGTGTCCTGATGTTTTAGCTATACCATAAAACAGATATTTGTATTAGTGACTGTAACTATGGGGGGGAGGAATTGGTTGTTATCTGCTTTTTTCTGAGGTCTTATTTGAAAATCAGTGTAAACATTAGAATATTTTTGGAAAACAAAAATTTCTGCTTATTTTGCATAATCCAGACACATACAGAATAACTTTCTGTATTAAACAGGGCAAAGCCAGCATCTTTGAAGCACTTAACATAATGCAATATCAAGTGACGTTTTCCTTCCCAATTTGGAGTTTGTTCATGACCACCTGTCTTCCCTGGGAAATATACACGATCCACCTCTTCTGAGAATCAGGCTTTAAAATTTAAGATTACAAATAGAGATATAAATGTTCATTTATGGCTCTTTTGTGTAGGGGTTTGGTACTCATAAATACCTTTTGACTCCACTGCACTGTACAGCAGTTTGCAGTGTAAATTTTCTTGTACAACTGGGGCTGATACTGGAGATGATGCCATAAAAGGTGGGGATGGGAGTTAATGGAATCCTCTAAACCGCATTTTCACCTGCAGAATAACAGCAGTAATGCCAGCATAAGTGTATTCAGAAGGTAAATGGAAAACTAAAGTAATTTATACATTGCAAACTTAAGACTAGTTCAGTTGTAAAGGCAGTTTTATGGGATATGCTTGTAAGCAAACACAGAAGAGAAAGTATAGAAATTTCAGGAGGAGCAAGAGAGTATATTGCATGGCCATCCTCGACGTTTCTTTTTTTCATGTTGCAGTGCTCTTCACTGAACTGTTTAGATAATCTTTGCAGTTAACAGTCTCCATGTATAAGCACCAAATGTCTTACTTTTGCAGAGAGGGTTGGGATTTTCCAGCAAAATGCTCTTAACACAAATTTTTTACATTTTTGTTTCTGTCTGGCTTTGGTCAGTAGTGGGATTATTTTCTCTTAAGCGCCTATGCTGCTTTGTGAAAATGTGACATTTTGAAAAGGACTCTCAAGTATTAGATACCTAAAAGAATAGCTTTGTTTTGTGTTGCTGAGACGTGTTAAAAAAAAAATTAATTAGATGTGACTTCATTTGACTTGTGATAGCCCCCAGGAGGATTTCTTCCATAACTTTCCCAGGGACTGATGGGCCTATAATTTCCTGGATCCTCCTTTAAACCCTTCTTGTAGATGGGGGTGACATTAGCCTTCTTACAGTCTTCTGGGGTGTCCCCCAATCTCCATGACTTCTCGAAGATGATGCAGAGCAGCCTTGCAACACTGTCAGCCAGCTCTCTTAACACCCTCAGGTGGGTACCATCAGGGCCCATGGATTTGTAGGGGTAAAGCCCCTGGAGTAGTTTGCAAACCGACTTTGCCTTCACTGGCAGCGGGTCTGTGTTCGCATCAACCTGGACTGGTGTTCCCAAGGCCTGAAGCCCAACAATGCTGCTGAAGACACAGGTGAGGAAAGCGTTGAGAACCTCTGCCTTTTCAGCCTTGTTGGTGACTGATTCACTTCTCCCATTTAACAGTGGGCCAATATTTTCCTTCTGTTCCTGCTTGTTGTTTACATACCTAAGTACCCTTTCTTGTAGAATATGCTGATGGAATGTATCTACTTGGCTTCACAGTGGCTTCTTTTCAGTTTTCTGTTTTATTTGGTTGCCGTTTCTTGCAAAATTAGCTTGTACTGCTCAAAAAAAAGAAAACCATCCCACTGAAAATCAGTCATCTATCTGATCATTTGAGCTTAATCTCTAAAAAATCTGTCGTCTCTTGTCTACGTTTGTGTCAGCCAGGTAGGAAACCTCTTAATGAAGAAACTGAAGTTTCCTCTCGTTCTGGTTATTGATTATTTGCAGATACTTTTTTTAGAATATGCGGAAATAATATTAATTATTGAAGGAAAACTAATAATTTTTTTTAACTCCAAGATGCTGTGGCATCTGAACTGTAGGGATTAAATTAGTCATGCCAACCAAAAAAACCAGCCCACTCCCAAAAGCAGAATATAATTCACAGTGATATTTTCACATTTATTAAGTTAAGAATTTATCTGTGTGAAGATTTTTTTTTTAATTTATTTTAAAAGTCATTGCAGTTTTAGGATGACAAAATAAACTACAGTGTAAATGTAGTCATCACAGTTTTAGGATGTCCTTGCTTTGAAATGTGTTGTTTTTAAAGTTTAATTTGATCACTTTGATTTGTGTGTGTTCTGTGTGTCTCGGGTCACAGGCTGTATACATTGGTGTGGTTTTTCTCCAGGAAGGAGCCAAAGGAAGGAAAAACTTCAGCCCTAAGTATCTGAAAGCACACTTCAGTGGCCATCTCCTTTCTTCGTGATGGAAGAGGATGGAGGAAAAGGAGATGGGAGGCTGAAGGAAAAGAAAGGAGTGTGTTATGTAGTGTGCATTATGGTGTTGCAATGTTCTCATTTTAATGCACTTAATGGCAATAATTCAGAAAAGTTAGCTCTATAATTTAAACAGTTCTCTGGATCTCTGAAGCTTTCCCCATTCCCTTATGGATATCATCGCCACGTAACGGTGGTGTCAGCCATGTCTTAACCTGTGCTACACAAAACTTACGCATTTTAGTGCATGCAGTAGAGAATTATACTTTTCTTCAAGTAGGACTTTGTTGACAACTGGAGTAATTGGGTTACTGTCTTCTTTTCTTAAATGTCCGCCAGGTGTGTGATGTGTATAGTTGGCATCACAAGTAGGTGTGCTCCTAAGAGGATACATCTAAGAAAGTGTTATACTAGTCCATCTCTCCCCAAAGTTAGATGCAGCCAGAGGTAGTAAATCACCTGTGCTTGTTACTTCTCTCACTTCTGCTGCCCAGGGTATCTTCTGAGTACTCTACTGCTGTTGTGTACATTATGACAGTAGTTTAAAGGGGATTGTTTCTGCAAGTGGCTGTAGCAACAGAAAAATTTTCACTACTATCTTAACTATTACTTTTCCCTAGCATGTTTGAGATGGATGGGAAGAGGAAGTATATAGCAAGCTCCTACTCCTAGGTAAATCTGTTATAGTGTATTTCAAACCTCTTCTGAAAACCCTTTTCATCAGAAAGTTGACTTACCGATAGGTTGGTTTGTTTATGCAATACAAGTCAGCCATAAATATTTAAAATTTATGTTAACAAAACCAAAGATGAGTTGATACCTATTTTTCTCAAGATCTCTATTCTTTTGATTGCTGATTAGTTTCTTCATCAATATATTTAACAAACTATCTGTCTTAAGGCTGCATCAGCAGTCTGTTCTGACTTCTTAGCTGTCCTGTGCTGTTCCATGTCCAAGTGTCCCAGATATCATGTGTTGACTTAGCTAATGGGACCACAAAATATTTCCATAGGAAAATGTAAATTTTCGGCTTTTATTTTCTTGTCATGATTTTACTAGCTACTACCTAACCATAAACAGTTCAGAAATGATGAACTGCAGATTCATTTTCTGTCTCTGACTTGGGCAACTTTTCATTGTCAGACTTGAGAATTTTTAGTTCTTCATCAGCATCTGTTAATGCCTCTGTGATTTGGTAGCAAATGGTGTATTTTCCCTTAACCTGTCACTTGCTTTTTCTTGAGCTGGTGTACCCTACGTTCTGAGGAAAAATAGATAAATAGTTAACTCTGTTGACTTTTCCACTAGTACACCTGCCTTGTTAATTACCTAGCATCACCTCAGTTCAAAGCATGCTTGCATAGACCTATGTATGTTTGGGCAAGATCATTGACAGAAATAGCCTTAATAAACTTTTTTTTTTCTAGAATTCTTAGCAATTGCTTCTTGCTGACAGTTTTAGTACTGCATATGCAATCTTCTTTTTCAGAAATTCTACCAATCTTCTGATTCTTCTGTATTATGTGTTACCTGGCCTTGCTATGAAAAAGTGTAGAACCTCATGTCTATGGCATGTTTTTTTAAGCTAAGAGGAAATGAAGCATAGTCATTAAGCATTTGCCAAAGCATGCCTTTAGGTTATTCTGTCCATCTCTGCTCGAATATGCACGTGCTGTGAAATGTGTGGTTTGTGCATGAAAATGGGATTTTGGCAACTTGCCTTCTGACCAGCGTCATCAAGTATGCTTTTTAAAAGCTTTTAATCTTTCTTCTCCTTTTGTGCAGCATTCCATAAGAGCACTGAATTTTCATCTGTATTTTAGTCTTAGTTTGATGCCTTATTAAGCTTTTTTCAAGCAGCAGCCTTGTCACTCTTTAATCTTGTGTTAGAGTGATTTAAATACAACTGCATGAGAGAACGCCAGTAGGATAGTGCTTTTGATAAGTACTACAGTTCCATCAATTTATTGTATTTTTATGACTACAGTTGCAATCAGAGAAAGTTTAGGGGGCAATTTGGTATTTTTGTAATGCTGCATAGTGCAGCATTAAATGCTCTTAAACTGTGTGTTGCTTTTAGCTGTTAAGAATCTACAGCATTTATCAGTAAAACAGATGCTGAACAACAAAACCCATTTATAAGGTGGCGTAGCTTGCTTCTGCGTTCACAGGTTTCCGGTTTGGATAACAGCTTAAGTTCTAGGTGTGTATGTTTTTTAATGGGTCTGTTGGAGTAGCAGCCATGACATCAGTCCAAAACAGAATTACATAGTCACTGGAAAATGCACACTTTGAACTGGCCAGCACTGAGAGAAAGAAAGAGTGTTTTAGACTGTCAGGGTTTATGCTGTGGAACAGATAAAAGGCCAAATGTAGCAACTGCCAGTTAAATAATTTCTAAAATAAGCCAGTGGTCTTTTTTCTAACTGAAAGGTCAGTTTTTCCATAACTCCTCTGATCTTCTAGTTACGGTTTCTGCTTTAGAAACACTACTGCAAATCAGAGGCAGCAATACACAGTCCAAGCTTTAGCTTGTTAATGAAGTTTTTATGCACATTTATATGCGTATAAATTTTCAAAAACTATTATTGCAACATGGGACGCTATTGGTTATCAGTCTGCCTAAGTCTTTGAGACTGGTTCAATGGGTTCACTGGTTGGTGAATTTATTTCTTAGGCCTCTTTCAAGAGGCTTGGGAAATCTGTGGCATTGCAGACAACACTGTCAGTTAATGAAAAATGGGAGTGATAGAGTCCTAGATCTGGAGATAGCTTCTAAGGATTGAAGGCTTGGCCTCCTGCACATGTCTGGAAGTGCTGATGCAGGACAACTGGCAATGTCTCCCTCTCTCTCTCAGCGTGGAGTTACCTATGGAGTTCTCGAAACTCTCTTCCAGAGAATTTTTGAGTATTTTTTCTTCTATCTTAAAATTTAAATAATTTTATATGAAAATTATCAAGCTGAAGCTTAGCTCAGTTGCTTCAGTTGCAGAAAAAAAGTTGCCTTTGCTTCAGGATTGTAAATGAATGTGGATAAAGCATTTAACAAAAATCCATTGCATTTCAGTTCCGAGTTTAAATCTACTTATATCTGAATCAGCTGCAACTTGCTTACATTTTTGTCTGTGCTTACAAAGATTAGTCCAAGCAGGAAAAAAACCCAACCCACAACCTAACATTTTTTGTCTCTACCAGCCTTTGGAACATTCTGTGCTACTTGTTCCAGCTCTTTCCGTTCACAGTGTGTTCAGTGGCAAAAGATGTGGTATTACAGCTAAAAATCTACTTCTGGTTTTTTAATCCCACATCTGATTCCAACAAAACTGTCAATACAAATGTGAATCCAAACTTCACTATGGGTTTATAAAAAATCAGGCATCTGAAAACAAGGTTAACTTAATAACTGAACTATTCTTTCCTTCAGACCCAGCCTACAAAGATTTATTTCAAGTCAGACTTGAGAATTATGTGTGACTATATAAGTCATAGCCTGATTTCTTGTAAAGTGTAGGATTATGGGGTCCATGACACATCTTGTGTTTTGCCCACTCCAGTGTGTTTTCCCTTTTTGTTAAAGAACAGTGCTTTAAGTAGTTTTACTGGCAGAAGGAGCTCCATCAGCTGACATTGAAATCCCTGAATTTCATTATTAGGAAGCATGTGTACCTCTGAACTTTACATCTGTGTTCCTAATTAGTATTTTCTGATTACCATTTCCCCTTCAATGTTTTAATCTTTCTTATCTTTAGACTGTTGCATTCTGCTTGCTTCCTTGGTTTCTCTTACAAGAAACCATAGAGATAAAAAAAAATAGTAGTATTTTGCCCTCTATAAACCATCACTTAGTGAATTTAATCTTGGCTTTTTTTTCTCTGAAGTTTTTTCAGTTTATTTTCTGTTATACCAGAGCTGAACTGGTTGTGTGATGCTTTCTCAGAAAAAAACACAGGGACTAACAGAAAACTGATACAGTGACTTGACTTTATTGTTTCCTATTGAAAGTTTGGGAAAAAAAAATTGGATGGTCTCAAAATACTGGGATTTCTATGAAGTGTTCCTTTTTCATGTATGCCGTATAGGCAGCCCACCACACTCAGCACATAACTATTCACTTGTAAAATTGCAGGAGCAATTTGCAGGTCATCGATAATTGAACAGAAAATGCCTTCATTTCTTATCTTTTCTTTAAATGTGTTTTACCGTAAAACTAGTGATACCTTTTTGAGCAAACATCTTAAATTTGGGCTTCAGCTATGTACTGTAGTTTCTGACTTCAATTTTTTTCTCACTGATCAGTTGATTTTTTTTTTTCTCAAAAATACAGTCAATTAAGTCAGCTCCTATAATAAAGTTTTTTAGAGTCTGATGGACCCTATACATGAAGTTTCCAAGCAACCAACCGTTTTTCAAGTGTTCCTACACTTGTAGGACTTGTAGATTTAACCTCCATCAGCTTCATACACAGACAAGCAAAACTTGGTTGGATACATACCAGCAGCTTTCCAAGACATTAAAATGAAACAAACTTTTGAACCTCTTTAATGGACTATTATAGAATATTTTGCTTTTGTATTCTGTTACCCAGCCTCTTGGCTCAGTTGAGGGTTTATTTTCAAAGTAGAGTTGATTTACCTTACTGCAAGTAACAATAACTGTTGTTATTGTTATTGCTGAGGCACAGTTTCTCCCTGTTTCAAAGTTGCTTCACAAATCATTTGGATAGATTTGAAGCACGGCAAGCCAAAATTTGAAAAAGCTTTGTTGTGAGGGAATGGAAAGTTGCAGTGGTTTTTTTTTCCCTTAATAGGGCCTGTAAAACTATAGAAGGAGAATAAAACTGAATAAACACTAGCAGATATTCCAGAGATCTTGTCCAACTGGTTTTGATGCCATAAAAAGAAATCCAGGAACCATGTAAAGCTCTTGTCAGTCAAACACCCTGAAATTACACTCTGAACTTCATTGATATTCCTTGGAACTCCATTGACCAGGCGTATGGCATAGCAGCTGCGGTGGCTTTGTAAATCAGTAAGAACTTTATTTACCCATTAATTTCAGGCATTTATAAAGGTTCGTATCTGGATCAATGGAAAGCATTTTCATGGACTTATGTCTGTCCTCCTGTAAATCTTTCTTCAGTCAGGCAGCGCTAGCCTATGCTTAGCGGGGGTGCTTATATTTTTTCACGTAGTACCTTCTGCACTGTCTCCCTTTGCCATGCCATGACCACGATTTACCCTTGCTTATGATGAATCTGCTGATGAGCTCCAGGAGTTGCACTGTTGCCTGGGGCTGGCACTTTACAAAAGAGTATTGTGGGACCGTTTCCTCGCAAAAATAGATTTACCAGCAGAATCACTGGATAGCTGAATGCTGAACTGCCACCACAATAAATGCTTTTTAAGAAAGAAAAATAATAAGGGGTTTCTGGTATATTTCTCCATCTGGTTGTGTTTATGACCCTTTTTGACAATGAAACAACACATAGCGCTCTCATGATACAATTTTCCATGACAAAACCTACCAGCAAAGTCTATATTTTGGCTATTGGAAGTTATTACCTGTTTCTAATAAGTAGGCAATTTTGGACAGATAATATTTCCAAAAATGTTAAAATTTTAATTGCACTAAGAAGTAATCTCTGGAGAAGATACAGAGCTTTGAAATGTAGTAGGAGTTAAGTTTTGAGTCTTGCCACAAGTTAGTCCAAGAAAGTCAGTAATTAATAGGACGTAGCCCTGTGGCAGGGCCAAGAAGAAATATGAAGCAGTATGAATCATATGAAGAAGTATTTTCTGAAATGTAAGTTGAGTTTCCTAGTGTGTAAAATCATTATTTTTGACATGAGATGAATGCTGTAATAGCCGTGCCTTAGTGCACCGGACACCTGTGGATCTTTTTGCAGTATTAATGTAAGATTTTACCCATAAATGCAGATGATTTGTGAGTTCTTTTGTACAGTAGAAATTTACAACAATACTCAGAAACAAGGATTAATATTTTATGACACTAAAATATGCATTGTTGATTTCTCTACTTCGAAGTAATTCACTGGAACTGATGGAAAGGAGATGAAATGAAATTGTATGAAATTCTGTAGTATGAAAAAACAAAAAGCCCCCTGGATTTCTTGAATTTTACAGCCATTTGTGAAACTGCCACGCAAAGATCTATCCATGCTGATTTTCAGTAACATAAAGCAAAATTGTATTGATAAATTCTACTGGAATCAATGGGATACTGGTAACTTCTACTATATGCAAATATACTCAGATGAGTATCTAAAGTCAGAATTTACTCCCTAGAGTTCTTCGTTTCCAAGCACTAGAGCTGTTGATTGCATTCCCTCTCAGTTGCTGCTCAAGGTTTACACATGTGTGAAGAGAATGGAAATAATTGAGAGACTGGCTCTCAAATGACTGTCTGGCTTTCGTGGACTTTATTTTCTTCTCTAATTTGCTTTAATAAAGTAAAATAAAATAAAAAAGCTGAACTTATTCCAGGACAATGTCTACAGTAACTACAAATTTTCTCCAAAACTCAGTTTGATGCTTTCCCCTGCCATCCCAGGCTTTGTTACTGATGTGAATGATTGACATTTTAATGAAACCTTCATAAACTGACGACAGAAAAATGGTAACTGGGCTGGATAAGGGTTAAAAAATTAGGCTGTGCTTGCGCAGTAGATGGTTAGATCTGTGCCCATTAATAAGCAGGGTACATAAAGTACAAGTTGTTTCTTAAAAATCGAAACAAAAAACCTAACTACAAAGCTGTGAACTATCTGATCTGCGACCCATGTGTTGAATCTCTTTGAAGTTTTGTTTTTACAAGCAGACCAATAATCTACAAGAGAATTTTTATAGAAACATAATAGAGCAGTAGTATTTGCTAGTTAAAGTAATATTTCTTAATCTGGATTGGATTTCTTTTTTGATTCTCAATAAAGCTAAGCTGTTTTATTAAGGTCTAGTAGTGGGTAAAATAAGCTTTATCTGGTTTCCTAATATCAGAAGTTTATGATGGATCTGTTTACCTGACTGAAAAATCACTTCTGTGGTTTTGGTTAAAAGTCATTTATATATTTCATTTTGTTCTATGGGTGCTTCTCAAGGCAGCCTAAAATGATGTAGATGTGAAACTTTGCTTTAATCTGCGTTATTCGCTTCCAAAGTGGCAGTTTTCTGTTATGCATTTGAGAAACCACATGTCTATGTAAGATGTGGGAAACGCAGATAAAGAGTTTTCCCTACTTCTAATATAAGGAAGTAGAGTTTACTGATTTTTCAGAGCCTGGACTGCAATGTCAAAGCAAGCTTAGCAGCTCTTCTTTTTTAACTTCCTGTGATGACATAGTTCATTTGCCTATTTGAAACTCTCTCCATTGTTTGTAGGAGACCAATGAAGTATTTGTATACTCAGAGAGAAGAATTATTGATGTCGTTCATTAACTGGACTTTGGTCACCACTTGTTTTAACTACATAGATTAAGGAGCATCAAGAAACAGTCTCAAAATGCTCACCTTTCTTCAGGCACTACAATGAATATTCTTTCTCGTAAAATCGGTAAGTAAAAATGTTAAGCTTGCAGAGGTATGTTTAGACTTAAAAAATACAGTAAATCAAATGATCAGTTGGGTGCATGAATGTGTGCTGTTAATTTAATTTTCTCTTTTAAGCTATCAAAGTGTGTATGTGCTTGTGTTGCATGTTTGATTTGAAATCCCTTACAGAAAGAGCCAGTACCTTAAAAATTCCCTCTAAACATGCATTAGCAGTGACTGCTGTTGTAACAGGTAGGATTTTCCATTGTTCTTGTTGCTTTCTAGTATCTGATGGCCACAGAAATTTAATCCAGTGCTCAAAAATCTTTCCTTCTGTATTTGTAAATCTAAACCTTTTTTTTTAACAACAGTACGCTTCTAAGTAGACCTCTCTGAAATATATCTACACCCTTAATCCATTTAATCCTACATCAGAGGAACCACATAGTTTGCCTAATACCCAGTTGACCAATTTTTAGTCTGTAGCCTCTTTCAAACTCTTTGCAGGATTTGAATAAAGGACCTCAAATATGTATCTAATAAAAAGCATCTATTGTGGCCAAAGGAAATGTCTTTTATCTGTGTTCAAATAGTCTCTTCTGACCTGCTCTTCTGGGCATCCATTAGTTGCGGTATTTTTACAGGTGGAAAAGGGTATACTTTATTATTTTTTGGGTTCTTTTGCAAGTGCTGAATTAAAACAAAAGAAACCATCAACAGCCTGATTATTGTGGAAAATAGAAGTGGAACTGTTTCTCTGAATGCTTACAAATGTTGTGTGCTCAAAAAGAATCAACAACTGAACTTGTCTAGCCTTGTCTTGCTGTAGTCAAATTGTTGTTCTGTTGTCCTTAATGGCCCTTCTGTGTATATGAGAATGCCAGGTAGCTTTGTACTTCCCTGTAATTTATAAACTACCCTTCAAGTTGGTTTTAAAGATGTTTGCTTGAATTCACAGTATTATATTGTTCCCTCGTAAAACACACCCATATAACTCCTTAAAAGTAGTGGATGCTACATCTGTGTAACACGAAAAGTACCATCTGTGGTAGATTACAGAGCAGAACACACATGGTTCAAATAAGGGAAAAAATCCATTGTTTACTAAATTTTTGTATTCTGCAACAGATACCACATAAAACTCAGAGCCCCTTTTCTCAGGCTTCTGTGTCAAATGTCAGGGAGTAAAGCAGGAGGAATGCATGAATGGTAGTGGCAGAAAATCTAGTGTTGTATGTCTTATTTCTTGAAGTATGCTAGAAATCTGTTTTCAGAAAGGGCAGCTGTAAAGAGGTAAGGAAAGAAATGCTTTCTCTGACCATCTAGGAAGTCCAACACAGGACAACCCGAGCTATTCCCTGCGTACCGCTATGTTCACATGGATGTCATAAAGCTTTCCAGGCATAGATACACTGCAGATTTTCTTCCCCACCGTGCAGATTACTACTCAGTGCACCTCTTGCACAGCAGATGATTTTTCCATTGCAGTCAGCAATGAGGTGACACGCGCTTTGCCACCATCATGGAAAGTAAGAAGAAAAGTCTCCATGGCTGTTACATGTCCCAAACTACTTGAAGCAGCTGTAAGGATTTTTTTTTTTTTATTTGAACATAAGTAGGAAAAAAAATATTCTGTTTCTCCCCCGTTTTCTTTTTTTTTTTCAAAGTATAAAGGCGCTTTTAAAAAAAAGTATTTTACATTGGTGAGTATGCTGTACTTCTGATTTAAGGGTGTGAAGTTTGCAAGGGCAGCAGACTCTTGGTTTCCCCTGATAATCTCTTCTAGTTTTACATGCACTTGTGACAAATTACCCCGAACTTAAGGGAAGTTTTTGGAGGTGTATTCCTGCATTTTTAGGATCTGTTTTGAATAAGTAGCCAAAGTGAATATGTCTGCTGCTACATGGCTGATAAATAGGTAATCAACAGAGCTCCAAGAACAAATTTTGAGAACCTAACTTAGAAATAAGGCTGAGCAAGGTCAGTGATATAGATAGTAGAGATACAAGGACAATTTCTCTACATACATTCAGCTTCCAAAGGCAGCGTGACTGGGTTTGAGTTTGGCTGTTCTTCTATGACCCCCATGGTACAATATGGCATTTCAGGCCTCCACACTTGGAGATTCCTGAGTGCCTAAAGCACAAACTTCAAGCAGAGTTTTAAGCCACCTAGAGGCTTCTGAAAATGCATACATGGTTGGTTGAAAAGCACTCCAAGCCCTTCCTGGAGTTTCAGAGCTGGCTAACCTTCTGTAAACACAGCTGGAGCTATCTTGCTCTAAAACCCATCTAGAATGCTGAGAAATTAACATGTGCATTTTCACATGCATTAATGTGTGGAACAGTTTTGCACACATTTTCTTGTATGGAACTGTTGATACTAAAGTTTTTCATCTCAGGCTAAAATCATATCCCAGTGAATTCCATGGAAAACCAATTATTTTAATGTTTATATTAAGTCCAGGTTTAATTTAAATTGGTAAAACTATGCTTAAAAAATAAGCACAACAGGCTGCAGTTGGTCTCAGCATGCTCATGGTTCCTATAAACTTTTTTAGACACCACTTGTGTATCTTGATTAATAACTTGTTATTCAGAAGTCAGCTGTCCCACCGTAGAGACTACAGAGTGAGGAGCAGTGCCTGTCTTGCTTCCATGGTGCCTGTGAAGAGTTCTGGTTGATGGTCATGGAAACTTGAACCTTGCCTTGGTGAGGCCTTTAATGCCATTAATAGGAAGGGGAAAAATTTCACTCGGGCATTATGCTTCTGCCCTGGGAACAAACCCATACCTGTCGAAAGTGCAACTTGCTGGGGCCCGTCACCATTGCTGTAGCTGTTGGTGGAGGTGCCAGCTGGGAGAGTGGCTGCTATGGTGGGGTCAGAGACCTCCAGCCCAGCCTGCAAAGGACGCTTGGTGGCTCCAAGCTGTGCTGGATAGGAAAGGTCGCTGAGAAGTGAAACCTACCATGGGTAAGAAAGCAGCCTTCTGCATTATAGCAGACTTCAGAAGGCGGTAGAATATGAGTGAACAAGCATTAAGTGTGTGTTACGGTTACTGCGATGAGAAGGGCTTGGAGAAGAAGCAAGCTTGGGCAGCTTCCATGAATGGGAATTCTTCGAAGAAGCAGATGTTGCACACAGGATCAATTTAGTATTCATTAAATTTTTAGCTCTTGTAGTAGAGACTGTACTTTTTTTTTTTTTTTCCTCGTTGGTTTATTTGAAATCTGAAGACAGTTGAGTATTAGCTCCCAATAGGCCCCCAGACTGAGCACGTTTTGGAAATGCCTGTGGGATAACACAAGCAGGCCCCTTCTGACTTCTTACAGTTGTTTTCCAGAGACCTGGGTTTATAAGGACCTACTGGGAATTCCCATCATCCTAACTGTGGGAAAGGTGGGAAAAAGAGAAAAAGAAGGTAACACCAATGAGACCTTAAAGAAGTCAGGAATGACTACATGGAAGTCTTACAGTTGGATGTGATACTGTTTACTTCAGAGGGATGGAAGTGTTGCAGGTTTATGCATTTTGATTTATGTCTTTACTTACTATCTGCTTATTGACTTTTATATCTTTAAACAATGAGAAATCAACACAGGTAACCGGATTCCCTATGATACAATCTTCTGGCATAGTGAAACAAAGCCTCTCCCTATGGTTTCAAAACACTGCATGACAATGAGAACTAAAATGTTAAACTACAAATTCACATTTATTTCTATATTCTTGCACTCTCACATATGTTTTTAAATGATTTTTTTTTTGTCACTGAGCACGCAGCTGCAACATTTTATAGTTAGACAAGTGGCAAAGCAGCCAGCTGCGTCTGCCTGTTTGTAGTGCAGGTATTAAATAAGAAAACTGGTGATCCATCCTGGTTTAATATGCTGTTACTCTGATGATGGAAATCCAGAAGTGGGACAGAAAATAAACCAAAGAGGGCAGATTTGGTCTTCACTGCAATGTAGCATTATTGTAAGCTGCATGGTGAACTTTTGCAGTAGCTATGGCGACTTTCTCATTTGCTGTTGCTTCTTGCTCAACTATTCACTACTGTGCTTAGATTGCTTTAATTCCCTTCCCCCAGTGAGTTCATTCTGTCTTATCTATGATCCCAAGAATGAGAGTTTCACTTTGTTTTCCACATTCTTTGAGCTACAGTTATTTTTCAAAGGTGATGCAGACTTTGAATGCAGGGCTTAGAGACTATCTATAATTCAAGTGCGATTCTTGAAATGGCTGCACCCTGAATTCCAAAAGCAGTCAGTAAATAAGGTGCTGTAAACTGTGTGCCTTCTATACTTGCTCATATTTTCTTATAGCAGAAGCTGCTGCTTGTTAGGAATTAGAAAACTGAAATGTACTGGCATCTCTTCCAAACAGGAAAATCTAAAATGTCAGTCACACATCTGCTGAGGTAGCTGTGGTACTTAAAAAAGATCTTGCCTTCTCAGTTACGATGAAGTGAAAACTAATCTGTAGCATTTTGCACTGACCAGACAAAGCATACTCATTTTATTTGTGTCATGCTGTGGCACCCCCTTCCCTGCACATGCATTCAAAATACTCTATATTTCTCTGTCTTTTCCCCTGCAAAATATAGAGCTCTACATAATTTTGGGATTTCATAGAATCCATTTCACTATTTTTTACTGTTCAATTTTAAAAAAAACAAAGCAAAAAAAACCAACCAACCCCATAAGCACAACTCTCCCTCCCAAAACCTCAAAACTTCACATAATGAATGCTTTTCCATTCATGGAGCTTGCAGAGCTTATTACTGTTTCCATGTTTTTTAAGGAGGTGGAGTTACAAGAGTTGCCCAAGTGTTCGCTTTGGAAGGAGGCTTAGTATGTTTCTCACAATCAAGCTTTACTCATATAATCACAGATTTTTGAGGCAGTGTTAAATTGGATTTTTTTAAGGTAACAGAAACTTCTTTGTTTGAAGCCTTCAGATTCTAGAAATACCAAAAGCCCAAATGCAGTTGAGAAAAGAGAGAAATAAGAAACATCTGGTAAGTTAGCATTCTGCCTGCACTGGCACAAAGATGCAATAATAAAACGCCATTTTTTTTCCAAGTCTGTTCTTGCAAATAATATTATTACAAGAGTCTGCTGGCTGCAGAGTGCCTCGTGGGAATGAGAACATGCTGCAAAGCGTTTCGATGCACAGAACAGCTACGCCTTGGAAAAGGTTCTCTGTTGGCTACTTGCATGAGAGAATAGTGAGGTTGGCTTGTGACCGTGGCAGGTCTGTGCCTCTGTCACGGACGTACTTGCGCTAGCGGCTGGTAGCAGAACCAAGTACGGTGTAAAAGTTTCCTTCCATGTGAGTTAAGACAGTCACTGTTGTAACTGGTTCTTCGCAGTGTTGGAAAAAGTCACTGGATTACCATTGGGATCATCCTCTCTGGTTTGTCGGCCCCGTCTTTGATATTCTTGGTCGTGACAGGCTGTGGCCTGCAAGAGAATGGACATTACCTGTGAATATGAAAATTGTACCCCAAACCCTCACTGCGTTAGACTTACTGATAGAGATTGAGCTGAATGCCCCATTGCCTAGGGGCAGTTTGGTCTGGGCAAGTAGCTAAAGGTCCTGCACGGGGTGATTCCCCAGCCCACAAGATAGGGCATGTAGTGGTTGCAGTTCAAGGAAGGTAAACTCATCCCAGCCACAATTTGAGCACTTGCATTCAGAGTACAAACACCTCTTGTGCTTTTCTAGTGTGCAAGCTCTGCACATCTTGGCAAAGATATTTCTATACTGTTCTAACAAAAATAGCAAACTCCCTGTTTTAGCAGCAGCTAAATTTATTTTGAGAAACAGCAGGCAATACCACCATTTTGGAAAAACGGCATTGCATAAAAAGTACTGTGTATGTACTCTGACTTTCTTCTCCTGCCTTGAAGTATATCCTTGGTATTTTTACTGTGCCCTTTCTCTTCCCTGTAGTCAAACTCTGCTGTGGTTTGGTGCTGAATAGGAGGTGCTGATTTATCTTAGTGTCAAACTAGCAACTCTTCAGTGAGCTGTAAACTTGAATCTTTGCCCCAGTGTAAAATGGCTCTGCTGGCACCAGATGTCAGTGTTGGTCTGTGCTAACAAGCTTGGAAGGGCACATCTGTGTGTCCCCCTCTGCACCAGAGGCTGACCAAGTAACCTCAACGCCTCAAAATGGTGACAACCTGCTCTGGTGAGCTGGCCTCGCCAGCAACTCAACTATAGGTGAACTGAAGTGCTGTGGAAATACAATCATTACAATAAATTTTTGAACCAAACTCGGGTTAGAAAGTGGTATCTGGCCTTATGGAATACTGGGAACATGAAGAGAAACTGGGACATTTTCTATGTTGCCTGAATGTGATTATCCTCAATTTCTTACAGGCTTCCACCAAATTATTCACTGATTTGATTCCAATAACTAAATAAGTTTAAATGTTTGCTAATTACTTTCTACAAAGCTCTAGATTTATTTAAATCAGCTGGTTGAAAAAGCCATATTAATAAACTGTAGTTATTGTTTATTTTTAATCTACTATATACAATTATTGTAGAGTAAAACAAGTATGTTACACAGAGAAGACTTTTGATGTGTTTCCACCTCTAATTGTCCTTAATGTAAATGTTCTTTTAAACAGACATTGCACTCAGGCTACTGTTATCATTAGATACTTGCCTGCAGTCCAATTGCAGACCTGTTCAATATTATTTATTAAAGGGCTTATGGTTTCAGTAGATTTCCAGCATTTGATACTTATAAGGGACATTTGGACAGCTAATTGGTTGTCATGATCTAAACAAACCAAAGATAAAAAGCTTTTTGCCATTCAAAAACCAGCTTGCTAAATATTTGTATTTTATTTAGATGTTGGGAAAACATAGCATTACAATTTTTTGCTTTTTTTGAAAAGAAGTATCTGACTAGCTATGAAATAATTAGACAACTTTTTTTTTTTTTTATCTAGAGCAAACAGGAAAGAGATATTTCAGTTTACATCATTTGGAGTTGAGAGGGTTTGAAATGATGATTTCCCTGCAGAGAGTTTGGCTAGATGACAGATTGTCACCGGCACAAATTACAATAGTCTGGGGACTTCCTGACTGCTTAATTCCAGAGACCATTTCAGTTCTTTAGGATTGTCTGGTGTTCTGTGCTGTCGCGTGGTACTCTTGGACCCATCTTAGTATGTCCTTATGTCATTAGCTTAGATAGGTAGACCCAAGGAGATGACATATGCCAAAAATAATTCTCTTTCATTTTACATGTTTTTAATTTCCATATTCCTGTCATTCTAATAGGACTATAAATATGTTTTGTAATTCCAAGATCTTTTACCACTTTTATAGTCTACAACAAAAATTATAGTTAAAGACCAAGTTGTTTTAGTAATATGTGTCTCACAGGAGTCTATCCAGCTCTGGTTATGAAAAATTATTTATGAGAAGCAAGCTGAAAAACATGCTGCAGAAGGACCAAATGCAAACTGCAAGAAATATTTGTTACTGGCTAAATGTTACAAAACTTGCTTTTTGATTAAAAGATTTTTAAAAAATAAAATAATTGCTTAAAAATCAGTTTGGTAAATCACATCAACAAAAGAACAGCCATTTCTCTAAGACTGCACATCTTCAATTAAAGCAAACTGTTGTAATGTAGCCAGTTCTAGGTACAGCTCCCATGCAGCTGCTGTGACTATACTATAAGTGCAGCCTGGGGAAATCTTCAGAGATTTTGCAGTTATGCAAAATGCTGTGCTAATTGTTTACAGGCAAAATATTTTCACTAGACACTAATTACAAAAAGCAGACTAAAATAATTGCATTTGCTTTAGCAAGATGCCTTGTAACTTAGAGAAGGAAATTGTCATTATTGTAAGTTAACAATTATCCTTGATGTAATGAATACCAAAAGTGATGCAAGTTCAACCTGTTGAAGTATGGATGTGGGCAAAAAATGAAGTTTGAATGAAGTAGGAAGGGACGTGTTTTGAGGCCAGTGACTGAAACTGATTTCTGAGTGAGCTTGTGTGTTTCACGTTCTGGAGGACTGTAAAGAATTCTTGGCTGCTTGTCATCCATGGAGTGAAAGAGCTTTTTGGCATAATTTTGCCAGGGAAATGTTACTCCGTGTTAAGGAAGCTCGTGCTGGCTAGCTCTACTTTTAGTGGCCACGGTGATGTAAATCCTGGTGCCAGCGTTTTCTGCCAGTGTGGCTCTTAAAGGGATGGGCTTCATATGTAGCAGGGGAGTCAGAGTTCAGAGTTAGGTAAGCTATGCCTTGGCTAGGACCCTCAGTTTTGAGGGAATTATATAAGCTGGTTTGGAGTCATTATGGTTAAACTAAGCAAGGCCTATCTGCAATTTGAATTGCAATCCAAAAGTTCCTGTTTGTCTCTGATTGTAGAGGAGCATAAAATAAGCAAGATTTATATATATATAATTTAAATGCTTAAAAATAAGTGTGATCAAAGGTATCTTGGTGCTGAATAGATCTTCATGAATTTATAAAATTGCAGTTTGAAATCACATAAACTTTGAGTTCTGTGACATACTGTAGCAATGACTTCCACAGTTTAACAATCTGCTTTGACTATGGCCCTTGATAATTTATTTTCCCCTAATTATTTTAAAGAAAGACAACTAATTCCCATCTCTGTATGCTTTAGTATCACTGCCCTTTCTGCTTTTTCAGATATCTGTTGTAATCCTTCCCTCAGTATCTCTTTTCAAGCAAACAGTCTCTGGATTTGTGTCTCAGATGGGGGCTGGTAATGCACCTCAGATGCACCTCTGGTAATGCTCATCAGGTTCTATTAGTTTGCATAAAAATGTTTTCTTTTCTACTTCTCCCTAATTTTAACTTTTCCAAAGAGCTAATATTTTTCATAGAACTATGCGTTATAACACCAAGGTCTCTTTTCTAAGGGGAAGTAACTGAGTTAGGCATATCATTATATATAGACTGTACATTTTAAAATGGGTCTTCTTCGCCCTCAGTCAGTTTGCAGACGACACCAAGTTGGGCGGGAACGTTGACCTGCTTGAGGTAAGAAAGGCTTTGCAGAGGGATCTGGACAGGCTGGATCGATGGGCTGAGGCCAATGGTTTGAGGTTCAACAAGGCCAAGTGCGAGGTCCTGCACTTGGGTCGCAACAACCCCCTGCAGCGCTACAGGCTGGGGGCAGAGTGGCTGGAGAGCGGCCTGGCAGAAAAGGACCTGGGGGTGTTGGTCAACAGCCGTTTGAACATGACTCAGCAGTTGTGCCCAGTGGGCCAAGGCGGCCAACAGCATTCTAGCCTGTATCAGGAACAGTGTGTTGAGTAGGACGCAAGAGGTGATTGTTCCCCTGTACTCGGCACTGGTGAGGCCCCACCTTGAGTACTGTGTCCAGTTTTGGGCTCCCTACCACAAAAAAGACATTGAGGTGCTGGAGCGGGTCCAGAGAAGGGCAACGAAGCTGGTGAGGGGTCTGGAGAGTAAGTCTTATGAGGAGAGGCTGAGGGAACTGGGGGTGTTCAGCCTGGAGAAGAGGAGGCTGAGGGGAGACCTTATCGTGCTCTACAACTCCCTGAAAGGAGGTTGTAGAGAGGTGGGGATCGGTCTCTTCTCCCAAATTACAGGAAATAGAACAAGAGAAAATGGCCTCAAGTTGTGCCAGGGGAGGTTCAGGTGGAATATTAGGAAAAATTTTTACACAGAAAGAGTTATTAAGCATTGGAATGGGCTGCCCAGGGAGGTGGTTGTGGCACCATCCCTGGAGTTTTTCGAAAGACGGTTTGACTGATATGGTTTAGAGATGTGGTTTTTTGTTTTTGTCTAGAGTTAGGTTGATGGTTGGACTAGATGATCTTAAACATCCCTTCCAACCTAGAAAATTCTATGGTTCTTTACTTTGTTCATCAATATTGGATTCTGGGGAAGATTTGGATTTCAGAAGTCCTTACTCTGATTTTGATTCTAATAGGGCAGTCTTTTAACCCTGAAAACACATTAGGGAGAACCTTCTTCCAAACATGACAGTCTAAATTCTGAAAATATCAATCCTTGTCAAAGAACAGAAAGCGAAATGCTTGGAAAACCCCTTCTTTGATTGTAATTCTGTCTAGTTCTAGATGTGTTGCTTAACCCAGGTCTCAGTTGAAGTAGCAATGAATGCTTCTCTCTAGATCCAAGCCTGCTTACTTCTGAGGTACTTTATAGGTAGGTCTGCATATCATTTTGTTTCCTACATTTCAGAAATCTTAATACAAGTATTATGTGTATAGACTAACTTAAAAGATAATAACCACACTATCCATAACTGGTTTTGTACAAAGGGAATTAGTCACTTCAGTTTTATGTTCATAGGCCCTTTGCAGCAGGGCCTATGCAGCAAAATAATGCAGCAGAAAATGCTTTTGTACTTACATGTTCCACAGCTACAGTTGTAATAGTAACAACAAAACATAAACCACTTCAGAGCTGCTGTAATTGCTCCCCAAATTTTAGTATTACCTGTGTTCATCTCCAAGTATATGGCAACTTCATGGTTAAAACTTTGAAACATTATTTAGTGTTTTGCCTTTATCCACAAAGTGTTACTAAGAAGAAAATAATATAAGGATGAGGAAATCCCAACACATGCTTTAAACTTTCATCAGTCTCTCTAAATGGCAGCTATTCAGTAGGTGAAGTGGCTGTAGTTTGGGGGAGGGTGCAAAGTAAATGTTTAAAATACTCTTTAACACGCTATCAGTATTTTTCGTCTATTCTCCACCCCATCTATCTTCTATTGAACTGAAATTATATTAACTGATCCCTACTGTTATAGGATTTATATTCATAAATGAAAGTTGGATTGGGCCCTCAGAGGAGGGAGAATGTGGGGGAAAAAAAAGCAAACCAGTAACTTTAGCTTAGTAGTACTGAAAAAAAAATCAATGTGGAAAGAGAGAATACCAAGAGTGAAAGAATTGGAACATTGCTTTAATTGAAAAGAATGCTAAACTAACGTTTATATTAGAATAAATTACTGGAAAAAAAACTAAGAGAAAGTATGAAGCTATGAAAACACATCTAGACCACAGAGTCAAAATAGATTAAATTTTAAGAGGACATCTAAGGGAACCTGAAACTTCCTGTTATTCTCCTATGTTAGATCTGTAATAAAAATAAGAAAGTGATCTTAGCAAGGAATGTATTTCATTGTCATCTCTGACTCTTTTCTCATATTACCTTGGAAAACCATGACAATGAATAGTAAAAATAGGAGTTCATGTGCTCTACCGTACACACTTTTCTGGTTTTTATTTTCGTTGAAGAGATTCTAATCCATATTATCTGTGATACAAATTATGGTG
The DNA here is from genome assembly GCF_001431845.1 of Calidris pugnax. Classification (NCBI taxonomy): domain Eukaryota; kingdom Metazoa; phylum Chordata; class Aves; order Charadriiformes; family Scolopacidae; genus Calidris; species Calidris pugnax. The sequence continues at coordinate 20,355,916 of NW_015090990.1, forward strand.
TAAAATTTTATGAAAAAGTTGCTTTCCCTGTCATTGAAAATAGGGTAGAGGGAACTCAGCACCACCCTGCCAGATATGAACACTTTTATAGTTGGTTTGTAGAAGTGGGAATTGCAGCAAACGAACTTTTGGGCAAATATCAAGATTTCCTACCTTCTTAAAGGGTGTGGTAGGACAGAAAAAACCCAACCTCCACAAAAATAAAAAAGGAAGAAACAAGTGTATATCATGCTATTGTCGTAGTTAAATAGATTTTGCAGACTCAAATCAATGGTGGCGCAATTTGTCCATCCAAAAGCCTCGTTTTCTGCAAGCAAAATACAAAGTATTTTATCAGTTATAGAGGTTGCTTCTGGAATCTTTACTTCTAAATTAATCCTACTTGTACTGTATTTCACACAACTAATTTAATTCATTTCTAATCAGTGAAGATGTTTCTTCTGATACTGCCTTTTTCAAATGAATTTCTAGGTTGGAATATGTAGTCCATGAATAAGCGAGGGTCTGGATATTTCTATTGTTCTTTTGAAAGTTATATTCCATACACTGTTTCATAAACTATTCTGGTGGCAAGAAACTTATTAATATAATAATTATATTAAGCAATTAATATTACAGCGTTGAAGACTTGATAAAAGCAATTCTGGCAAAATTGTTACAGGTTTACAAAGGGAATTGACTAGAAAATTGTAACCTTAGTGTGCAATGCAATGATACCTTAGGTGCTTTGACACACAGTAACGGCTTACAACTTCTTTTTTTTTTTCTTTTTTTTTTTTCCGTCCTTAAAAGTGTCAGCAGAAATATCGTTAACTCTTAAAAATAAATATAAGTATTCCTATTCCTGTCAGGAATTAGCATGTTTGATATCAGTTCTCCAAGAGCGGAAATAGACGAATGACCTAGTAAATATGTTTGCACTGAAAGTTTATTATCATTAACTCATTCTGAGGTTGTCCTTGAGAACCTGGTGTTTTCTATTAATTTACACATGTACAGGATAGCATTTTTGCAGTTCATGTTTCTGGTGCTTTCTGCTTACTTTAAAGTAGAAGGGATTTTAACTGCTCTTTGTTTTCCTATTTCATTTGTAGTCCTGATGCTTCTACTGAACAGAAATTCTGTCTCAACTAAGTTTTATTGATGAAAGGAGAATTACAATAGCTTTAAACTTTACATTTAGGATTATTGATAAAATCTTGCATTTTAAATGTCTGATAATCCAAACTTTTACTTATTTTTCAATTAATGTATTTTAGCTCACCCACACATCTTTTCTACCAGTTATGTACAACTTAACCACTTCTTTGTTTGCGGCAAAGCTTTCTGCTTTTCCTGAAGCTTCTCAGTCATTAAAGTTTTCTGTTCGACAAAAACCAAAAACCCACACACAAAAAACAACCCCCCCAAAACCTAACAAAAACCCACACCCCAAAGCCCACCTGCTGGCCATCTTTATAACTCTTCTCAACCCAGAGATACCTCCAAATACACAGCAATATTTAGCCAGAGAATGAACTCTGATTTTATATTGCTTATTACCCTGTGTGCTTATTACTTTGTAGATCTGCCTGTGATTTGCAGTCTCACCTGTCACACACACGCTCTCTTACTATTTCCTGTTCTCACCATAATGCTGTTATGACATAATCTTTGACTAGTATTTTTAAGCCTTTCCACAAAATAAAATTAAATTATCACTTGCTTAAGTATATTCTGACAGCAGTAACATAAAATATGTTAAAGCTGTAATAACATGGTTAAAAAATGGAAATAATGATCTATTTTAGAAATATGTAGAAGCCAAAAAGCAGCCATAGCATATATTACAGCTTATTATCTTTGAAGAATTACAACCTGTTAGTGTATTTCTAGCGGTGTAGTAAGACGGCAAATTAAATACTCCATTTACTCAAATTTTCCTTCTTGGTGGTTGTAAGACCAACTGATGTTATGGGAATGGTATTTTAATAATGCTTTGAGAGATGAGGTAATACTTTGATCACTGAAAGGAATTGTCTTTCTGTAAGGATTTTTGTCTTGATTTACTAATAAAAACTGAAGAGCTCTCATCTGTGTGGGTTTTTGCGCACTTTAGCCAGGGAAAAAAGTGCAGTGGAAGATTTATTTTGTTGCCTAATTCAATGACACTGATCCAAATCCTACTGAAGTTTAAGAACTGTCTAGTTATTTCTGTAGATTTTTGTACCGGGATAAAAAAAATATAATTCTTTTGATTTTCATGCAAGTGAACAACTTGTCTCTCAGATCATAAATCTAATAACCAATTGGAGTCAGACTGAAGTCAGACAGAAGGATGCCCCTTTATAGGCACTGTGCAATTGTCCGTGATTTTTACACACACTCTTTCTTCTCGTGTGTGAGTAATGACTGAGTAGGACTCAGCTTTCCAAAGGTGAGGACTAATGACTCTCTTATTCCACTTTGTTCCTCAGGAAGCTGATAGAGTTCTTTCTTCCTCCCCAAGGCTGCCCAGCATGGTGTCCTCCTAAGGCAAGAATGAGAAGGATGTTGAAGACACTTCTTTCTCACATTTCCTCCTTTAATAAGTTTTGTGCTTTATTTTCCTTGTACTGGATTTATTCTAAATTTTTCATTATGAGCACAGAGTTTTACTTAAATCTTACATCTGTTAAATGAATCTATTTGTGTGCGGCAGACTGCTACAATGATTAATATTTCCCATCTTGGTGTGGACAGTTGATGCAAAACACAGGATAGTATTTTTAAAACTGCACATTTCTAACTAAAATAATATTAGTCATCTTTTCTAGACAAAAATGAAGGACTGTGTCTACACTCAAAGTGAGGTTACTTAAAATGCAGACAGAAAATAGCACGTAAAAGTTCACAGCATTTTCAGAGCATGCATGGATATATGTAGCTCTAAAAAAATTCCAGGGTGTGGGTTTTTTCTGTTCTGGAAGAAAAGACAGATGTTTGAACTCCAACATTATCCACAGCACTAGTCATGTTTTCCAGGTTGGCTTCCTAGATGGACTGTGGCTTCCAGTCTATTATATCTCTGGGATTCCTCTTCTACTACATCAACATCTGGCATAGTGATTTTATACAATTTTGTGATTACTTTCCCGATTTAAAATACATACACCATTAAAAACGTTAAAAGGTGATGACGTATGTTATCATACAAAGGAAAAATGGTTGTGGCTGCAAAATGCCGTCTCTGCTTTATGGTTAAACATGAAATTTTAATCATGGGAGGTTAGAGAGCCTAGTCATAACTTATCTTTGATTTTTTTTTTTCCTTACATCTGAATCAGAACATTCATCAAACAATAATCAGTGATAAGACAGGCATCTGTAGTAAGCAGAGAGCTAGCAGTTTTTGCAGCAGTGTAGGCATCAAGAAATTTCTTAATCAAAGTTTGGTGACCCTTAGCATGGCTACTGTGGCCCAGTCCTCCCTTTAGCAATGCCTGAACAACACTACTGAGATAGAAGGGTTCCAAAGAAGTGAAAAAAGAAAGTGTTCTTTCTACTTATGGATGGTAAAACAGGTAAATAGCCTATATGTTGCACAGAACTGAGTTTTGACCATGAAAATAATGCCAGTGATGAATTTTGGGCAGACAGGAGCATGATAAAATCAGCTGACAGAAGGTGACTTGGGGATAAACTTTTTTGCAGGGCCTATTGCGATAGGACAAGGGGTAGCAGTTTTAAATTAAAGGAATATAGGTTTAGACTAGATATAAGGAGGAAGTTTTTTACAATGAGGGTGGTGAAACACTGACACAGGATGCCGGGAGAGGTGGTAGATGCCCCATCCCTGGAAACATTCAAGGTGATGCTGGACAGGGTTCTGAGAAACCTGATCTAGTTGAAGATGTCTCTGCTCGTATGCCGGGAGAGGTGGTAGATGCCCCATCCCTGGAAACATTCAAGGTGATGCTGGACAGGGTTCTGAGAAACCTGATCTAGTTGAAGATGTCTCTGCTCGTTGCAGGGGGGCTGGACTAGATGATCTTTAAAGGTCCTGTCCAACCCAAACTTTTCTATGATTCATAGAGTTAAAGACTTCACTTTTGATCTGGACTTCTGTATGTCATTAGCTTGTACCACCCAAATTGCAGGTATTTTTTCTTCTGCTTTAGACCACTCGTAAATCAAAAAAGATTGAATTCCTGTATTTCTGTTGCCTTTCTCAATTCCTCATTTAAAACTGTATTTCTTACATATTTAATTTTATGTAGGACAAGTGCTTTTTAATGTAAGGTAATTTCTCCTAGTTCCAACCAGCTGATGTCAGAGTTTCTTTAATGTGCAGTTTCATGTGCTGCAGGTGTAATTAGGAGAGCTGCTAGAGCTGTCTCTCCCTATTATTAAAGTGTCTGGCCTGCACACAAAATCATCTTGCAAGGGCTCAAAGACCAGGAGTTCTACATGACTTACTCAGAAATAAACTGAATTTCATGATTTCTAGAGATACTGGTAAAGAAAACAGGTCTCTACCAGGCAGATTAAATGCTTCCATTTTAAATTATGGAAGATGAAAGTAGAAGCTACCCAAGATTCCGTGTTTTAGTTTGATTGCATTTTGTAATATTGTATAATGAAGTTAAATCCTCTAGAGCCTTAGAGGCAGATTTTTATTGGTTTAATTTTAAATTAATAATATACTAAATAAAATTATAAATTCTTGCATTTAACCTAGTTCAGGCTGATCCATAAACTGAAGCAGAAAGGCTGGTTTATAATGTAATCAAATCTTATGTTCTGCGTTTTTCTTTTCATCAAGTAGTCCTTCATGTCTGTCTTTTTTACTGGTCTGAAAACAGCAATTGGAATTCATCACTTCTGTGGAATGAGGGTGGTAGGTAAATTCTGAGCACAGCAGTAAACGTAATGCTACTTATTCCCCTTCCTAGCAAGAAATGCCCACTAATCCTGTAATTCAGAGAGGGATATCCAAAGCTAACTTCACTCAACTATAAAACATGACCGCCAAACACTAAATCTAGATATTTTCTTTAGTGAGAATGCATCTGAATAAATCAATTATTAAACACATTTAGTACTCACAAACTCTCATAGCAGTTATGCTGTTGTACTGTCTTGCTTCCCTATCAGTGCTTGCATTCTCAAAGGTTTCCCAGTACAGCATTGACTTACTACTGTAGCCGCTAACATTTGCCAGAATTTCTTAACTGGAGTCATCTTTGTAGCTGCAATCATGGCAAAGTCTCTTGTCTTGTGCTCCCCTGAGAGTGCCTCTTATTTAGATTCTTGGAAAATAAATCAGTGACTGTTTCAGCCCACGTTCTAGCGAGTGGACGACCTCTGTATCCCTTTGGATAGCTCTGTAATGACTCACCAGTCTTGTCCGATCCTGGCTTTCTTAACATTTTTTTCCATTCACTTTAGTTGCAGAACAGTGATTTTTTTTTCCTGCAGTTTGGCTGTAAGAACACGAGGGAATTCTATTTAGCATAAATTAAGTTAGTTGACTAAATCTGTGCTTCTTTACTGGGTTCTTCACGGGGCAGTTAATTTCATTTTCCCTGTTGTCAATCTCTGGCAAGTTAGTGCTCTGAACAGCTAGCAAACAGAACAAGGTGCCTCCTGGCTATCACTTGTCTCTGTGCATGCCAGGCTATGCAGTGTGACCTTTGTCTGGTACTCCATAGATTGCTCCCATGTTCAGCCTGATTTAATGTATCAGTTTGTACAGATTTTATTTTGGAAAGGAAATTTGGCAATGCTGATATGTGGAATTGTTTGATCACAAAATCTCCATGTTACACAGTGGGAAGATAGCGATCTGTTTGCAAAAAAGAACAATCTGAGTAGAGTACACAGCCAGGACATAAGATTTAAAAAAAGAAAAACTACCAGAAATATAGTAGATATAAGATTGGGAGTTAGTTCTCATATAGCATTTCCAATAATAACCCTTAATTGAAAACCAGTTACAGCAAGTAATGTTTCATTGCACGTAGTACCTCAGTGTGGGTAACAAGAGCAGCCAAAGCTGTGGTACTGAGAACTGGAACAAATCGTTTTCTCCCCACTGGGACAGCTGTTACCTGTGGGTCCATCCCTACCAGATTTCTGTAACGAGGAAGCCATAACCTCAGCATTTGGCTCCCCACATTTTGGAGAGGTAATGGATTTTAATAATACCCTTCTATAAGACAGCTTTAAGCCATCCAGTATCATGTTTCCATTCAGAGCTTCCAAAAACTTTATCTCACCTTAAAATATCTTTTAAGTTACTCTAACAAAGAACGTGATTTCTTGTGGTATTTGATTATTTATGACATTTTATATTTCTCTAAATTTTTATATTTTTCATAACTTTCATACTTGGGCAGGCAAATAAGCAAAGTAATTAGCTGACATTTAGAATCATAGGATGGATAAATCCAGGTTATTAAAGGTATTTATCCATCTTAAGATTCATGTGAGATGCCTAAGGGCAGCTCTTAAAGAATTTAGACAACAAAATCCTGTTTGTTGAATGCCTTTTTTTTTTCCCCTCTAAAAGAGTTTATAATATGAGAAATGTCAATCTGAGTTTTGTTCTGCTTTTGAATGCAGTATGAGTGCTATTGTGCTACGTGTGGTTGTTCAGGCTGTACCAGCCACCCAGTCTTTTTTAAAATCTGCTTGGGTCTGGGGGAACACTCAAGCTATAGCTGAGTATTTGGCCAGAGTTTCATTGCCCTGCAGGTTTGTGTCTTAGTCCCTTTACTATTTCTAGCTGTAGCCCGGCCATAGTTACTGGGCTGTTCTGCCCACGTTGCAGACAAAATCCTGTCCAATAAAACCAGGTTTAAGATACTACTGCATTTTGTGTAGATTGTAGCTTCCATCTGCTCTGATAAAGGTTGAGCTATCGCAATGATGGGTTCATTGGGTGGTATAAATGCAGCAAGTCTCTAGATCCAAATTCTGAAAGTTGTCCTCTGTGCATAAACACGTCTATGCAACAGTCATTACAGAAGGGAAGCCTCAGTTGCTTGAAGACAAAATGTGTAATTTTTTAATATAATGTTGTAACTGGAAATTTTATGTTTATCAACAGATTTGATCAACTTGGCAAGAAAGAACAATTTTAGTGACAAAGGCAGGATCTGAGAGAGTCTTTATTTTGAAGGAGAGATTGTATGCAGTAAGTAGCAGAAATACATTGTGATTCTTATTCTAAAATATTTAAGGTTCCATCAAAATGTGCAATAGAAATGCTGTTATAGAGGCCAAGTGACTGATGCTTAATACTGCCAGCTTCTGGAATGGCTAGAACTGGAATTTCTGTAAAGGGTTACATGCCTTACATTGTTAAAATTAATTTGGCTTTTTTTTCCCTTTCCAGTTAAAATCAAATATTTAAACATATTTAGCAAATTGCTGATATATCATTTCACTGAGCGAGCCCACGGGCACTAATGCCTTTCTGTATTTATAGCACCTAGTGCATTTTTCTAGCTTTCACTTTCATGGGGTGGGTGAAAGAGAAGAGTCACTGATCTGGAGCACTGCTAACAAAAGCAGCTCTCAAAGGTGCTTAAAAAGAAATATCTGAAGATTACCTTAAAAATTAAAAAGCTGCATTCCATTATCACAGCCAGCACTGAATTTCATTGATTTCATTCATTAAATGAGGCTTTTATGATAAATCCCACCCTATTAAAATTTGCTCTTTTAAATGCTAGAGGAGCTGCAGTTACTTGAGATATTGTTTATTTCGAATAGGTTAATTTCTTAGCAAACCTACGCCTGAATGGTGTGTCTTCTTAAGAATAACTAACAATGCTAAGAAAAGAATGGTTTAAAGAGATACAGCAACTCGTTATAGCACAATGTTAATACAAAGGCTAGTTACATTTCTGCCATTATTTGGCATGGTAGCCACGAAATGGCTGCCTACTTGTTAGCAAAAAAGAAATCTCAGGTGTGAGTCATCAAGGTTGTTAACAGGTTAACTCACAGACCAAGTGGGAGCGGGTGGGGTTGAAAAAGTGTGCTGGGGACTGTAGGAGCCTTTCCACAAGCAGTTAGAAGGAGCAGCCATGTCAACTGGAGGTTCACTGCAGGTGAGTTGAAGCTTTCACACAATCCTTGAATATTCTGTCTCTGACCTGGACTCCTAAATGTACGAAGTCTTAAAGGAAAGAGCTAAGTGAAGTAATTGCTAAGTAGAGGAGTTTATGTCTTTTTATTCCTGAGAAGCGATTAAACTAGCTTAATTGCTTATGTACTTTGCTTGCCTTAAAAACGAAAAACAAACAACAAAACCAACCAAACCAAACCCAACAGCCAGAACATGTATACGTTGACCAAATTTGGGGAATTTTTGCCTTCACAGAGTTTATTTGTGACAGAATGAGGATCTGCAGTTTCAAACCTTTCCTGCATGTATTTTCCAGAAAAAAATGTAGATTGTGAGATATTAACTGGAGTGGTAACAGAAATTGCTAAAACCTTTCCTTTTATCATGTGGAAATAACCATAAAGATTTTTTTCTGCAAGATTCTACATTTTTGGTGTGATTTGCACTTACATATTAGGACTGGGCCACTTGGTAAAAAATTACCAAATTCTCTAGATTCCAGAAATCTAGAGGAATGTGAGTGGTGTTGCTATCAACAAGTCAAGATGCTATAACATAAATATCAATTCTGGATTCATCTATCTTTACTCTGAAACAATAAAAAGTTAGAAGGGAGCAGTTCTTAAGGTCTCCTGTTTGTCAAACTTTGAAGCTTGTTTTTGTAAAGTAGCAGTGCAAGTTTAGGGGAAACGTTAGCTATGGTTTTGGATGTTTTTTATTACAGGATCTATCTTTTTAATCAAGGAGATGAAAACTTGAGGAATTTAAATGTGAGACAGGAAAAGGGAAGTACGAGAACTTGGATCATGGTATTGGCTTGCTTCTCTGTATGAGTAGATATATGGGGCTGTTTGTGGAAATGTACTGATCATAAATAGCATGGAGCCTTTAATTTTTAAGATTTTGTTCTGCTGGAGTCATAAAGTAATAAGCTTTCTTGTGGTGGTCAAAATATCATTGTGACTTTTTTTTATCTCAAAGATACCTCTAAATATTTTCCCTTTGGCTTCCCTGTAGTAGTCAGCTCTAACCCAGAGATACTAATGCAGCTGCTATGGTACCATGGGATTATACAGTGTAACAAATAATAGCTGTAGGGATAAAATGTAAGCTTGCTTCCTTACCTTGCATTTTTAAATTCATTGGAGATGTCCTTTACTGCAGTTTAACCTAGTGGTTTTACAATGTGGACATGTGTCTATCAAAGACTTGATTAGATGGGATTTTTCTTTATACATAATCCTCTAAGGGTTTGATAAATCTCTGTGGTTTTGGTTTTGTTTTTTTTCTCTATTGAAGTTTCTGGAAGTAGAGGCTCTTGCAGACCACACCTGAAGCTTGTTAATCAGGGGTGTGGCACAAGCAAACACACACCAGCTAAGAAGCCCCACAGGTGAATTCACTGTGCCTCTGGGACTGGTAAATCAGTCAGTATTTTGAAAGAACACTAAGGGAACAGTGGTAAAAACAATATATAATCAGTAACTAGTAATAAATTCTTTTGGACGTGTCAACATTGACCAGTTTTTGAAATGGCTATCCAAAAAGCCTCTTTTTGATTGAGCTTCTTCATGCAGGCCTGTGTGGTGCTGCTGAACTGCATTGCCTAATATAGGTAATTTTACAAACAGAATACTCTGGATCAAATTGACATACCTGTTTATATGCAGTTTTGTAAGTTATAAAGACATAACTGGACATTTTGTAGGAGCAGTGTCTAAGAATGGTTGTGTTTTATTCTGAAAGCAGTAAAGCTTGCACAAATCGTTTGCATGAGCCTTTGAAGTCTGTTTTCTTAACATCTTGAATTCTGCTGTGGCTTCTTGGCTTTGTGACAGAGATGTTATCTTGAATGATAAAAAGATGGTAGCAACTACACTTAGGCCCAGCTGCTGTAGCTAATCCAGGTTTTGCTATATGGTCCTTATGGCTTCCACAGAAACTGTAATTTAAAATTAGTGAGAATGAAGGAGTCTCATTGTAAGATCACTCATAGTAATATAATGCTTGTAACTTCTGCCTGCTAGAAAGTTTGCAGATTTGGTCTTGTATGAATTAGTTCTGTATTTCTGCTATATAGAACAGAAAATTCCCAACTTTATGCTCATAAAGTTTGAATTCATGTTCTTTTATTCTCTCTCTCCCCCCATTGGAATTCTAACTAACAGGCACTCAAAGTAAGTCACTGTGGGATTGATGTTTTTCCATGCTGCACAGCTGTTTGGCTTTTTTTCTTAGCTGTGATTCACATCAGGTAGTTTAGACTCTACTAAGTTGTGTAGCAGAGGAGAAAAGGGAAGAGGCTTGTGAAGAGGAAGAAATCTGTTTAAGACCAAATAATAACTGGGAAAGGAGAAGAGCAACTTTGTTACCTTTTTTTAAAAAAAAAAATTTTTCACTTAAACATTTTCCTCATATATTTTAGGCTATTAACATGGTTTTTGTGTTCTCTGACATAGTATTTTATGGAAAAGTCCTATAAAATATGATAGAAATAAAGTTTGATTTTGGAAAATTTTATTCTAAAAAAATAGGGGTTCTTTTTGGAAATAGATGACTATTATTTCAAAAGCATTTCTGAATTCCACTGACTTTTATGAGGAAGATTTTCACAGCTGTATAGTGAGATATTCCTATTCAAATTCAACTGTAGTTGAACACTGAACTCTTATTCTTTGAAAACTTCCCAGAGTAACTCTGAGTATTGGGAAAGGGCTGCATGGCTCCCTGCATGCTTGTGCAATGACTGCCATGTTAGGAATGCAGCTTTGTTTGTGGCTTCTAAAAGCATTAAATATGAAAATGCGTAATAAAATGTGGTGAAGGATCTTAAACTATTTAGAGAATTACCCTGATGAAAAACTATGAAAGAACGTGCAAGGAGAGTTATACACCAAAAACCCCAACAACAAAAAAACTTCACCTGAAATGCTGACATCATTGTTCCATAGTTTTAATAAAGAAATAAAAACACCTCCCCAAAAAAACGCCTGCCCCAACTGAAGTTCTAGTGTTGTAAAACCACGTTATGCTGTTTTGAATGTGAGTCTGAAAGCTCACAGTGGCCAAATCTTGTGTTCCACCATGCCAGACCTTTAATAAACTTATAAGCAAACAAAATACACTTCCTAAGAGTCTGAGGTACAATTGCTCTTTTTAGATTAAGTTAACAAAGCAACAGTTCAGCCTCTATTTAGGGTTCCAGTTTCATGGTGGGTTGAACGAGAAAAAACGTATTTCTCTGAACATTCCTGGAAAAGTAAAATTTAATAGACGTTTTAAAATATATTTTTTGGGGTGGAAAAGTTTAATAAATACTGCACCCCTCTAGGGGTGCAAAATATGCAGCAAAATTAGAACTGTGGAGAGCAGAGAAGGGAATGCAGTGGCAAACACAGTGCCAAATCCCAGCGAAGCAGTGCTTCCCCCACTCCTCCTCTTGACAGTGGCGTGGGACCTGCTGTAGGTTGTAATGCTTATTCGCTTACTGTGTGAGAATTGCTGACAACTAACTTTATAGCCATCAGAAGAAAAAGTTTGAAAAGGCTCTTGTAAATTACTTCAGTTCCCTGCTTATATGTTAGGTATTAGCAATTTAACTCTTAGAGTTAAACTGTAAATTCTGTGCCTTTGATGTAACACATTGCAAACCCATATGGGTAGCAGCCTCCTGGTTTTTTCTGATGCCTGGCGCTTTGCCCTAGCTCATGTTTCCAGATATACTCTTGAGATGAATAAAAGGTCACCTTTCCCTGGGTCTACGAAAAGCTGCATGGAGCATCGCTTTGGTATGCTAGACAAAGACCTATCTATGTATTATGTAGTGGAAACTACGTGGAAGGAAATTAATATTGTGGGTATGACTCCCCTTCTGCCGGGCCTCAGCGCTAGTTCCAGGTTATTGCTGTGCAGAAATGCCGTATGTTACCGCTTTGCGGTAGCACCAGCTGGAGTTCTTAGGGGCTGATGAAGGGGAAAGTTAAAGGCTCCTGGAGCAATCCTGGAGTATTGCTTTGTAAAAAACAGTAGGAAAATTCAGTCATCCCAGACCAAGTAAAAACAGTAAAGAAGAAACAATAACAAGAACAAAAACATTTGCAAGTACCTGCCTGCCTGGTCCTCTCTTGCTACTCTTCACTTGCCCTTCTGAGCACCTGGTAGCAGTCAGTGCTTTTTGGTTTTGTTTGGTTTGTGCAACTGCTGCTTTGCTACTCACATTCTGATTAGCTCACTGGGAAAGACACCAAAAAATAACTGCCAGAAGTTAAGACACACAGTTCTCACAGACAGTAAGAATGATTGTAAAAGTGAGGGCTGGAGAGGACTTTAAGAATTCCTGTCCTGACCTTCTTAATGCTCTCTCTGAAACTTGTTGTATAGGAATTTTCCTTCAGCAGTTTGGGCAACAGTAGACTTAGGAGACATACGCTTTTTATCTAAAGCTGCACTGAAGTAACAAATGTGCAGGATTTCTTTTGTGATTGGAATTATAAAAATAGCACTGTCTGTAAGCAATTTGAAGCATCCTTGCAACAGGTAAAGTACACTATAAAAGCTTTCTGATTTGGAAAGCATTTTCTGTTCCATCATGCTTAACCCTTTGGTAACTGTAAATGTGTAGCAGTTGACATATTACTGTCATGGTTTAGGCCACATTGGTCAATTATGGGTAACAAATGCTTTCCCCCCACCTCTCGCTTCAAGGAGAGGATGAGCAAGGATAAAGAGATTTACGAGTTTAGAAGGAACTAAACTACTTTAATGAAATATTAATAAGAAAATAATGAAATAGATACAATATATGCAAACTGTATCGAGATCTGAGGATGACATCACTGGCAGGCACTGGGGAAGTCCCAGACTGGACTTAGTGGTGGATGGGAACTGGATTCCACCTCTGGAATCAGGAACATATGGATCGGGATCAAAGGCAGATGAACAGACAGGGTCCTGACCCTTTGATCCCTCAGCTTTTGTACTGAGTTTGGGGCAGATGGGATGGAATACCCTGTTGGTCAGTTTTGGGTCACCTCTCCTGTCCACTCCTCCCTGCAGGTGAGACCCCTCTACGCTTTTCCATTTGTGACCCTCTAAAGGGGCTAATAATGAAATTAGCTGACCTTGGTTGTTATAGCAATAAGTATAAGCAAGAGCCTCTCTGTATACCATTCCTTGGCATTAACTATAAATTCAGGTCCTATCACTCTGAGGACAAAGAGTTTTCTACACGATACGCTGTTAATATCAGGGAGTTAGAAGATGCGTAGATAAGAAGTAAAATTAATAAACAGAAAGTTGGTTCTGTTTAACCTCAAACCATGACAGTTACATACAGTGATGTGATCTAACAGCGTACTGCCAAGTAGGGCATAAGTTTAAGAAATGATAAAGTCAGAGATACTGGTGTTCTGAGGATGTGAGAATAATTTATAGATCTAAGTAGCACACTGCAGATTTAAAGTCCTAGTTGGTTGTGGTTTTTTGCTAAATATTATATAAATATATAGTGTATTTACATATATGTTTGCTTCAAACTTTGGATAGGTTTTTCGTTACTATTAACTGGATTTACAGTCTAGAAAATATTTGTATTCAAACTGTTAGTGAACACTGTTCCAAGAAAAAACTTTCTTTACAGAAAGCTTTTATGTAAGTTGAAAATGCCTTGCTGTTTATACATAACTGCATGCACAAAAGGGACATTACAGATCAGCTGTTTTGGAAAAAGACACATGACCTGGAAAAGATTGCCATAGTTTGTGGAAAATTATTTTCTATTTTGTAGATGCAAAATACTTTATTTTATCCTTCCTTTCCATTGGGAAAGAAGTGTTATGTCTCATAATGATATATTTAATAAGCTCAGAGGATTTTACAGACTTTTTAGACCATGGGAAAGGCTGCGTAACAGAGTTGTATAAAAGCATTTGCGAGCAGTTTGTGGCCAGCTCTAGCTGCAAACTTCCATCTGTGCCCAGGGGTGTCACCTCAGAAGACTGAAAGGACTAGATGCTTTTTTTAAAGCTTTGGTTCCTAAATTGCATTTTTAATATGAGCAGAAGATGCCTCTCGCTTGGGGTAGCTGATAAGATCATTATTCTTAGCTATGTATTGCCTGACCTGATCCTGAATTGAATTTAAATCCACTGCAATTTCCCTCATAGCTTTTAAAGAAAAGTAAACTGTTGGTTTGCGTTACCTTACAACGTTGCCGTAGGAATTGTGCCAGTTGAGGAGACGATTGGTGGAGATTTCAGTTGCCCCAGCAGTGGGGACAGCCAAGCGGCTGGGACCACCGCCTCAGCGGTTATCCCAGCCAGGTCATTTGTCCTTGGGGTCAGTGAGCTACAGCTCATTTCTCCTTTCAAGTATATCTTGGGTTTTATGTACAATTTTTGCTATTCCTTTTTCCTTACCCTTGTATTCAGATCCTGAATTGCAGTGCCACTTCACCGAGAAAAAGAATTACAGGTGTCTCTCTAAATTCAAGGCAGCTGAGGCCGGCAGAGTGTTCCTCTGGGGCTGGTGTGGGGCAGGGGGGCTGCAGGCAGTGCAAGGACAGCAGCAGCACGGAGAGGGGATGGGCACTTTGAAGTTTATTGCACTTCTGAATAATCTACTTTGAGGAGGAAATCTTTCTCCATTGAGATGTTGGTTTCCTATGCGATTGGATAGATTGTCTTCTCTGACTGAAAAGCAGAAGGCAGAAAAGCACTGTATGTTGTAACAGAACAAGCCAGAGGGTTTCAGGTTATATGAACAGGCAAAACATTTCTGGAGGAATGCTTGTTAACTTATTTCATAACTTCCACTAAGTGGCTAAGGGAGAAAGTGGGCACTTTCTCCAAGCTAACACCCACTCATGACATGCCTTTTGTTTCAATCTGAGGACCTCATGAAATAACCATTTACTTTGTAGGAGTTTTCCATGTGAACTGAAAGAATAACTCAGCTTTACAATTTCAGCTATTACTTTCATGCAGTTTCAAAGCTGAGTTCCAAAAAGGTCTGTGTTTAGTCTCCAATGAACAAGAAATAAGTTCACTGCTCCTATTGCAAATGCTCTCATCTTTTCCATATAATTTCTGTGTGAAGCCAAAGATGTGCCTGAGCAGTGGAGATGGCAGCTGTGTGTGCTACACTTTGGCCACGACTGGAACTTGCAGAGTAGTGCTCTGTGCACAGAAATCAGGCTGAACATCCCTTCACTTGAGTAACATGCCCGTGAAAAGGCCGAACAACAGAAGGAATCCATGTCCCCTGTGGCTGTGCTCCCTGCTTAGAGACACGTACCTGCGTAACCCTGCAGGAGCAAAGCCCAAGGAGTGAACTTAAAAGTGCTTTCCTTTCAGGAAATGTTTCCTGGTGTATGTACTAACTGTTCTTGTTTGCTATTTACGTACTATTGGTGGCTGATATTTAATTAGAATTTTTTGGAGGGCCAATATCGGACCATCACTTTTTGATCTTGGTTTATTTTAAATTAGTTTCTAAGTTGAGATTTTTAAACATTTTAGAATTAAAATTCTTTAGAACTTTAAAGAAAGAATTCTGTGGAATTTTCTTTATTTGAAGGTAGTAATGAGATCTGCCTTATGGTTGTAAAAAGATTTTTAGGTTATTCTAAAGACCGGAATCACAGCTGTGTTGTGTCTTTCTAGTTCTGAATACTCTTACACATCTTTTAGAGGTATGAGTTTTACACATGTCACCTTCAGGTACCAATAAGTCTGCAAAGAACAAATCAGAGGAAAATTAGTTTCTAGTTGTTTGATGTCCTTTAATACCTTTGGTGTGCGATGTGCAAGTTCTCCGGCTGTTTTTCAGAAGAGAGGAGTTGGTAATGGCAGTGTCCTGGCCAGATTCCAGGGGGGGAACTCCAAAACTCCATCTGCCGAACTCCCTCCCACGGTTACAGATGGGTAACTCTCTTGCCTAAATAAAGCATCCACCCACTACAGACTCTCTCTTATGCATAAGGAGATGCAGTGTGCACAGGTTCGGTGACTTCATGTCTATATCCAAGTCATGTAGTCATCTCTTCCTTGTGATAACACAGCAGCTTCTCCTTGTTGTGTGTTGCATTAATGACAGGAATGTTTGAACCCACCGAATTTTCTGAAATGCTGAATTTTTCTTTTTTTTCTCCTCATCTTCAGCAGGGTTGGGGTTTTTTTTGTTTGTTTGTTTGTGTTGTTTTCTTGTTGTTAGTGGTTTTTTGGGTTTTTTTTTTAGAATTTACAGGGGAATAGATTGTATACATAACTGAGGGATAATGTATCAACAGATACTTTGGCTTTGGAGAAAAGTTTTATCGTGTATCAAGTTCAATACTCAGGAGGAAATTGGCAGAAATTTTTTGTAACAATGTCTAGAAGCATCACCTGCAATATGAAGTATTGAAAGTATTTCTGATTTGAAAGGCATTTGCAGAGGGTTGTGTGAGGCAATGTTAGTCTGCCATGATGAGTATTCTGGACCAACAGTTGTATTACCTTTTTCATTTTTGCTTTCTGCTACATAAACTGTATAATTTAACCCAGTTTATCCTGATGATTAGGGTTATGTATATGGTACACACAGGCATTTTTTAATACCCAAATAAGTAACAAACATCTTTATTAAATATACTGAAAGTATATTTAAACTTACTGTTTAAATGGATGTTTCTACTGTAACAGGAATCCAACAATTGCAGAACCATCAGCATACTGCTGCTTCTATGGTCTTTGCTCAGAACTGAATATAAGTGAGGGAGAATAAAGTTCTTAATCTCTAATTTTGAACAGATATTTTTCCTATTTTCCCAAGGTTTAAGAAGGCAATTGCTCTTTAGATGTCATGTTTGCAAACAGATTTCTTTGGCAGATATACTTCTGGTGCAGCTGTATGGTGATAGTTTCATTCTGTTGTGAAATTGATTAAGAAATAGCTGATGGTGATTTAGTATTTCTTTGATAATGAAGTAGTTATTCGGTATGTATTTTTACATCTTAACCCCAGATTTATGTTTTAAATTGTTGCTAGACTCCTGCAGAATGCAATAGTTTATAAGATCTTGCCAGTTGTCAGGCAAATGGAGAGTGGTTTGAAATCTGGGCATCTTGGATGCAAGTAAGAATTCTGACATTCACGGTGGTAGGATTTCACCCTTGGATTATGCTGAGCGTTCCCACTGAAGAGGTGCTTGAAAGCTTCAGTAATTTCTTTCTTTTTCTCTTGGGAAATAAGCAGTCGTTTCAGGCTTATGTCTGTGTCAGAATCTATGGGAGTGGGTATGGAAGCAGGCAAGTTCCAAAATCACTTTAAATTAAAAATCGGGCCAATGATATTTTGTGTTCCCTGTGAGCTGCCTGCACTTCTCAGTATCCAAATATAGCTTTAAAATATGTGGCCGCAAGGAAGGATTAGTACCATCTTATGATAAATGTGATTAAATAGAATAATCTATTTGAAGTTCTTCTGGAATTTGCCACTCCTATATTTGTACACCTTTAGCTACTCCTGGAGGAAAGTGAGCAAAAGGAATTTTCCTGGGATTTGTATTTGCAAGCTTCCTTTCCCAAGAACCAATGATAATTTATTTGGAGAACAAAAAAGAGACTCTGCCCTTTTCTATATTTTATCATATTGCTGATAAACAAAATATTGCAGCATTTCATCAACAAATCTGGAGAAACTGTAAGTCTTGTAATGGGGTCGAAGATCAGCCTATTGGGTGAATGGTTTATATTCTGAATGCTTAGTAAAATCAGTGGGAAGAAAACAAAGATTGAATTTACATTTGGAAACTTAATTTTGTGGTGAAGGGAAGGAAAGAACACACAAGGGCAATCTTCTAAGCGACAGGGTAAAAGTATGAAGAAAAAACTCATGCTAAAATTTATCAGTTTTAATCTTCAGACTTTGTGAGGTATAACAGACTGTGAATTAGGGTCTTAGCAGAAAATTAATGGAATTAAAATTTGAAATTATGGGTAGGGACATACAATGAATGTCTAGGGAGTTGTATACTACAGTATTTTGGTAGATGATGGCACTAACTGGTGCAATGGGTCTTCTGCTTTCCTCGTTTGGGTGATTGATTGATTCCTCAGATTCCCAGGAACTCCATTTGAACAATTATTCTTGTCATGGAAATCACAGGGTGAGCAGCGAGCACTTCTGTAAATGATGAGTAGCACGGTGATGGTCTTTGCTGCAGAAGTGGCATTTTGTGACTGCTCAAGCTGTTGCAGTCGTAGGCACATTTAAGGGATCAGGAGGTTGTAACTGTTTCCTTGTTAGGGTATGCTGCCCTGATACTTCATTCAGTATATACATATTTATATGCGTGTGTATAAATACGTATGTGTAGAGTTCATATATGTGTGCAGAGTGAATGAGTTTTGTAAATGGAAGATTTTGATTTGGCAGTGTATTAGCAAAATGAGTTTTAAAGGGATTCTGTCAAGATGGGTAGGCCTCAGATTTTTTTTATTTTTTATTTTTAATTGGCTATACTCATGAGATATGTCACATTGATAATGGTTAAAAGTAAAATTTATCTTTTCTGAGAACAGACTCAGTATGGACAGGTGTAGATCAAGCTGCTAATTTACTCGTCCTAATTCAGAGAGACAACTTTAAAGTATGTTTCAGCCTCCAGGGCATCTTTTGATGGATAGTTATGACAGTTTATGTACTAATAACACGTGTTCACTAGAAAATAATTTTGAAACCATATATCATCTATGTAGACATCCTACAATTTAACTTTCAGTCATTGGGGAAGTGGATTACATTTGAATTAGAAGCCTACCAAATATTTACATTTCATTTGAATCCCCTTGTCTCCCCAGAATTGTTTTGTTTAAGTACCTAAACATGCTCACTTTTATTTTAAGAAAGTTAGAGAAAATAGTATCTATAACTTAGAAAATCTAAGTAAAGTAATCTTGTGCAGGGTTATGAGAACTGTAAAGACAAGCTGGTGTGGACAAGGTGGGTGGCTTTTTTAAAATAAAAAGAGCAAATGCATTTAAGAGCATACCTTTAAAAATTCATTTGACCTTCAAAATTCAGTCAGTTTGCTGGTTTCTGTTTTGCAGTGAAGGTAAATATTTCGATGGCGGGCATTATCTGCTGAATTACACAGACTCCACGGTTGCGTATAGGCCTCAAGCTTACTGTAAAAAGCTTAAAATTTGCAATTCTTTGTTACTACTTCTCCTTTTAACACTTTAACATGTGTGTCTTCCCACCCTCTTGCGCCTGGCGACAGTGTTTATTTTTTACAGTGGAAAACTTGATGGCTGATCATGAATCATCTGGCCAGCAGCAGCTAGCCTTGTCTGGAATCCTATAACTGGTAGTCAGATGCATGTGAAAGGCAGTCATTATCTGAAGCAATGCTAAAATTACAGTATTTCTAAACCAAAAAACTCAAACATCAGAGTAAAAAGGTTGCATAGTGAAAAGGATACTCACTTTTTTTTTTTTCGTATCCCCTAATTTAATTTAAATGGTGCTAATAACTATTCTGCATCTCTGCAATTATGCTGCAGCTACTCACCATGTAACTGAGCTTAGTAGACAGATGCTGTGCAAACCACAGGACAAGAATTGTCCTGTTGTTCTCATAGTGACCAGCACACCATGTGAAATTCAAAATCTGTGGATTGCCAGGAAACAATCTTTGTACTTCTTTTAATTCATAATTTTAATACTGGAAATCCTGAGAACGTTTGTGAGAACAAGTCTGGTGTGTAGAGTGTTCTGTGATTGATCTCATCCTCAGCTTAGAGGACTTTTTTTAGTATGTAGCTTATGTAGCTAATCCTGATTGTGGGACAGAAAACACGGGGTCTGCTCTCCCAGACCCCCAAATCCATCTTTCTGTGCTACCATTGATGGATCACTCTTAGCAGAACTGCATCAGAAGCAGCATGGCAGTCTCCACATTCAAGGCTCTTAAAATTATCACAGAATGATTGATCCATTGCAATTTGAAGCAGACAGGGTTGTTTCTTCATATTCATATTATTTCTTCTGAGAAACTGTGGACATGCTGTGTCATATTTGCTAATTTTTCTGTCATATTCTATATTATCACATAATTAACTCTGAGTTGCAGTTTTGGACATGTTTGTGATGTGCTAAGTTTAGAATGATCTATATTTAGGAAATGCAATGGTTTTGAGAATAGCATTGCTCAAACGTTTTGGCATATTTGTCTCTGTCGAAAGGCAGGGCTTGCAGGAGGATGGGCTTGGAAACAGGTTTGTGCAGAATTCAGCCTTTGCTGAATAGAAGTTTGACTCTTAGCACCAAGAAATGGCAACAGGTCCATGAGTACTGAAGATGTACAGCATATTTTTTTAAGCAATGGAGAGAGTTTTTAGTGGACCAAATTTTAACATTTTACTGCCACTGATTATACTGCCAGGGAAGGTACTATTAATACCTTAATTAAGACCCATTCTTAGTTCACTCCTCAAATGCTTTTTAGACTCAAACTAGAAATAACAAGCACTTTGAAGCACCGTTAAATGACTTGTGCATTCTGTTGAGTCACATCCTGCCCCTTTCTTAAGGGAAATAAACATGAGAGACATTAGATTTTATGCCAGCAATTGTATGTTTAATGTGAAACATTTGGCCCTAACAGACCAAATTTTCTTGCTCGTGCTGATTTTGCAGATTGGTAACTCCACTTATTTCAGTGGCACTAGTGGTATTTCATCTTGGAGAGCAAAGATGTTTTCATAGGGGGTAAAATACAATCTTCCAAATGCAGTAACAATGTTTGGGAAAAAACAAGGGGTTTTCGTTGTCTCCTCTAGACAAACATATCCCTCATTACTGCACCAAGCTCTTCAGGGTAGCTGGGCAAGATAGTATGAATTCATTAATGCCCAAATATAGGAGGTTGTTTTCAAAAGAGAGCTTGAAACAAATAATTGTAGTGTCATTTTATTTTATTGGCACTGGTAATTAGCCACAACAGTTACTGTGAGGTTCTCTAGGAGGTTGAGTAATTAAAATATATATATTTTTTTTGTGTCTGTGTGTGTTATTCTGCAAAAAGCTTTTTTTTTTTTTTTTAAATGAGACGTTGAAAAGAGTGAGGAGAAATAAGTTGATATGTGAAATACCCATAAACATCTCACAGTAATTACAGAAAAGCCTGAAGTATTAGGCTTCTAGAGTAGCCTCAGAAAAGGCAAATGAAAAGACTGGAATGCAGAATAAATAATTTGTTTCCTAGTTGAAAATATTTACAAGTAAAGTTAGAGCTGGTGCATAAATGCAATAATTGCCTATGATAGCTTTGAATGTCCATTTAATTTGCTTTTTAAAGATGTGTATGAGATTTGCATTTTGCCCATTTTTGCTTAGCAAAGGTATTACATTAATTAGGCTGTGGAATACGACTTCCAAGCCCAGTTTAAAATTTTGCATGCACTTTTAAAATCAACTAGCATACAAAAGTACCTGTTCCAATTTATTCTTTTTTTTGATTATATCAAGTTATAAAGCAGATTTATGAATCTTAGAAATTGATATTTCTAAGATGGAAAGTAGATTTTAAAAAGCACCAATTGCATTGATTCTTGAAAACATAGTAAATAGAGCAAAATGAATGAGCTTTGCTTTCCCAGAAAAGTGGAAAAAGAGAGCTATTTTTCAGAAGGCTCTGTGCCTTTATAATTGGGGCCACTTTCAAATATTCAAACCATAGTTCTCCATCCCTCATCTGTTTCTTCTTCAGTTCCTTCACTTGGACATAGTTGTGGAGAAGCATAACCACTCTGAAATACCAGACTGCTTTGGTAGGAACATAAATGATGACGGATGCAACTATTTTGGGGAATGAAAACTGCTAATCCATGTCATTGTAAAAACATATGGAACTCGAGAATGGATTTTTTTTTTTTTTTTTTGTACCCTGAAATGAAAATGTCTAATTGTTCACTTGCGACTGTCTTTGAGCTTCATCTTAAGAACTCAGGGCAGCCAGATTTCCCAGGAAACTGTGGTACCCCCAAAATAGAGCATTTAAATCTGAACTGTGAAGTCAATTTTGTTATGTCTTAAATAGGGTTGCAATTAGAAAAAACATTTCCTGAGGTAGAAAGAAAATCTGTATGACCCAGATGAACTAGTTTGGTCTAATTTTCTGGAATACAAATGAAGAAGCATCATGATGTGATTTATAGCTATTCAACAATTTTTGATTCTGCACCAGAGGAAGTATCTTGCTTAAGTGGGAAACTTGGACATATAAAGTGGTTGTACTGATTACCATTCTCCAGTTGCTATGTAGAACTACTGTTTTTTTGTCTTTTGTTTTTTGTTGGGTTTTTTTTTTTTTTTCAAAAAGGAATTTTGAGATGTTGGGGAATTACTGACTGATTACCATTCTCCAGTTGCTATGTAGAACTACTGTTTTTTTGTCTTTTGTTTTTTGTTGGGTTTTTTTTTTTTTTTCAAAAAGGAATATTGAGATGTTGGTGAATTACTGTGAATTTCCATATGACTTGCCTCCGATTCTGCAGTTGGCACAAGGTACTTTCTAGCTGCCATTTTTTTTTCTCTTTTTCCCCTCTGTTTCAAACTTTCTTGATATTACTTCAAGACTGGACTAAATGGAGAATGTTTATTAATAGACTATGAGTGTACAGTGGAATTTTCAAAGTATTCTTTTTGAATTTTATTTTGTTCAATGAGTTAAAAGGCAACTTTGTAAAATTATTTGGAAAATAAATAAGGGGAAACCCAGTTTCATTTCCTCCATATTTGCTTTGCAGAACTTGGAGAGATAAGAAAGGAACAGACTCTATTTAAGACACCTAAATAGGTCTATTGCTTTGCTGATCTGTTTTTACAGTTGCCTCTACAGTATGGACGGTATTCTAAGCTTCAGGATTTTTAAATATATATATTTTATTTTTTTTTTACTGCCTTACTGGTGGCTAAGTATATAGCCTTACTTTTCTTCCTTTTGCAGAGCAGACATATGACAGTGGTAACTTGGACATTGGAAAAAATTTTAAGCAGTAGGAGAGAAATATAGTTCAAGCTGGCATTAGATTAGATATTTATAGTAAAAAAGCAACAACAAAAACCTACTAAAAACCCCACCCTTCCAAAAAGCTCAATGGTTAAATTCATCATTCTTGTGTTTTCCTTGGATGCTTTTTTAGTTTCTTTAAACACAACTGATAGCATCATAAGATGCTTTGCAGCCAACTCTGTGAGTTTTTCGTCAGACCCTCACAGTTCCTTTGCAGTCTGTTTTCTTTTAATTGCTGTTTGGTGGCAGCCCCACATGCCTACTCTGTTAATTTCAAACCCTTGCAGCTGGATTAGAAATGACTGCTAAAAGCATTAGTAATGTTTACATGCTCTCAATTTGGATGCAATTAAAAAATATTTTATCATATGCATTTCCTTATTTTGTCTGCGGGGATAAGGATGTCTTCAAACTGTTCTACCATGTAACTACTAATTTATGCTGCTGCTGTTTAAGGATCCTGGACTTCTTTCCAGCCTGCGAGTCCCTGGTAGACTGTCAGTGATTCAGATACCTTCATGAGCTCCAGAAAGATTTAGAGTAAGTGTCTTTGGATTTTGCAAAATGAAAGTTCAGAAGTCTGGGGATTTGGGGTACTTTTTTGTAGAACATCTGGAAATTCTAATTTTTACTTTGCCTGAGTAGAAGGAATTCAACTTTCTGTCTGTCTAGAAATTTACAGCAGTAGAGGATATTTTCTCTTTGATTTATTGTTCCAGCCTGTGGTGGAACAATATGCTCTTTTAAACTAGTTTGTGCACAAGCTTTAAATGTTAACTACTAGGGCCGAACAGACATCTCCAAGTTGAAAGAAGCACTTGAAGTTAGATGCTACTTAAAAATAAACAAGATGAGATTGATCAGTTCAGGTTGTGGTTTGGAAGCAACTGAATTCATGAAGAGTGAAAATTAACTTGAAAACTCTTTTGGCTGCAGAGTGTCAGCATGAATGGCGTGCCTCAGAAATTCAGAGTTAGCAGGGAAGAAGGAACCCCAGTGCATGGTGTTTCAGAGAGATATCAACACTTGATTCTTATTTTCCTTGTGAAATCCTACTCCATATAAATGATTTAAAAATTTTAAAAAGGAGCACTCCTCAAAAGATCTACTCAATGATTTTTTCAATATGCCATCATTATTTTTTTTTTTTCAATACTGTGCAAACTAAGACATAGTTAGTGACCTGCCAAGGTGTACTGAATGCACAGGACAACCCAAAATAAAATCCTGGTGTTCTGATACTGAATAGTGCTTCTATTCCTTGTACTGTAATTATGTAGAGATGCTTACACTGTAGTTGTACCAATAGCTGAACTAACAGGAGTTTGGATTTTTATCTTAATTTCTTTAGTTCCCATTTATTACTACATTTAATGACTTAGAATGGCATTTAAATGTTTATAGCTAGTTCCTGGGAAAAAGTTGCCGGAACTACAAATAATGGTTTTCAACTTTTGAACTCTATCCTTCTTGGTGTCCCAATGTGATCTATGAGATACTCATCTTTAATTAAACTAGCATGGCCATTCTGAAGTCTGTGAGAACAGTCATAAAAAATGTACCCCAGTCCCTCTCCCTCCCCCAGCTTTGCTGAAGTAAAATGCTGGCTATGCAGACACTAGTATGCACAGCTGAAGGTTAAGAAATTTTAAAATACTTCACAAGGAGCAAGGAAGTTGAGTCATTCCTGATTCATTTAATTACCTGGTTCTCCTTAGTCTTGTGGTGTTCCACGTCTCGCTAGCTGTATGGTCAAATTTTTGGCAACCCATCTAACAGTAAGTGTAATAGGGAGTTTCTTCTTTCCCTGAGGTGAAAATACAGCTGTCACTCCTGAGGATGGAAGCAGGCAGGTTTGCCTTGGCCCCAAGCCATGTCTTAAATGACATGGTTTAAGTCCTGTGAATGCCTGGCAACTGCTCCACTACGGTTGGAGGATCAACCTGCTGTCTGCTGTGGAAGCAGAATATTTAATCATTTAGAGTGTCCTGCACACGGCTGCTTCCTTTTATTATGCATGGCTACAAATTTGAAAAGGCATCTCTTCTACAAACATAGGTGGGAAGAAATTCCATCAGACGGTCAAATTTCTCCAACCTGTTTCTCTTAGACAAAGTTTTCCTTGGAAGCGTAGGTCTGTGACCTAATCAGTGATGGGTATAAATCACATTCATTTTAAGATCAGAAGCTAAAGCACTAGAAAAGCCAAATTGGCTTTCCAGGTTAAAAAATAAGGCAGATTGAAGTCGTGGTCTGTTTAAGAATAATTAATAGTGGTATTGGGGAAAAAGAAGGTAATCTATTGAAAAATGTTTTTAAAATAAAAAAATAATATAAAAGTAAGTACAAATACTATGCATTAAGAATCCATTACATATTTTTCAAGAAAGAGAAGTAGTGTCTTAGGTAGATTATCCACATGTTGTAATACTGAACCATATTATCAAAACTGAAGCAGGATCAAGAGGAGAGAGAAATACATCTTTGCTAATGTGTGTCTGAGTTTTCTGTACTACAAATTTGGTGGCTGACTAGTCTACACGGATTGATAGCAACACAGTACTGTTCTTGGAATTTTCAGACACGAATGGATTCAAGGTCATGAAATTGCTGGGACAAAGCTTTTGTGTGGAAATTGCCCCCAAAATGAGTAACGTGACTAGTTCTAGGCCCCACACAAATGTAAGGAATGAAGTGTGATTTAAATCACTGCATTTGTTCGCTGGTTTTCTCTACTGATGCAATACTCTTCTTCCAGGAGAGCAGTATTGAGAAAGGGGATGCAAGACAGGCATTTCAGACTCGTCTTCCTTTTTGAAATAAAAAAAAAAAAGAAAAAAGAAAAAAAGATCACTTGTTGCAAACTTGACGTTCACAAGTGCATTTACTGTACTCTCTGCAGTGAAGTGTGGCCCTTTCTCCCCCAGTCTTACTTTTCTCTGGAAATTATTATCAAAGTCTCTTTGGAGAGAGAAAATGCAGCACTTGTAGCAAACTTGACGTTCACAGTGCATTTACTGTACTCTCTGTAGTGAAGTGTGGCCCTTTCTCCCCACAGTCTTACTTTTCTCTGGAAATTATGATCAAAGTCTCTTTGGAGAGAGAAAATGCAGTAGGGAGGTAAAGAGAGGAGGAGGTAAGAGTAGATTAAAACAATACAGTATAGAAATAAAAAGTATGTAGACTGTAAATCCTGGTTAGGAGGCTAAACGTTTGTATGTTCTTTTGGTGAGTATATGCCATTTGGTGAAACTATTGCCATAACAAAGCCATTGCTATTGATTTCAGTTTAGTAGGGAGGTAAAGAGAGGAGGAGGTAAGAGTAGATTAAAACAATACAGTATAGAAATAAAAAGTATGTAGACTGTAAATCCTGGTTAGGAGGCTAAACGTTTGTACGTTCTTTTGGTGAGTATATGCCGTAACATTTGGTGAAACTATTGCAATAACAAAGCCATTGCTATTGATTTCAGTTTTGGTCAGGATTTTCCTCTTTCAGTGTCTTCCTTTCTTGTCTAAACCAATGTGAGACTCTGCTATCTTTTGGTCCCTTTCCCCTGCCTGTGTCCTAATAAGCTTATTTAACTGCAGTGTTTCAGGATGTGGGTATGTGTTAAACTGAAATGTGAATACAGGTTCACTGCATGGGGTTGGGTTGAGACTTCTAGGAAGGACAAAAAAAATCAATGAAAAAGCATTGGACTTTTGCGTTGGAAAGCTGGACTTTTTAGTGTGCATCAGCTTAGCAGAAATCCTTGCCTGTTTTCCAGACTGTTCTACTGATTTATTAAGGACAAAAAAAATCAATGAAAAAGCATTGGACTTTTGCGTCAGAAAGCTGGACTTTTTAGTGTGCATCAGCTTAGCAGAAATCCTTGCCTGTTTTCCAGACTGTTCTACTGATTTATGTGTGTATGTATGTGCATTAGGAGAAGCTGAAACAGTTTTATCCTAGACCCAAGGCACAGGTGTCAAAACATGAAAATTAGGCATTAAAGTAATTAAGGAATAAATACTGTTGCATGGAATTAATCTTATTGTACCGTATTATAAAGCAAGTTATAGGTTGGCCCAGATATGTAAATATTTTCAAAAGTAATTTGGGTAGGTGGAACCGTACTGTGCCCCAAACACAGTATTATTTTATCCCCAAAACCTTCCCAACACTCCTGAACTTGGAGGGAAATAGGACGTCTTTAAAATACATATTTAAAGGAGTGTGACCAAGCACAAGGAGTGTCCACATAAATTGTGTTTTCTTTCAACTTTGGCAGTTGTACATAATCCTGTATTTAAGCAATGTAATCTTTATGTCAAGTCACTTCGGTTGACTTCATATGCTTGAAATACCCATGGGAACCCCTCAGTTCAGCAGCAGCTACTGTGTGATGGGTTTTGAGGTGACAGGATGCATCTCCGAGTGACATGTTCATCTGGAGGCAGTTGAATTTTAAAAATAAGATTACTTTTACTTTTTGAAGGAAAATGATCAAGGCAACAGGTTTGCAATTACTTCAGCTGCTTTCAAAAAATATTATTTTTATATTATCTTTTGCACATCCTTCAAAGATTAAAAAGCTTTGAAGTCTCATTTTTAGTCGTTATTACTATCTTGCATTTTAAACCATGTTGCTTTACTCTGGAACCATCTCCACTGGATGGTAATAAAAGCCAATTGCAAAATGGAAAGCAGGCTGTAGTTTTCTGTTTCTCTTGTTTGCTTTTTCTCTGATTTTTGCTGTTCCTCACTTTTTCTTTTCACATAACATATATCTACCAGGTTAATTAAAAATTATTCCTTTTCTGTTCAAGTACTAGCCCATGCATTTAATCTGATAAATATATTGGACATCCTTTCACAAGGCTTGTGTCATTATTTCTGCAAATGACAAAAAGTACCATTATTTCTTCCGAGCTTTCTTGAAGTCGGGAATACCTAGCCAGTGAGTCAGAACCTCTTCACATTTTGCCTTTTAATAATTTTCCAGTTGCAATGGCTGTCTCTGTTGTTTTTTCTAAACCTCATAAATGTAAAAAAAAAAAAAAAAATTCTAATTAAGTGAAAACAGACTGAAATGTGACTCATCCTACTCATCAGGGATTGGTTTGCTGATGTAATTTCACTTTCTATGGCCAAAACCTGGGAAAAGTTACAACTAGTCTAGGATGATATTAAGTTTCTATTCAACTAAATAAAACCTCAACACTCTTAAAAAAAGTTTTCATAGAAATTACTTTCTTTGAGTCCTCCTTTCAGTTATTAAGTAAATTTGAGCATTCCCCAAATCAGTTCTGCACTCCTGCATGTCACATGAACCTCGTATTAGAACTTACAAATGCAGTGGGGATTTTTTGAATAAAACAGCAGCTTTTATACTCCATCAAGAGGGATTCCTGGTAGATGACTGTGCAGCTGTACTAACCTCCTTATTCAGGGCAAAGTGAGATTCTGCTTAGCATAATGCTGGATTTCCAACCTCCCTCTGTATTTTCTGGGCAACTTGGTTAAGAGACAAAAAAAAATAATATTAATGTTTAAGAAGTTTAAGAAGTTATACAGGAAGTTAATTTTTGAAAAGGTATGATTTCTTTGGTTCCAAAATGCCTTAGCTCACGATCTCTTTGCTAGCTTTATTATTTCATAAGCCTTGCTGGGAAAACAGATTTTTTAAGTTTTATGGGAAAAAGGGAGGAGGAGAAGAAGGGAGGAGCAAATAGATTAACATCTGAGAAAGAATTACAAAGCTGTGAAATAAAAGCAGCTTTGGGGACACCACTGTGAAGTGAGTCATGCATTTGGTAAGGGATGCATGGAAGTAGGCCTACGTAGAGGAGACAGCAGGCTGCTGTGGGGTGGCCTGAAGGGGAAAGGAAGAGAATGAGGGGAAAGGAAGAGAATGAGTGGCTGTCTGATGGAGAAGGGACGCCTGAGGCAGGTCTGTTGCTTGAAGAAGATGGGATGCTAAAGCAGGGTGATTTATTTCATGTTTCTCACCTCTTCTAACCCAGCCGGAATTGTCTTCCTTGGAATGTGGAGGCCTTTGAATGCCCCAAGCTGGGTACTTGAGCTTAGCCTGCACAGGGCAGCTGTCTTTGGAGCAGTAAGTCTTGGCTCTGGGCTGGTCCAGGTGCATTCACAAGGGAGGCAAGTGCCTCCATTCTCTCTTTCCCTTAGCCCTTCTCCTGCACACCTCCAAGGTGGAATCTTACACATGTGTGTTCACTCATACATGCCTTATGCTCAGATCGTCTTAGCCAGGACATTAACCCATGTCCTGCAATTTCCCTGGTATTTTACCATGCATCCCCATCTGGCACGGAATACAAGTTGAAGTCATTTGTACAGCATTAGTTCTAGAAATAAAAATCACAGCTTAGAATTCCCCCCAGCAAAGTTGGGTAGTTGTGTTTCTCTGCCCCAGCCTCCTTTAGCAACTGCAGTATTCATTAGTGCCTGATTTGCCAGAAATCAGGATGCTTTTCTGCCTCTCTTTTTAGCTGCCACCATTGCTGCAAGCCAGAATGGGAAGGATGCAGCTGGAAAGGAGTGGATGGAGAGTGGAGGTTGAAAGGGAGGTACACGGTGGAACACAAGGTATGTGTATGGCAAATACGGACAGCAGGTGCTTTGTGGGTACACACCATCTCTTTGCTTGCATCTTGTGTGTTGTTAAACAAAACGTCGTGGGATTCAATTTATACATTTGCAGAAATAACAAATTAGCACAAAGTTCTGAAATGGAATTTTCTATTCAAGCGATGACTTTCAAACTATTATTGCATGATACCAGATTGCTCACTAGAGAAAAGACAAATGTTAATTGCTATTCATTAAAGTTACTAAGCTGTCCTTACACTCTCATAACCCCGCAGATCCTGTCAGCTGCCTAGTTCATAAAATGGAACACATCTCTCATTCACAGAAATAATTATCTTCGTCAGCATGTTTCACTTTGACAGAAAATTTAGGCATGACTTAATGTCACCTGGGATTATATTAAGTAACTTTACCATATTGCTAATAAATGGTATAAAAAAGCAATACCCCCACATTCAGCACCAATTTCCTTTACAAAGTAACGATATAGCTCACTTTTGGCAAACGTTCAAATACTGTGAGATGGGGCAGGTGGCAAAGGAATGTGAACAGAAATATTATGGCTGAATATGTAATGTATGATGTGGGTAGGCAGTGGCGCAGGGTGGACTGTCAGGAGATGGATTATTGATTCCTGGGTATTCCAGCCTTGGGGGGGTGTCTGAGATCAGCCTGTGATCAATTCCTAGGGCTGCACAGAGGAGCTAGTCATGGTTCCCCTTGTTCTCTGCTTGGCTCTGTCCTAGCCCTGTCCTGCTATGAAACCCCTAGCAGCTTTCATAGCAATTTGAAACGATGCCTTTGAAACCCTAGTAAGAGGTAAAAAATGAATCCTATGGAACATCTGCCAAACAAGGGATTGATTGTGTCTCCAACCCCTTATGCGTGAGCCCTTCCTGGATTTCATCACTAGGTGCAGACAGGAGAGCAGCTATGCTCGTGCCCACATCCCCTCTTTCAGAGCAAGAGGGAATGCTCAGAGAGGAAGAGGCTGAGCCACTCAGATGCACCCTCCTTCAAACTGGCACATGTGAAACCGCCAGCCTGAGTCCCTCACTGTCCCCCAGCAGTGTGTAGACAACTGGAGGAGCTGTGACGTTCTGAGCCACAGCTGTCTGCAGCTCCATATCTCATACCCGGAGCTAAGCCTCAAGCTAACATGAGCCCAAAGCCAAAAAAGTTGATTAGTCTGCTGAAACATACTACACTTTTTGCCATTTTAAAATGTAATCTGGCCTACAGTCATAAAAAGCCATGAAAATGAGCAGTCATTCAAGAAGAGGCTGCAGCTGTAGGAGAGTGTGTTTTGCCCTCAACAAATGTGTGTAATGTCTATGAAGTTTAATGAGACTTACACAGGTGCATTGATGACCGTGGGATTTCAAATTATTTTATGTTTTTTGTTTGAACGCTAGTGACTGAATTTTCCAACCCTGGCACACAGCTGGTTTTCTTACAAAAATATCCATCTCAGTTAACTATTTAAACCCTCCCTACACAAAACTATAACACCAACCCATTTCGCAGAGGTTCTGCATTCTTCACTTCAAATATGAAAAAGTAATATTTATATGAACCTTTTCTAACTCTTAATTTAAAAATACATTTGCTTTTAAAGGGATACTGCAACAGTACTACAAGGATATGAAAAGGTATTCACTGGGAACTTTGAGCTAGCTTGCAAAATGACAAATGATAAATTACTGAAGTGCCTTAGGCATAAATTTTGCTTTCAGAGGTGGAGGAAGTAGGTTAATTTTGAGAATTCCAGGACCAACAGAGATAACTTGGCAGAAGGATTACGTTTCATAGGCCGGGTGTAGGTCATGATGTTTACTAAAGAAGCAGAAGAATATTAAATTCTAATTATGTCTGTCCTCGATAATATGGATAAATTGACTTTCCAATAAAAATCGGAAAAAACCATTGAGATCTTGCTTGACAAAATGAGTATTGGGCACCTGTATGCTTAGGTAGGAATATTGTAGACAAGCCAAGCTATAGGACCAAAGACTGCCAGTAGCCCCTGCCTAAATGTGAGTGAACGGAAGACAGAACTATTTATGGAATGTCCTTCTCATAGACAGGGGAGAATTATTTCTATGGAGGCTGGTAAGTATCAGAGACTTAAGTTTCATTATCACTTAAAGTGATTGTTTTTGCTGTTTCTTTGAATCATTTCACACCATTATTAGAAAAGCAATATTTGTCTTTGACTTTTCTGACCTTTGCTGACCTCTGTGTTCGGAAAGGGCACTTAATGCTTGCTTGAATCTGGCTATGAAAATGTGGCACTAAATAAAGCTTGGAAATAAACAATTGCAAACAGTCTTTAGATGGATTGAAGGATTTTACTGAAACATCCACTGTTGTAGAAACTAATGGTCCTTTGGGTACAATACATGATATCTAGAGTTTCAAAAGCATTACAATAACCACTGAAAGAGTATACCAGTGAAAATGTTGAAAATGATCCAACTTCATGAAAATAAAGGAATAATTCTAAATTACATATTTGTTCTTTTCTTTCCCATGTATTCCTATGTAGTATAACTTTGGGTAATGGTTGGTTGTTTTGGTTTTTGGGTTTTTTTTTTTGGAGTTCAGATACTGTCGATCCTGTAAAAAGTGCAGGATTCAGCTGTATTCCTGTTAATACAGACCTGTTCTTTGTTCATCTGTGTGCCACCCTAACTAAGTACTTTCTCTAGTCTATGTGTCTGTTAAGTTCAGCTTGATCTTGTGATGGTCTTTTGTTGCCTAAATGTAAGATGGCGGGCTTTTAGAATTCTTTATTTTAGGTTTAACAACAAACATTCATATAGCTGTTACAAGATTATCATAACAACAGTGTACTGTGGTCTCATAACCTCAGTCTGTGGTTACGGAGAATGTAAAGGGCTCCATCTGCCCTATTTTTTTGTCCACAGAATCTGGGTTTGTTTCTTTCACTGTTGACATGCAGGTTGTTTGCCTTCAACCATGGTGCAAATCATTTTCAGGGAGACACTTTAGCAGGTCGGTGGGCTAAGTTTCTCCTAGTACTGATACTGAAGCTGCAGTGCAACAAGCCCTCTGGGATCGGTAGGTCCCACCCTCCCTGAAAAGGTTTTACTACACAGTTTGAGAGGGTTTTTTTCAGGGGCTTAAAAATTCTCTTACGAGGGTGTAAATAGTGTACTTAAAAGTCTATGGCACTGAGGAGAGGTTAGGAGCAACTATTTTTTCCCTCCCCTCTCCTTCTCTCTATGTTCTGTATGTTAGAGTACTCTTACAAGATTATTCAGAATAACCTGTGTACAAGCCTGAATCTAAGATTTCAAAAAGGCTAAAAAAAGAAAAAGAGACGATATATTAAGTAAACTAAGGAAGGCCTGGAGAACGTCCAAGCCCTAGGAATATTTGACTAAGTGCAGGTGACTTTTAAAGACTTTGCCACATCCTTGAGTCAACATCTGCATGGAGCCCTACTGGCTTCAGTGGGGCTTGCGACAGTTTTGACAACTATTCCTAGGAGAGTGTTACAAGATAGGTCTGGGGTCAATGTCTAATTCATGGCAGGACTTCACCACTGACATGTAAGTGTTTGCTTTCTCTTCAGAGGTACATTGTCACAGACTTCTTGAATGCAAATAAATGAGGTCAAGATTTTATATTAAACATTTTCTTTTAATCTCAATAGAATAGGGCTAGGATTTCATGGCAGTCTTTTATTCTTGGGTATAATGCTAAAATAGTTGCAAGAAACAGATACAAAATCTGGAAAATCCTTTCACCTTCACTAAAAGTGTGTATGAATTGCCACATTTTCTATAGCAAGCTTTATATGTGTATTTGAAATAATAGCAGAGATTTAAAGCTTGTATTCCAGTTGCAAAAGATAAGTTTCTATTAACACTAAGCAAAAGTCTGTTCCATCCTGCTTGAAAATACCATTAATGCAATTTAAACTTTGCTCTTCATGGGAGAATCATTGCAGTGTGTTGAATGCTGGAAATATATGGCATAAGTTGAAACAGCATTTTCATCTGTGTTTTCTACCCACTGTGAGAGATGTTTAAATATAAGCATAAAAATAGTCAATTACAATCAACCGTTTTCTTCCTGGTATCCTAAGATCTGTGGAACATCAGGTATTTAGGCCTCTTAATTAATATGTCATTGGGGATGTATTTAAGAGACAATATCATGATGTCACATTGAATAAGCAAAGCCAAATAATCCTTTTGAAAGTAACCTGAAAGATTGTTAGGAATACCATAATCAAAATATATGAGATGTCTCTAACCAACAAGCATGATGACAAGAAATGCAAGTTGCTATTAGCTCATACCTATACTTAGGTTTTGTGAATATGTTTTTGCTTGGATTAAGTGAATGAAACTTAGTCCAATAGAGTTTGAACATATGTGATAATTAGAACTATATAGTAGTGGAGAGGGAATAAAATGGGCACAGAAAGTGTTAAAAATATGAATTTCTATTGCATACCTGCAGAGCAGCCTGTAGCGCCGGGGCTGTGTCTCTTGCTGAGCTGCAGGAGGTTCAGGTGGATGGAGTCTGCTCACCAGCCTGCTGTGGGACACAGTGCTGCTGGGTGTCATTCTGCGTGACTGGAGATTTGGTCCAGGGTTCTATATGGAAAACGTGATGGAAATAGGCACAGGGAAAGAGATCTGTGGGTTTTGCCCATGTTTTGTCTCAGGCTTTTTTATGCACAGCTAAGTCTGTGTGGGCTTCGCTCTCTGTAGCGGTGATTAGACTTGATTTATGTGCTGAACTACTGCAAATGTCAATGAATGTCCTGGGAGAGTTGGAGGAGAGTATATATGACAATGTATGGTACTTTTAAAGTATTCAAATATAAATCCTTTAAAAAACACTTGATTTCTAACAAAACTCTGAATCTTTCCCTGGTATCAAACAGCTGAGGGCAGCTAAGTCTGTGTGGGCTTCGCTCTCTGTAGCGGTGATTAGACTTGATTTATGTGCTGAACTACTGCAAATGTCAATGAATGTCCTGGGAGAGTTGGAGGAGAGTATATATGACAATGTATGGTACTTTTAAAGTATTCAAATATAAATCCTTTAAAAAACACTTGATTTCTAACAAAACTCTGAATCTTTCCCTGGTATCAAACAGCTGAGGGGAAAAAGAGAGGGCCAGTCACCCACTGTGGCTATTTATCTCTGTCTATTTTAAACCAACCCATTGCTGAGTAAAGGGTTAGAAGGTGAGGTTGTGTTCGTGTGCTGCAGTGCCACCAAGTTTAAGTACTTTAGCTGCTGTCAGAAATGGTGTAAGTAACTGGAGATGCAAGGAGCTGTTTATAAGTTTTTGCCTACCCTGGGAATATTAGGATATAGGGATCTGAGAGAAACAAATAAGTTATGCTACTGAGGAAATGTAAAATGATCTTTAAGAATTAATGACTATTTTATTAAAAAATGTCTGAGGCTCATCTGAGGGGTAAGACTGTTTTCCTGAAATACATCATGAAAGCAATCAGTTGATGCAGAGTAAAACATGCCAGTGACTGCGGAGGGTATGTATTCCCCCTGAACCAGCCCATAAACCAACGTTTCAGCCCATTAACAGATGGAAAATCCACTTGCTGATGGGCCATAGCTTTGCAAATAAGCCTACCTCATGAAGGGTTCTGAAATAAAATTTTTAAAAAGGCTCAGTTAACGTGTTTTTCACGGCAAAAATTAAATGTAAACTTGATCGATTGTTTCTGAGTAAACTATGTTTTCAATTAGCACTTAATCTTTAAAGGCAGTGGGAAAATGTGCTCCACACATGTATTCAAATCCTAGTGCAATAAAGCTCATAAAAGCTATAAGATTTTGGAAGGAAGACAGCATGGAAAGGAAATGGAAAAGTAAAGAGGCAGAATGAACCCTTCTCCTTATTAAATCTGTTTTGCATTCTGTATTTGAATCTACCATAAGTAACCAGGCAACTGTACTGACATTTCTCTAACGTTGTCCTGGGCTTACAGTTCCAATAGTGACACCAACCCCCATAGCTCAGGAATTATAGTTCTCTTAGACAGAATTTTTCTTGTATTAGCTTTGTGCGAGTGTGATACATAAATTCAAGTCTTATGTCCTTGTCTTGCACAAATGCTGATTCCTTTCTCGCTCCTTTTCCTCTGTTATTTCCTTCTACTGTTGTTACTCTTCCCCTTTCTTCTATTAATCATCCATAATTCAGTCAATGTTGACACAATTTTTTCCTTCTTCCTCTTGGAAGAGAAGCTTTTCTCTTGAAAGAGAAATGTTAACATTTTCCATGTCAACAAGGAAAATACTAAAAAATTTACAAGGTTTCCTTTTTCATGACTTTTAAAAAATGCTTTCAAATCAGGTTTTATTCATTCCCTGGTTTTCCATTTATCACTTCTTATTGTCTGATAGAAGTGGATCCTATTTTCTGGAAGAGGACTCACTTTTGAGAGCTAATATAATCAGTATATAAATCACATTTTCCTGCTGGAAGAAAAATAATACTGGAAAGAACCTAAAAGGTCATCTAGAATATTCCCATCCTTTAAAGCAGCATAAACCCCATCTACATTATTCCTGGCAGATGTTTATCTTTTAGACCTCTCATGGTGGGGCAAGTGCAAGCTGCCCGTCACCATTTGCCACTGGCCTGTGCAGTTGGTCAAGGGTGTCAAGGGAAGTGCTCCAGATTCTGTATGTGCAGAGAAAGACCACACTTAGTACAAAAGAAATCAAGTTGCACGTGGAAAAGAAAGGCTTAAAAATACCTGAAGGAGCTATGACTTGACTTGCTAGGGCTGCTGATATACCTATGAGGTGTACGTATATTTTCTTTTATTGGTCTGGTTTTGCTCCTCCTGTCAAAAAAATTGCATGATTCTACATTCTCAATCTTTTGAGTGCTCAGGAGGCACAGAGTGGTATAGAAAAAGATGTCCAGGGACACCAAGGTAGTAAGGATGTGTGCTTGTGCTGAGGGTTTGAACCATAGTTTCTTTATTTTTGGAACAACAGATTGGATGTGGCTGCTGCTGCTGCCACTGGCACTTTTCAGAAGGGTGTTATGCTCGATGCTCCAAGTAGAGAGGTCTGTTTATGTATTAACTTCCTTAGTTAATCAAACAGTGTGATGAAAAGATTGTTAGAAAGTGTGAAACATCCATCCCGAGGGAAAATGTGAATTCAGTAGGGGAACTACTGCTGCTAACTTCAACAGGGCCGATCTTTCACCATGGTGTCTATTGCTCTGATATGGGACTGAGGATACCTGCCCCAAAATTATTAAACCTGTTTCTTTCTTCTTGTTCTTACAAAATATTAATTAAAAGATACTAAATAATGTATTTAAAGAAGATTACCTTACAATAAGTTGAGCAATTCCAGTAAGATAATCTGAGCAAGCTAAATTCCTTTTGTCATTGGAGCTGTGGGCTTTTCCAATTTTAGAGGGTAACTAAAATGAAATATTCTTTGACTATCCAGGACAAAACCAGAATGATTAAAAATGGAGATTTTCTGGCAAATGTAGATTTCATGTATGACATTATAGCAAGCATTCACTAAACATCTGCTAAGGGTTTTTTTTACATGGGAAACAATATCCTGTGTAAATGGATCCTTTCAGTCCTACTTTATAGTGTGTGTAAAGTCACAGGCACTTTGTTTCACATGGATGTAGTAATGCATATGGTTTTGGGGGGCGGCGGCGGGTGGAATTCTTTGGTTTAGTGGCCCTTTCCCCCCAGTGTTTCGCTCCTGAGAAGGGAAATTCTCCTTGGACCCATCTCCACTTTTGGCTTGCACAGTGCCTCACCTGCTCAAGAGACTCCCTTCTGCAGACCACCCAGCGTGGTTCCCCCATCGCTCCCTGGCAGCCAGCAGGCTGAGGCCGAGAGCAACTGCTGAAAATGTCTCATGTTTAAGCTAACAGATGAATTCCAGTACCTTTGGTTACCTTAAGGTTTATCTTATTTGGCAACTTAGTCTGTACAGCTTGATCAGTAACCAGCTTTCCTTGGAACATTATATATATATTTTTTTTTCCCCTATAAGATTAATTTTAGCATAGATATACTGTGAGTAGCCTGGTGATTCTAAAGGCCCTCCTGGAGCGCTGCTGCTGCTTTTAGCCATTCTCAATTCAAATCCGTAGGCCAACTCTTAATTGGCACATAGTGTGTGTAGGTTTTTTCACATTTTTGTTTTACTAGGAAATAAGATGTAACTTGGGAGCAATGTGGTATGTAAGGCTGCGTCCTGAACTTCTTGCTCTTGTTATGATTGGTAAGAATTTTGCTACAGGCTTAAATGCTGTATTCCCCAGGCCCTACTCAAATGACTCTGTCAGCTTTGGATATTCCACAGAATTAACTGTAAGGCTGAAAATCAATGCTTTAAAAAAAACAGACACCAAAACAACTGATAAAATAAATACATAAGATTTTAATCATTCTCTTAATTAACACAATTTAAACTCTAAATGACAGAGTATTTTGTTTCCTAGATGTGATATGTTGTACTAGGGCACAATGGCACGTTAGCAAAGGGGGAATTGTGTCCTTGGGGCTACAGTGACCATGTTAAAGCACAGTTCAGTGGTCTGATATCTGTGACAATATGATAAAATAGTTCCACATAGTCTTAGACATGGATTTTTAAATAAAGGGATGCCAGTGAAATGAGTATAAAAGAAATGATGTAGTATTCTTTTAAAACTGTGGATAAAGCTTTGAGACGGTGATTAAGTAACCCTGAGCCTCAATACAGCTTATAGCAAGCCTATTCCAAAAAATTGAGAGTTGAAAATGAACTTTCAGCAAAATTCCATTTACAGTTCCATTAGTTTCACTGATTCTTTGGGTCAGAAAATGATTAGAGATGTGAATCTGCTTGTTGGATAGGACTTTACTTTTCATCGACCTTCAATCAATGCAAAAGTAAAAAGTGAACTATCTTAGGGTCCCAAGGTAAAGGAATTTAATATTAAAAAAAAAAAAAGTGGAGGCCTCTCATCCGTTTGGGCCTATTTGAATTACAGATTAGTGTTTGGCCTTGCTATTTAAATGGGTAGCTTGCTGTGATCCTTTTATGTTTCCTTTTAATCACTTTAAGTTCTTAGGTGGATTAAAACTATCTTGACAATAAATTTGTAATGAACAATGAAATAACCATGCTGTCTTTCCTGTTCTAGGTAAAGAATAAATATAATTTATAGAAGGACTTCATGCAAGACTTTCCCTAATTATTCTTGATTTTTTGTTAAGACCAATGTTGAGTTTAATTTAATTGAAGCATTCTGAAGGAAAGGCTGCCAGTGCTAGTAACCTTATTGTGCTAATTTGGTTTGGAATTGCCCATAGCAAAAGCAGATTTACAGTGACTGACATAATCCAAGACCCCACACTAGCAGTTTAAAAGATACGTATCATCCTGTTTCCTCAAATTAAAACTAACTGAAACAACATTACAAAGTTTGAGTGTAACCAAGAAAGATATGTTTCCTCCCTTTTCTCTATAAGGACTTCATTTCATTTTTTAAACCTTCCTGCCCAAAGGTTGATGCGAAAATTCTCTTGCAAATGGGCAGTAACCTTACTGATGTAGCATTGTTTAAATTTCTAGCTTATCCTAGATTTTGGTGGATTTCTCAGCAGGAAGATTAGGATTTTGACATGATACAGTTTGGAATCTAGTCCATTTAAGATCTGATTTAAAAGTACTATCACATTAGTCTTTATATTCTTGCCAGTTTTTGCAGTTGCCTATTACAGTTTCTTAACAGAATTTTCTGTCCTTTTACTATGTGAAAGACCTGTATAAATCAGTAAGGGGTCTTAAAAGTGCAAAGTGAGCACACTTCAAAGGAAAAGAGCTATTTTTCTCTCAGATTATTTAGTCATGTTCATTTTAATGGTTAATTCTAAGAAATAAAACATTTTATGTGGACTATATTCTTGTGAGTTAAAAATGTGGTATGTCACTTTACTGCCTTTTTTTTTAAGATAAATGTGTGATTGAAGAACTTATATAAGGTAGAAATTTGAAACAGCACTTACCATGGATTTAACTGCCTGCATAAAATTTGATAGAAACTCTCAGATTGACTTAAACTCACTTTGGTGAAACCACACTGCTTTTGAAAATCTTGCTTGTTTTTGAACAGATACTTTTTGAATTCAAGTACAGCTTGTTATCAGTTTCCATGATTCCACTGATTTCCTATTGCTGCTAGAAGGCTGGTCCAGCATCTTATTTGTAGTAGATAGTTTGGTCCTTTATATGAAGGCATTTTTTGTCAGCTTGGTACAAATTACTTTAAAACAGGAGCACTGTCACGCTGTATGTAACAGTGTGAAAGGTCATTAAACTCTATTGGAGAGAGACCTTCATGCATATTGGACTA
Organism: Calidris pugnax; assembly: GCF_001431845.1. Classification (NCBI taxonomy): domain Eukaryota; kingdom Metazoa; phylum Chordata; class Aves; order Charadriiformes; family Scolopacidae; genus Calidris; species Calidris pugnax. The sequence goes on from NW_015090990.1 coordinate 20,396,084, forward strand.
TCAATGACTATATGTACACTTTCTCTGAAGCATCCTAAGCTAATAATTGTTTGTATTTTCTGGCCCAATTTGGAGATTTTGAAAGGTGTAAGCCTGTGAATTATGTTTTACTATATTTCTAAGTCTTCACAATTACCTAATAGTATTCCCCAGCTTCATCTGTCTCTCAAAAAGCTCTTTGAATTTTGAGTAACTTTGAATATCGTGTGCAATTTTTAGGTCAGGTAACGTACAGTCCCTACATGTTGGCTAAAACACAGGAATGGATATCAACAGACTGGATATTAGGGTGAATTTAGTTACATTTTTCAGAGTACTGTATCTTGAGGTTTCTAGAATTGTCCTAGCTTTGAGGACAGCTGTTGTTTCATGAAGACTTTTTAAAGCGTATCATAAAAGGTCATGCACTGCTTTTGTGTGAAGATTTTGCTCTTGTTTTGTTGTTTTCCCTCATTTGATATAAAGATCCTTCAAACTTGAAAGCCTCTGGTTGCTCCAGTGTGAAGCATTAGAAAAATTATCTTTTAATTATGTTATGACTTTTTCATCTCCTGGGAATCAGAAATCAGCCACAAATTGGTAGCCAAGACCGTCCCAGTTTCAAAGGGTCTCCTGCTAGTAGAGACTGGGTTTGTGTCCTGTGTTTCCAGATCTATTGCTCTACTGAGGTGGACTAGAGAAAGAAGAGAGTATTCAGTCCTACCACTCCTGCGGTGGTTCTGTCTAGTAAATTTGGGTTCGTGCATAACAATGCATAACAATGAGTAGGTTGAAGGTGCATTGGAAGGCAGTTGGCTCCAGGAGTCAGGGCCCTGGATTCTTCTCCCAAGGAAAGTAAGTTGAAGGTGCATTGGAAGGCAGTTGGCTCCAGGAGTCAGGGCCCTGGATTCTTCTCCCAAGGAATTTTCATCTTGTATAAGTTTTCCTTGGCACAGGAGAGCAATGAGCTCCAAAAAGTCTGTATCTGGCTTTACTTCTACTGAATGTATGACCTTAGGCTAGTTTGCTAAATTCCACATTCCTCTGTTCTTACAGAATCCTGAAAACGATGGAAAAAGTGAAAAATGGTTGGAGAGAAGCTGCTGCATAAATATACAGTATTATTCTATGCAATGTTGGTTTCTCTCCTATTGAGAGGGGGAGGGGGAGGTGACACTGAGCATACTTGGAATTATTTATCTGCCCACTCTTAATTGCTTTGTCTGACTCTGTTTACAGTGGTACTGACTAAAGAATTACTCTCACTTGTATCCAATAGGATGCTATCAAATAGCTTAGGCCTAGAAGTTAAATTGTTTAAAAGAAAAATGATAGACTTAATGACTAATTACAGTGCTTGTAATAAAATTGAAAGCATCTTTAAATGCACAACCATGGTGAAAGGAAATATTTTTAAGGAGGCGTAAGGGCATTAATTAGCTAGGCAATTCACATCATTTTGTATTCTCTGTTGTTCATCTGTTTTGGTTATATGGCATATTTTTTTGGTGAGACCAAGGCACCTTGTAGGTATTGCTGTGGGAATCTCTCCAAAGGAGAAACTAGACTTGAGAGGGCAAAAAGTACCTTTCAAAATCTCTCAGACTCCTCAGAAAAAGGTTCCACTGGAAATGGTAGAGGGGTCCTTCTGTTCTTGTTCTGATGTTTTTCTCAGTCTATAAGATGTAATGATGGTAGATCTCATTCTTGCTGTGAATACACAAGAAATTTACCAATCTGCTGCAGACTTAAGACTTAGGGAAATAAGTGTGAAAACTTGTTATCTAATTTTGAGGACACAACAACTATAAAGGCAAGTTTTACCAGTGTGTGGCCATTTCTATGATTCTGTGGTAGAGTCTGAATTCCCTGTGGTTTCATTGTAGCTTTCCCCAGGCTGCAAGGAGGACTTTCAGCTGAGAGTTTTCTGAGCAGTTGTCAGCTTTATTATAAGGAATTTCATATAAATCCCCTCCAGTTAGTAGCATATAACACTACTCAAAACACTGTCCATATTCTCAGTGCCTTTCTCCTCTTAAATTATAAATATTAATATTTCTGTACTTCATACTGTACGCGACAGGTTACCTGCAACTGTGGGAATCCTTGTGTAGTGTGGTTTTTAAAATGTGTTATTTTCCTTTTCTAATGTATATAGTGATTTTGCATTGTGTAATTTTATGTGATGATTTAGCAATGGCAGCGGGGTGGGTTATGGCTGTAAGCTTTCTTGTTTGCTGCTCTCTCATAACCAGTGTGCGTATAGAACAGTGCAAATGGCAAAGGTCAGATCTGGTTCTAAACTAGATATATCATCTCTAGCACCTGATGTTTCTAGCCAGTGTCACATAACCTCAGCTTTCCAAGGGAGATTTCCTGGGGTTCTGCTGAAGTATGACATGGAAAACATATGACTTTTGAGACTTGCAGTCCGGTGCAAGTACTCATGAACCTGTCAAATCAGAATTTCACCTATGGCTGGGCAGGTTAACGACGGTTAACTTTTGTTTTTCCAGTTCAGAGTTTCTCAACTGATACTTACCAACAATTATGGTTGCTTTTCAAGATAAAATTGCAGCAGCTTGCATAGCTTCAATTTTTCTATTCTTTCTCATAACTGCCACTCTTGAGCAACAGGGACTGTGGGGTATTACGCTCCTGCAGTGAAACCCTGTATGTGTTTAAGACTGCTGTGTCAAGACTGCTTTGTGTAAGAGAGCAGGGAATTTTGATTTTGTTCTTTTCCAGCATATTTTTACGTTAATCTCTGCGTTTGGTACTAGAGTAGGTATGTTTTTTTGGGTTACCTTTCCTCCTCTAGGCACACTGCTCTTTTGTAGAAACAGAAGAAAAGTTCACAGGCTTTAGGATATTGTGTCACTGAGAGGTGCTAAATCATGCTGTGATAAGTGGAGTGGGCTAGTGTTGCCAGCCTGCACAAATCCAGGCAGAGAGTCTTACTTCTCACCTTATCCACTTCAAATGCAATTGTTTGCAAGCTGAAATGCCTAAAGCTAGAAAGCCTCCCAACAGATGAATATGCATTTCCCTGCAGCAGGTATAGGCGACCCCAGTCCTTAGCAAATGAGGCGATTAGCGATAGAGCTCCTCAGACCATGGAAACACTGCAGGAAGGAAAAAATCTAGCATCCTACTCCCAGTTGCAAGTGATCCACAAAAGAGAGATTTACTTAGTGCCCATGCTAGAATGCTAATTAAGGTGCATTGTTAAGGGCTGGGGCTTAGGTAAGTTTCCAGTTGTCAGGGAACAGAGGTGGAGAATCCTGGGGAATTTGGATTGTCATTCTGCTATTAGCAGTGTAGAGCATCTTCCAGAGATTTGCGAGAGTCTTCCCAACTGACAGGACAGTAAATATAGAGAATACTAAGCATTTGAGGAAAGATTATTCAAGAAAGAGTTCATTTGAGAAAGAGATTATTCCCTTTGGGGGGGAAAGGCGTTTTTTTACAGGTTCCTGAAACGAGCTGCCTTGGTAGTTCTGTGGCCCCTCTCGAGGGACTGGAGTAGTGTTTGATAGTGCAGCTACAGCCAGGCAGGGGAACAGTTATCAAGGGAGAAAAGGAAATCCTCCTCTCGGCAAGCTGGAAAGGATCAAGTTCCTAATAAGGGAATCAGCTCCAAATGGGGCTATACCCTCCATTCCCAGGAAGTGTGGGCTGGGAGTGTTAAAGGCAGAGCTTTCTCTTCCTGACGGCTTCGTACAGAGCTGTGCTTTGCTTTCTTAATAAATGGTCCTGACACAGCACATGCACTGCACGGCAGCAGGAAAACATCCCGCAAGTGTACTCTTACTCATACAGAGAAAAGTTCAAGGAAGAGTGAAGCCAGCTCTGATTCGGTTATTTACCATCAATCAGACTGTTGCTTGGCAGGGAGTGGATGATTAGGAGCCTGAACGAGCTGAAAAGGGGCAGGAAGAGAAGTGGAGGCAGCATTCTTCCTATTTAAAGCTGCATCCCCTGAAAGGAGCGGTAGCAGACTGCGCTGGAGCTGGTGCTGAAAAAAAGGGCCGGCAGACTTTGTCCTGGAACTGATGCTGAAAGGCAGAAAGACTCCCCAGCTGCCTTCATGGTGCTAAAATAACCTTACGTTTCTGCACTTTTCTGCTGCTTGGGAGGATACATGTCTAATAACTAGGCATGATGGCAATCTGGGTACAAACGAGAACTTTTTTCATCCTTGCTGCTTTATTAGGGCGATTTGTAACCATAAAGGCACAAGAAGAGGAAGAATATGACGGTGGTGAGTTTTTCTCTCTCTCTCCCTCTAAAAAATATATAGATATAATACTCCCCCCTCTTTGCATGCAGTGTGCTTATTGTGTGATGTGGCTAATAAGCGGAATAGAAAAACCTCTGGGGTAGAAGAGTAACAAGACTTTTGCTCTCATAGACTGAGAAGGGGGCAGCGAGGCTTGCGCTTCGGGCTTCTGACCAGAAGAGAGAAGGAGGCTTTCAAAGCTGGGGTTTTGCGGCGCTGGCTGCGGGCACGGAGAGCGGGAGGAAGGATGGATGATGATGATGATGGGACACCGGGAGGTGCCACTGGGGCTGGGGCCACCGGGAAGTTTCCAACAAAAGAAAGTGCCGGGGACGGGGCAGGCGAGCTGGGAGAAGTAAACACAGCAGCCTCGCAGGGCGGAGTCGTTTGCGCTGGACGACATCTGCTTTCTCACATTCTTTGTTTCAGAGAAATACAGAAACGTGGATTTCCTTTTTTCTTTTTTTTTTTCTTTCTTTTTTTCTTTCCCTTATCCTTTCTTTCCTTCTCCGTCTCCTCCCTCCCCCGGCTCTTGCTGGAGGGGCAGTGTGACCCCCCCCGGGGCAGGCTGCGGTGGCACACCGCCTTCCCCTCGCCCCGGGGGGCTACTTTAGTGAAGCAGCAGAGATTTGTAGCCCTCTGAAGGGCAGGAGGGCTGGCGAGCTGCGTACCTGACCCGTGTAACCTGAACTTTCTTAGGCTGCTTTATATCCGTTTTTCTTTAATATCATTTCAATGCCTCCAAGGGAGGAGAGATTGATGGTCAGGAGAACGCGTAGCGATTGTGCTCTTTCATCAGTCTGGATGGATGTCGTGCTGTATGTTGGTTTCCTGAAATGTGAGCAGAGTGGTTGTGGTGGGACAGTCCGTAGCTATTGTACTCCCGAACACACTTCCTGGGCTTCTCATGTGTAACAGTGGCTTCTTTTCCAAATAGTGCCCAACAAAGGGACAAGTACGTTACCCAACAATACAAGTTTGCAATTCTTTTATCTTGTATTTCAAAGAGTTCAGTTTTTCTCATAGCTGAACTTCTCTGGTAATATGATGCGTTGCACAAGCGAGGAGGAGTCGAAGCCTGATGAATAAAACACTGCAATAGTTTGGAAACTTTTGTTCTGCAAAGCAAAATGAGACTTTCCTGACTGTGCACAGCTGTGTAAGAAGTCCCGTAGAGGGGGCACTTTGTATAATCTCGGGAGTATAATTCATAGACTTGTCATAAAAGGGGGACATATATATTTTTCAGATACATGTAATAACAAAGAAAACGCTTGTGAAAATAATGACATCATTTTTTAGTATCTATTTAGTAAAAATGATAGCTCTGTCTTTTTTTTTTTTTTGTAAGGCAACTTTAATGTGAGATTTTTATGGGGTTAAGTTATTATGTGTCATTTACTAGTTTGTTGCTATTATGGAAATTATGGGATGAGCAAGTACTGTAGCAACACCTTCTGGGATGTACTTCCCATAAGCTGATGCCTGAGGAAACTCAGAGGTACATGGTAAGTCAGAGAGCAAAATACATTGTCATAAATTAGTGACATCTGTTTGCACTTACTTCACTTATTCATTTTCCAGCTTGAGAATGTAATAGCTTTTGTCTACCATACGTATGAGGAAGCTGCTTCTCCAATGTCCATTATATTAAAAATAAAAACAATCTCTCCCCCTCTCAAGCTATTTGAGTGTGGTGTGAGGATTGGTGCACAGTGAGGAAGGCGGGGGTACATCCTACATGTTGGTCTGATTTAATTGCATAAACAAGAGGGTTCAGTTTTGATTTAGTTCCTGACTGAAGCCCAGAAATGCTGCAAAATAGGCAGGTTTTTACCTTTCGTCTGTCTTGGGTTTAGTACCTGTGCAGTAAGACCACTGTACACTGTGTTGTACTGCAGGTGATTTTGACTGTACAGCTGCTTCACTTCTCCCCATTGAGTCGGTCAAATGTATTGCCTGGACATAGGTGCTACAGTAAACAAATATTGGACGTATCTGGAGAAGCAAGGAAGGCAGTTCAGGAAGCTTAGATTGGAAAAAAAAAACTCTCAGACTTTCAGAAAGTACTTTTAGCAGTCATTTTTTGTGCCAATCCTAAAAAAAATGAGAAGGATTAAATACTGGTTGTCAATCTCAACCACAATGAAAGAAAGAAATAGCTTTTGCAGACGTATGTTACAGAATTTATCACAATGAATGTGAGTGATACTGATAGATAAGTTTAATATAATAAAGCAGGTAAAATGGTTTAATTTTTTTTTTTTAAATAAAAGAGCTGTAATACTTCTTTAAACCAAATGTACTGCTTAACAATTTATTTTGGCACTTAGCATTGCTCTGCTTTTAAGCAATGCCAGTTTCTATATTGTTTTTTTTTGTCTTCTCTTGGAATCATTGCAGGTTGATGTGTTTTGCTCAAGAGCACTTGGCCGGTAGTGCTATATACTACACATGCTCAAAATGCATGTAAAAGTGTGAAAAATGGACACTTTCAAACTTAGTGCAGCAGAGTTGGTAATTTTGAGACTGGCTGTTTTAAATCTGCTTATTTAAAAGTTATTTAGGAATAAAGTCAGCACTGCAAAATCCTAGAAAGACTGAAAGATCCTGGTTTTAACTTCTGTGTAGTGGCCTAAACTAGTTCAGAAATGGGGTCGGGCCAAAAAGATGGCTGAAATTATGTGCTGTTTAAGCACTGGAATACTTGGAAGCCCTGAACCTTTGATGTAGGGATTTTCTCACACTGTATAATCTTTCCTCTTTCTTTAGGACTGAGGATAGAGGAAGCCACAAGCAGAAGCTGTGCATGCTTCTGGGTTCCTTTCCCATCCACTTGTGACTGTAATTGCAATTGTTTTCTTAAAAAAAAAAGTTATTTAAGAAAACTAGAAACACACCTTCAGTCAAATATCTCAGTGAACTTGAATCGGAGCTGAAATTGTGGGAACCACCTCCTTCAAGAGGATTTGCCTGTGCAAATTCCATGTGGGCATGGCAGTAATGGTCTATTGCCACCAATATTGCCCATTTCTCACTGCAATCCTACACTTGCCTTTAGGTTCTCATTAGTTTCTGCAACACACCCTTCCTTGCCTGTGAATTGTGTGGTGATTTATCCTTCCCTGTCCCACTGTTATGGTGTCAGCCCTACTTCAGCTGAGATCAATGTGAGCCCTAGTATTGATTTTAAAGTATCTAATTTGTCTTGTTGCACAGTGTGAACAAGTTCAAACAACGGTCTTGCCATTTGAATTCATCATCCTCTTTGACTTCCTTGAATTCCTGAGGTCTTTCACTTTGTCTGGGAATTGTGTAAAGGAGAGAGGAGAATGGACTGGCCTTAACCCCAGGAGGATAGGGAAGCCCTACAGAGGGACCTAGATAGATTGGATCACTGGACCAAGATCAATGGCATGAGTTTCAACAAGGGCAAGTGCCAGGTCCTGCACTTGGGCCACAACAACCCCATGCAGCGCTACAGGCTGGGGGAAGTGTGGCTGGAGAGCTGCCTGGAGGAAAGAGACCTGGGGGTTCTAATTGACAAGCGGCTGAATATGAGCCGGCAGTGTGCCCAGGTGGCCAAGAAAGCCAATGGCATTCTGGCTCGTATCAAAAATAGTGTGACCAGCAGAAGTAGGGAGGTGATTATGCCCCTGTACTCGGCACTGGTGAGGCCACACCTCAAGTATTGTGTCCAGTTTTGGGCACCTCAATACAAGAGAGATATCGAGGTGCTGGAGTGAGTGCAGAGGAGGGCAATGAAACTAGTGAAGGGCCTAGAAGACAAATCATACGAAGAGCGGCTGAAGGAGCTGGGGCTGTTCAGTATGAGGAAGAGGAGGCTGGGGCTGTTCAGTATGAGGAGGAAGAGGAGGCTCTCTACAACTACTTGAAAGGACACTGTAGAGAGGTTGGGGCTGGTCTCTTCTCACAGGTAATTAACAATAGAACGAGAGGGAACGGCTTCAAGCTCCAACAGGGTAGGTTTAGATTGAACATTAGGAAGGAATTCTTCACAGAGAGAGTGGTCGGGCATTGGAACAGGCTGCCCAGGGAGGTGGTTGAGTCACCGTCCCTGGCTGTGTTTAAGGGGCGTTTAGATGCAGTGCTGAGGGATATGGTGTAGGGGAGGACTTTGTAGAGTAGGGTAGATGGTTGGACTCGATGATCCCAAGGGTCTCTTCCAACCTCTATGATTCTATGATTAACAGAGACAGAAGCAGCTGAGCTGGTTGAATGGGGGCTGTTTAATATGTCATTTATCCCCTTACTTATATTAGAGGCGTTCTCTTTAGGGAAAAAAGAGGTTACTACGTTGCACAATCTCCTAACTGGGAGAGGTGTTGGGAGTATGAAGGAAAGGGAAAGTTTGCTGTAGCTATGAGCAGGTAAGAGAATTACTGAGCACTCATGCCTGGTGCTTCTTTGGTTTTTATGGGTCTTTCATCTTTGTAAAGAGTCCTCTAATCTGGAACAGGCTGCCCAGGGAGGTTGTGGAGTCCCCTTCTCTGGAGATTTGCAAGACCCACCTGGATGCAGTCCTGAGTGATGTGCTCTGGGCAACCCTGCTTTGGCAGGGGAGTTGGACTAGGTGATCTCTAGAGGTCCCTTCCAACTCTGACAATTCTGTGACTCCGTGAGCAAAAAAACCCAAACGAAACACCACCAAAACTGTCTTGCTAATTCTTACATTTTTAGTGAGGATTTTATGATCCTTGATTCTTTTTTTTCCTCCAAAGTTCTAGATCCCAAGATCATTCACTTATATGTGTGCCTCTACTGTCTAAATGAGAAAGCGTGCACATGTGTGTCTGTGTGCATAGATATCTGTTTGTGGTCTAACCATAGCAAATAACTCAAAAATAGAAGTGATTATAGCTCTAAACAAGCAGAAAATGGGAATCCATTATTTATTTCAGAAAAGTCACAGTTCTTTGGGGACCGACTCATGACTTCTGAATATTTGTGGTTGGCTCCCCTGCCTGTTAAAGTGTGGGAAGGAGATTCTGCACAGAAATTTCCATTACAAAAGTCCTCAAGAAGATTCCTGTTGCTCAGACTGAGTAAACTTTTGCTCAAAATTATGGAATACATAAAATTGAGGGTGACGTTAAGCTATCAACATTAGCTTGGTTTTTAAGAAAATACTTTGTAGTTGAAAAATAATTGTGTGCTATGGTTGTTACTGTAGGCATTTTTTTTTGCCACAATGTTTACAACTATAGATTATTGCTATAGAAACCAAATGGTCATTTCATGCTCTCATTCACGTTTTGGCATGCTCGCACTTCATTTCTTGGTGAAGCCCTTTCATCTTTGCAATTTGTTTCAATATGATAACATTCTCTCAGGTTGATTTGTTCAAGTAAAACATTGCAGGATCAGTCCTGTTTAACACTAATGTGTATTATCATACAAATAAGCCTTTTTCAATTTGTGAACTCTTCAGAAGTTTTCAGAAAAAAATAATTTTCCACCCAAATCCTCACTTTAAATTTATTTAGGAAGCCCCTGTTTAGGAACAGCATTTGGTGTTTTAGTAGTATTTATTATTTCTATCTGGGTTAACTGGAAGTTATATGATATTTCTGTGATTAGAATTAGAACCGGTCAACTTACTGCATTACTTAGTTTTTGGTGTTTTTTGAGAAAAGGAACACAGGGATTCTTGTGTGTACGTGTGGGGAAGCAGAAACTCTGGAGGCAGACCTTCATGCAACACTATGATCCTTTAAAAAAACCGAGCAGATGTTCATGGCCTGTGTGCAACTATTTTTCCACATTCAAAAAAAGGCAACGAACTCAGTGCCAAAAAATAATAAAGTAATAATAAAAAATAGTCGAAATTCCATCTGGAGGCATGTGATCTATCCTTATATGTACACTGATTGTTTCACCCATGTTGGTCTTTGTGACCCTGCACATTTTTGTGTATAAAGTTGTAATGATACAAATTTCTTTCTCAAAAATTCTTCCTAGAAAGAGCAAATCAAAGTGCTAATCCAATGGGTTCTCAGTTGGGTCAATGAAGAGAGACTGGGCTTGCACTTCAAGTTATTTTATAGACAAAAGAACCTATTCTTAATTTAATGCACAGGGCAAAACCAAGTATCCTTTAGTGTAAAATGAATAAATTAATCAGATTAACTTGGAATTTCAGTTTTTGACAAAGGATTCTTGGAGTTGGAACTTTCAGAGCACGAGGAAAGATTGTTGCACTCGCTGCTTGAAATCTCAAACCTCAACAGACCCACCTTGTTAAACTGGCCCTCAAAAGCCCTGGTGAGACTGTCACATGTAGAAGGTCAGGTATAATTTGAACTGGAATGTCTGATGCATTAATTCAAAGCATAATGAGAAGGGAATGAGGAAAATGTGTTTCTTTCAGTAGTATAAAGTAAGTGTTCTTCAGTTATTCAGGAAATCTGGTACTTTCAAGCTGGAGAAAAATAGTTTATAAGTCATGTAACTCTTTGAAGTTGAGAGATGACATTGTGTAATCAATACATTAGGTGTGTACAAATTATGCCTTTTCTCCACGTATTTTCTCACAGATTATGTTCTATGATTTATGCTTTTCCTGACTTAAATTCTGAGAAATGTGAAGAGTTAGTGCTGTTGCTGAACTATCAGAAAGGATAAAACAGTGATACTGTCTCTAGGAAGTGACACAATTTGTTCATATAAATTCTTGTTTATAGGTTGACTTGTGGTTATGAAAAAAAATAGCACACAGGAAGCTTTGGATGCTGATAAGCCCTCAGTGCTGTGGTAATTAAAATATCCAAACTGTTACTTACAATTATCTTTTCTGAGTAAGCAACATACATTTTTCATAGCCTGCTGTGCTGTCTTTTATTCTTGTAGTGAGAAACAATTCCATCATTCCACAATCCCACCCGCGTTTGCTGCGGAAGGGTCATGTGTTATATAAGCATGAAGACTAAGAATGGTTGTCAGAGGGCCAGCGGTGGGATGCTCTCTGTACAGGGAGCTCTATTCATGCAGACCCTTGGGATTCCCTTGTTATTAGCTGCTGAAGATAGGTCTTGTCTTTGGAGAGCTGGTCTAAGGTTGTTCCTTGGCCATGCTGCTGCTGGCTGAAACTTGATGGGAGTTTTGGAGAATTTGTAATTTTTTGCAGCTTTTAAAATAGTACAGTTGGGAGAATGATATAATAGAGTAGTTTTTATACTGAAAAACTTCCACAGTGCTTTGTGCCCCCACTAGTTTTCATTTACAGCCCTTGGACTATGTAACAGTAGCATGGGAAGACTAAATAATTAATTTGAATCTCTGTGCCCCTGTTCTTTGGATAATGTGGCTGAATAGAAACACAAGCAGTTACTCTGATACTGCTGGCAGGAATTCAGAGTTTTGGACATGAACTCATTTAGAGTAGGAACAGAAGAGTAAACTGTCACACTGAGGCCTGTTCCCTGCTGTGCAGTAGATGTCTGGCTGAGAAGGTCCATACAATATCTTCTCCAAATGCTCTTTGGTCGTGAAATGCTTGCCAGCATCCTTCAGCAAGTTGACCATCCAAAGTGAAGGATTCACGGCACAATGACAGTGTAGTGCACGAAGAGTTTAAGGGAGAGAACAAGTATCATCATGAGTCTGTCCTGGCCCAATTGCTCCCAAATTAACACTGCATGTTAAAATGGTAATGAAAATACAGGCTGAAAGCCAGGAAGAAACTGTTCCTCGTTTGCAGAGAACTCCTGTCACCTGTCTCTGGATAGCTCTGTTGCTATAGGTAACCTCAGAGTTTGTGCTGAGTTTTATTTAAAACAGACCTCTCTGTCCCAGAGATCACAGAAGACCTTGATTATTTATTTATTTATTTTAAAAATCACTTATCAATTTGAGGTCTCATGTCTCATCTTGTTAAATATCCCAATAGGCCAAGAGAAAAATATTAAAGGGAAACATTGAAGCAGAAACAGTGAATGGAAGCTGTCTTGCTTGATTGCCTGCTTTCCACTCAACTTTTCTTTAAATATTTTCTTTTCAGGGTTCTACCAAATCTTTTGATGTAATGAAAATGTGATGTAATACTGCAGTGATTGCTATCCTATGATAATTGTTTTTCTCTCATTTTCTGTCTATTTTAAAGTGGTTCTTTCCCTCAGCTGCAGTGCCCCAAGTTTTATAAGTACTGAACCTCATATTCAGTGCCTGAGTAACAGCATTCCATGGCATGTTGTTGAGATAAATAATTGAAACCTCACTGGCAAGAGGAACTTCCTTTAGGACTAGTATATATGATTTGTTTTATTAAGCATAGGGACAATTTAGCTGTGTTTAAGCTATTAGCACTATTTTGGGGAAATTAAGTTTCCCTGAATTATGAGCATTAGGTTACCTGAATTGTGATTATTGTTAAAAATAAATATGTATTCCTTTTTTAAGAAAGTGTGATCTATCTTTGGCTTTCTCATTTACATTATTGATGAGCCTCCTGTAAGAGTCCTGAGGGTTTCCTGAAATTCCTCTTCTCATCAGAAAATGATAATATACTTTAATGTCAGTTCTCTTCACGTGTGTCCTAGTCAGGCGTTAAGGTGAAGAAAGGAGAGCATTCTCTGTGGTAGCTGTGACCAGGCCCATAGTTGTCCTGGCTCAATGTTCCCTAGCAGCATGACTGCTGATACGGATCTGGCTGAAGGTGTCTTTAGCTGTTAGGTATTATTTGTACAAGGAAAGGCCATTTATTATAGTTTGGGAAAATGCATCATTTATTCATCAAGCTTGAATATCTGTTAGACTCCATGTCTTTGGAGATATGAACAGATCTTTCAAAATATTTTGGGGGTCAGCCTTGCAGATGGTACTGTAGCAGCTATGTGTCCCCTAAGAGAGGACTTTAGCCTCATTCAGTGTGTGTACTGTAGAGTTATAATTTACATGGCTGTTGTTACAGGAAAGGACATTGTGGAGTTCCCCCAAAGGCTACTGCTTGATGGCTTTATGCTGTGTTGATGTAAAAGCATTTGACTGCTTGTAAAGCATTTGGTTTACTGTCTTATGAAATCTTAAAGTTAGTATTGGCTTGAGTGTTGCTGTTGTGAGTGGTGAGAAAATTAAAGAAATGTACGTGCATGATTAAGAGTAATGTATCTTTATTGTGGATGAAATCTCATGGTTTCACAGACTTCTGCAGTCTAGATCAGGAAAGAAACAGGATATTAATGAAATTCACAGATGATAGTGAGGAATGAAATACTTGCCATCTGCACAAAAACATGAGTAAGATACACAAAGAGGAGAATTATCTTAGGAAAGTGTAGGCTGGAGTGATGGTAACAACAGAAGAGTTTGTGTTGTGCTCTGTGATCAGAGGGGACTAAATCTAAGGATGCTGTTTTTTGTCACATAGTAGGACTTGGTAAAGAAAAATATAGTTCTCATGACTCATTAGGCAGAAAAGCATGAGGAAGGGACAAGAGGCTTTTGTTCTTCCTTCAGTGATGAAATCCAGTGTTGGCCTAAGTGGTAATATATTGGGGGGGGGGGGGGGGGACCCAGACTTGAATAGGACAGATATTCTGAGCACTGAATATCTTATATTCAAGGTTTTTGCCATGTGCACACCTGCCAGACTGAATAATCCTCAGTGTGTCCAAAGCTCTAAGAAAGGAAGATGAAGGAAAGCAAGAGGCAAAAACCTCCACAGAGGTGTGAGGTGGGGCTCGTACCTCTCAAGGAGCCCTTGTTTCTCTGCAACTGAGGCGTTATTGCCCTATCATGACTTCAGGCTGTGGAAAAAGAGTGGAAATAGCTTGCATTTTCCACTGCTTTAGAGGCATAGACAGAAAGTAGTATCTCTTTTCCTCTTTACTAATTTTCCATTAAAAAAGTGACTTCTTCTATTACTCAACACACCCTATTGCATGCATTGAAAATCTGTTCATTTGTAAAAGAAAGGGTAATCAGCTTCTTAGCTTCATGATGGAGTTAAACAACCTCTGATGCTGAAGGTGTATTTTCTTAAAAGCTCTTCCATGTTCTGAATGAGTTACTTTGGCAGCATTAAAACAATGTTTTCGACAAAGGGCTTACAAGGACAGAATTGTTATCTCTTTATCTTGTATCACACAGCATCTGTTTTGTTAGCCATCCTGTATTTTATAAAACTGAACCTTTAAAAACAGCTTGAATTGTCTGAGTAGTGAAGGGGAATGCATGCAGCAACAACTTCTGAAGACACGATTAAGACTTTCATAGACCCATTATTCAAATCATAACACTTTGATGTCATCTGCAGGGAGATCATACAAAACACTCCCACTTTTACAATTGAAATCTCACTTTGTCCATTAAGGGCTTGCTTTTTTTTTTTTTTTTAAGAAATCATAGTAAAAAAATAATATATTTCAATTTCAAATTGCATGCAGTAGAAAAGGAACACAATTCTGAATGTCATGTATTGTTCCATATTTATTTTAAATATCTGTAATTTAGAACTCTCAAATCAGGAATGTTTTGGGCTGTAAACCTACCAGTATATATGCTTAAACTTTTAAGAGAAGTTCATTTATGTTTGTAACTTACTACATGTTAAATTTTAGAATAGTGTAATATATAGTGTGTTAAATATGTAGTGCATTTTATATATATATATATATATATATATATAAAAAATAGTGTGATGTCTTAAGGCATCAGACATTCTCACTGTATGGGAACTACACTGCAAGGCAGACACATCTCGCTGGTGAAAGTAATGGAGGATGATTTCCAGATGTTTAAATGCTTGCTTTGGCAAGACTGAGAAAATACTGGAACTTGCATTGGCAGCAGAGCAAGGGAAGAACCTGATGTAAGAGGCATCAGGCCGGGCGACAAGCAGAGCAGAACATGGAAAATGGAGCCCTGTGAGGAAGGAAGAGCCAACACGACAGTATGGCTGCTGTGACAGCACTGAATATTGGAATTATACTAGTGGCTGGCAGAGTGCCAGAAGCCTACTTCAAAAAATTAGGATTAAGGTTAGAAAAATTGCCCTTGGTTTTCCCTTTTTTTTGTTGTTTTCCTAATTGAAATGTTTGCTTGTAGTGATAGGAAATTTTATCTAGACCTGGATACTGAGATTGAGTAGCTTGGCCATACTTTGATTGTATGTTGTCACTGTAAAGTGCAGGACCTCCCTATGAATTTGTGCAGTGCTGAGCACAAAGCACCCTTGATATCAAGTGGAGCCTTAGGGTCCTACTGTAATATACATACTGAGTCATCGTGCTAATAATGTATTTCTTGTATTGCATGGATTTTCATGCTGAATAGCTGACTAGTTTCAGAAGTGGAATCTGGCTCCTCAGCAAAGAAATCTCTAGACAGTGAATCACAGACTGATGCTTGCTGTAAGGTTTCAGCAAGCACAGTTCTCTGTGGGGTTGGCCTTTCTTTTACTGTGCAGACCAAAACTTTGCAGCTTTACCATGTTGTATCACAGTGTTCACACTTTTTGGGATTTTTTTTTTTAGGTTTTTGGGGGGCAGGTTGGGGTAATGGGGAGAGAAGAGTTAAATCTGGACCTCTTCAGGCTGTGTATGTTTGCCCTTCTAGAAAATGCTGAGGCCAACCAGTGTGAATTGCACTACTCCAATTCTTATTAGTGATATCTTTCTAATCATTTTAAAATTGAGGATACGGGGTGCTTACTTCTTTGTGGTGTTTTTTTTTGTATGTGTGGGGTTTTTTTCTTTTTCCAGCTGTTCTCTGCTTCTTTGAGCCTTTTCTGGTTTCCTAGGAAACTTCTGCAGGATGGAATTTGTCTATTTTACAGGCACTGTGCAAGACAGGCACTTTATTTTGTTTGTGTTTGAATGTAATGAACACAGAAAGTAAATATTTGGTTATTCAAATCTCTCATTCAGCAGACTGCTTTAGAATGTAACTTGAAGCACATGAATAGCCTTATTTCTTGCAATGGGATGACTTGTATCTAGTTTGTTTCCCCCTTAATGAATGAAAACTTCAATTATTTCAGTTTTTTGTTTAATGGGCGGCAAAAACTGTCAGGATCTGTTCATCTGAAGTAAGAATTACTTGTACTAAAAGACTGTCTTAGAAACCTTTTATCAGTTGTACTGGAGAAATGTTAAGTGCACATAGACATTATTTTCATATGAGCAGTGTTTTTAAAATATCTTATCACTGGAGTATTAGAGCTATGCAAACTTTTTGTAATCATCCCCCAGATTAATCCATGCTGAGTTTTGTTATCTTTTTGCACAAAATCACTTGATTTTGACTGAAGGTTGCTTCCAGTCATGAGTAAACGTCAGCACACAAGCACAGCCCAGTTTCTGGTTTCAGGGTGAATCAAGGGAATCTCAGTGGCTTTGGTTTGAGTTGGCTCTGACACAGGAAAGGTCCTTGCATCATCTAAGTACAGAAGAACAATCAAGTTAAGGCTTTCAGGGTTCTAAAGATGATCCATGTGCTATGTGTGGTAGATAACTCGTGGTCACTTTTACGTGAAGCTGTAACATCTTTATTAAAAACGCAAGTTTGGGACAGAATGAAGCATGCCTGATCACACATTTGGTGTGTATAGCATCCCAATCTGTAGTTCTGCCTGGAAGAGTGTTTCAGGAGCCCTAGGCTGGAATGATGGTTAGTATTTGGGGATGCGTCTGTGCCTGGAAAGGGGAGGCTCCTATGGTCCTGTTTTCTAACAGGACACAGCTGTAGCTTAGTCTAAGTCCTATAAATGTCAGTGAGTGTTGACTCAATGCCATGAGAAGAAACTTTCTGGTGTGATCATTCCCCACCTTTCTCTTAGTGGGACAGGAATCACAAGTGAGCAATTCATGACACACACACAATTTTAAAATGCCATGTGAGAGAGCAAGATTTTGCTGCCCTTCTTCATGTCTGCAGCAAATGTCCCTGCTTTCAAAGCCCAAATTACTTCATTGATACTGCTTGGGAAATAGAGTTCTCTTGAGAAAAGGAGTGAGACATTCTGCTTTTGCTGCCTTTTTTTTTTCTTCTTTTAAGTCTACTTATCCCATGGATTAAATGTTTAAGCTTCTGAAAAAAAAGAATCTGGAAATATATCTCAAATGCATCACTGCTTGTGAGATAAATCTGGTCTGGACTGAAAGATGATGGGTTGAAGTGAAAGCATGTACTGTTGGATAGTATTTTTATCCAGACTTACTAGCCACCAACTGATACTCAAATGAGCTGGGGCAGTCTTAGGATCCAGGAGCGTATAGCTTCATCAAATAGTTACTGAAGGGCTTTGATCCTGGAGAGAGCTCTAAGACACTGCAGCAGTTATTGTCCTGAATTACAGTATAGGGCTGCCTTGAGCCTACGTGTAAAGGCCCTTCTCCAGTTTGTCCTTTGGTTTTCACCCTCACACAAGAAAAAGGGTATGGTTTTAATGGATCCCTACTGTCTCCCAGTTATATCCACCTAAGATTGAATCTGGTTAGGATTAATGGAGTTATTCCTCTTCTGACATTCAGTTGTTTACTGTGAAACCACAGGTTTGGGCTGGTTTAGCAAAAGGGTACACTTTTACTAAAACTACTTTCCGGTGATTGATTGTTACAACTACCAGCTTATACTTCTGGTCACAAAAAACAGAAATCAAAAAGATTTTTTTTTTCCCCCTTAATTGGATTTTATTTCTTTATAAGATAGCTAAATTCACTCTCCATCTTATTCTTGTGTGCTTGCTCGCTCTTTTTTTTGTTGTTTTTTAATCTCCTAATCTCCTTCCTTGTGGAGGCTGAAAGACTGAAATTCCTCCTTGAAGTCTGCAAGATTTAGAAAATTCGAAGTCATTTGTTTATACAATGTTAGGCAGTGCACAGTGAAATGTAAATACCAGGATTCTGATGCTCCTGCTTTTGCAGATAGCATTGACTTATAACTGTTTATTAAAATGGCAGAGTCAGCTTTAGGACATTTTGTCATAGTCAGGCAAGACAAATAGCTTCTTAATATGAGCCCTTTGGATATCTGACAAACTGTGAAGTTTGAGGCTAAATCTTGCTTAGGCCTGATTCTCTTAGTACTTGTCTTGGTAGAAGGTGTCTTTTTTTTTCTGCAGGTGGTATCAGCTTTGTTGGGCTTTGGGATTTTTTTTTCTTTTTTTTTTTTTTTTTTTATAAGCTTTATTATTTTCTTCCTTTCCTTTTTCCAGCTTTCCTTTCTCACTTTTGCTTCTTTCTTGTCAACGCAACGTAGGTAACGCAGTGCTCTCTTTTATCAGTTTCTCTTAAGGTGGCTATTAGTCAGGGGCTCCTCTTTCTCTTGGAGTTGTCTAATATAAGGAAGAGGGGGGTTTGGCAAATTCAGAGCTAATGCAGAAGAAGCTTGTCTTGTCCCTTTGTGTGTCCCATAAAAGCAATGCTTCTAGTATTGCTAGCCTTACCCTGAGAAGACAACAGCAAATGGTATCACACAACTTTGGTTAAGCCAAGTTTAATAAAAGAAACTTACATATGATTCTAGCTGACAGTAGCCTCTGTCTGAAAAACTTACCTAATATCTTCAGTTGCTTAGGAACAGCGAAGTCAATTTTTCAGGAATACAGGTATTAAAAAGGAAAAGCAACTGCTGTGTAACCTGTAGATTACTACAGATGGTATACAATTATAGAAATTATATTAATATTTTTGTGCAATCTCTTCAGGCACCTGAAATGTTTTTTTAATCTTAATGAACTAAACATCTCCCCTGTTCCTAAGGGTGGTGTAGACATGTGCGATTCTTCTCATATGGCTCTGCTATACATTTTTGTAGCCCAGTAGTAGATTCGGGGCTGGAAGAACTTGCAGATTTTGCCATTAACGCTACTGACACATCTACTACTAAAGAACATGAGGTATTTCCTCAAAATTCCTTTTTCCTCTGTTCTAGCTTACGCTAGTTTTCTTGGGAGTTTTCTTTTTTTTTTCTTTCCATCTTGTGGGAAACATGTAGGAGCCTGCTACCAGACAGCCCTGGTTTTGCAAATGGAATTGTCTTCATGCGAAGTGCCTGAAGGGCAATGTTTTTCTTTAGTCCAACTAAACGTATAATGAGTTTTCCAGCACCTGTGTTAATACACTCACTGATGTATTATGAAGAGTCTGACATGCTTGCAAAATTGAGGTTTTTGTAGCCTGTGAAATTTCTGGTGTGTCATATGCGATTAAAGATCAAGTCATGTGTTGCACCAGTGCTTTAGATGGTGCTTACTCAGAGAAACTTACTGCAGAAAGAAACATCACTTGTGTGTATGCTAATATGTACTTTTTGGTCTGCGCATGAACATCCCTTATTTAGTAAAAAGGAAAGATTTGGCAAAGCCTTGGACAGGCTGGTATATATGTTACTCAGACTGTGTAAGAATATTAAGAAGAACAGAACCGCGTAGAAAAAACTTAAAAGCATTATAAGTCCCTTTGAGCCAAACTGGCTTTGTTTTTTTGATTAAGGAGTATTCTCTCTGAGTCATCGTGCGTTTGAATTCTCTATTTATATTACATGCAAATATTCCAGCAATTACCTGAAGTTAATCAGTTGTTGGTTGTGTAGGTAAGTTTTCCACTCAGTTTCAAGTGTTACCTACATTTATAAGGAATTAATAGTAAAAAAGATAATACCAGAATTTCAGGTGCTTGAGGTCTAATTCTAAGGGAATATGTTTCTAAAGGAAATTTGGGAGCCTATGTGAAGCATAGTCTAGCTCCTGTGCAATGCACCTCTGAGTCAGTATTATGAGCTCTTCTGATCTCTGCATCTTGGCACTAAAGTTTCAAGAAAGCAGTAACTTTTTTGTTCTTCAAGCATTGATAGAGATTTAAAACAGGAAATAGAAAATTGAAGAGAAATTTTTCTCTTTCTATTGAAGTGACTCATTAATCATATTTTAATATTCCTGAGTTATGTGAACTTTGAAAGAAATTTTATTTCTGGATTATTTTGAAAGTATCATATTGCTACATCATAATAAAATGGCATCCCCTTCCAAAACAGTCTACATACCAATGCGTTATGCCTAAATTATTTATGCATTAAGGCTGTTGCACTGCTCATAGGTGAGGGAATGGAAACATAGAAGGATGAGACATCTGTTTCCAGCTGTCTACTGATTCTGAGCATTCTCTTCGGGTACTGAGGGGGAGCACTCAGTAAGGAAAGCCCTCCCTACAGATTCATTCACACAGTGACCACCTTCTAGATAAGGGTGTTTCACAGTGAACTCTAGACATCTGTGTTACGTCTGGAATGTTTAATTGTATAGCTCAATTGCAGGAGCATGCCTTGCAAAACACTGGTACACATTTTCCTATGCTCTCCTATTTGGAAGAAAATGCTTCTGTTACCTGAGAGGTGATTTACATGGATGCTATTCTGTTCTTTCATTGTTTATTACCATATGTGCCTCTGGGATTTAATTCATTGCCCTTGAGATATTCTGAAAAGTAATTATGTTCCAAATGAAGCAATCGCAAGCTTTGTACCTTACCAGTTGGCTTTTCTGCCTCAGTGTCTGATCACTCAGGGTGTATTCTTTTTGGAGAGAGCTTGCTAGTAATGAATGAGTCCTGTTTTCCATATTGACCTCAAACTGTACATAATTACCTAAATCCAGCCAACTATAACAGCGCGGTGCGCATAGAAAATGTTTTCCATAGAGGGATTTTATAGAGTTTACACTGCAGTTAGATTGAAATTACATACCTATTTATGGGAAATGTAGGGTTAGTTGTGCCCTCTGCTGCACCTTCCCTCAATTCTGTGCCATGAAAGGAACTCATCATCTGTATCAGCACTGCTGTGAGACTGGATGTTAACATATTTTTTTCTAGAAACAATATTACTGAACAGTAGGAATGGCTGCATGCCACTCTTTAATACCTTTACAGTAATGTTCATTTCCCCATTATGGAAATTTTAGCACAAAATTAATTTATTCTTTGATATTTTTAGTTCAGTCAAGAAATTCATTGCTCTGTATTTAAAAACGTCCCCTCCCTGCTCTAGGCTCAATCGTGAGCCTCTTACTCAGCCCTCTGTTAAGGGCAGGTCACTAGGAGACTTTGGAAGGTGCAATTTCTCTCTGAAGTGTGAGTAGGATGATGGAGGGAACTCTGGCAGTGTGACATTTACTTAGGGCAGCGGAGCATGATTTGGATTTGTGTTTTACTTGACAGCCCTGCTGCCGAGCTGCTCCCTTCTTAGGGTAAGAAACACATTTTGGGCAGGGAATTCACTTTTATTTGACTAAGACATTGAATTTCTTCATTTCACACGTCAGTTTTCCTTGCTCTGAGCAATACGAACAGTGACCATTGTGTTCCTGCTCCTTCCTTGCACCCCACCTGGCTTCAGCTCTGTCTCTGGTGGTCACCTTCCAGCACTGGTTCAAATTGGGAATTCCTGAATTCTTAATTTCTCATTTGCTGCAAAATATTTTTCATTGTAGGTGAATTGCTTTAAGGGTAAACAGGGAAAATTGGTCTATTTAATATATACCAATTCCCATTTTGTGAAACAAACAATTAGAAAACTGATGATTGACTGACAGTCCTAATTATGATTCTGAGTTGAGTTCTACATTGGAAAAGTTGAATAAACATGTCCATTTTTCTTGTTATCCTTGATAGATGAGCATGACAGCAAATAAAGTGATTAATTTCAAATGAATGTTTCAAACAGTGGAATCTTCTTACAACTTAGCTGATTGTGAAGTGGAACTTATTGATGTTTAATTCTTCTACAACTTGGCACTGAACTAGCAACCTTAGATATTTTACATGTAGTGGAAATACTTTTCATGCAGTAGGCATTGGAATAGCTTGAGGGAGAGACACCTGTGCAGATTTTGTGTATTACTGAGATGATAAACACTTTATTTGAACATTATATTAACAGGTTTATTGGGGAAAAAAAATAATAATTGAGTAAATGAGGTCTGAAACCTGCTTTTTTTTTTTTTTAATGCAACTCATAGGAGGTTCACATGTTTTATTTATTTTTCCTCTGGTCTACAGCATGTAATTTAAGTTCAGAACTTGGGAATGGTCGTAGGAAAATTGCTTGGAAATAAAAATCCCTTTCACCTGAAGATGTGCCTGGAGTTGATGCTGAGACCTGGGAGCAGTTACCTTTCCAAGGGTGACATTCTGGCTGCCACTGTGTGTAATGAGTCTGCTCTGTTCTTTTAGGCCGGTACCTTTAAACATGAAGTGGGTCTTTTTTATTTCTGAAATCAGCATAGAACCAGCAAAATAAAGGCAAGCCACTGTTTATTTACTTCAGCTTTCATGAAGGAGGCCTATCCCAGGCTCTAGGCAACCTGCCATCAATTATCCACACAATTCATAACAATAAAAGCAAAAAAGCAGCAAACCATACCCATGTTTGCCAACTGCCTTAGCTGAGGGGAAATGAAATCATCCAGCCCCTCGCATTCCCTTAGGCCCTGCAACTCTGCCCCTATCAAACATTTGTTCCAGAAACAAGCTATGTCTCTGTTGGAGTTAAAAATGTATATGTTAATATATTGCAACAGATCGTGAAATTTCCTAGCTTAGAAATCTTGCTGTGCCAAGCTCCTCTTCTGTAGACTATAATTTCCTTTCTAAAGAGAGAAGAAGCATCTGGACCTACTCAGTCCCTGCACAGTATTCCTCCTCCACGTCAGCAAGCTGGAGCTCCAGTGCAACTGGCCAGGGTCAGCTGTGGACTGCCTGGAATCTTCTTATTAAACAAGCCCGGAGTTTTGGATCCGGACCAAACCCCCAGAACTGAACACGCTGGGACATTTGAAAAGTCCTGTTTCTAAACCAGAACTAGGTTGCAAAAGGTCATCAATGCACGCTGCAGATGTTCCCCAGTGTGCTCTGAGCCTCAGACCTCTAGTGCAAAAATGTTCTCCCAGCGTAGCTAGGATTAAAAACCCAAGTACGGCGGGGACTGCTTTCATTCATCTACAACAGACAAGGAAATAGGCTGCGTTTAACTTCATGAGATCGGGATTGAACTGGCATTTTAGGATTAGCTTGGTTTACTTAGTAAAATTTGTTTCAAACTTATGTTCTCAGCCACGGTCCCTCAGTAGAAATTTTCCAGTAATTAAACTTCTGTCAAAGGCCATATTTGAATTGTGATCCTATAAAATTATAATGTAATTGGGGTGATTGGTAGGTTATTAATTTAGGGGAGAGAATGGCGTGATATCCCATTTCAGTCCTGCTTCTGTCTCCCTGGTTCTTTTTGACTACTATTCTTCTGACTTCGCTAAGAGAAAATCCAGTAATGTTATTCTTGGCACCAGATTAACCCGAGGATTGTTGGCTACTGACAATACTAGGGTAGATGGAGATATAAAAATGGGACTGTCGGTGCCCGTTAATCAGGGAGATTGGAACAAGATGCTTCCGTAGGAGAGGAGTTGTCTCCTGACCTTATTGCCTTAAAAAAACCCCAAACCCCACACTAAAAACCCAACACCTCCACCCCTCAACCCCCC